>NC_082655.1:71500407-71803437 GCF_028023285.1 Balaenoptera ricei
TAGAGTTTTATACACTATCTCAATCCCTTGACTTCACTTAGTTCAACCATTTCATTTCATTTATTTATTCTGAATAATATTGCCTGCTGAAATGGTCTGTTTCTGTGAGCATGGTTGTATCAGGGCAAAGGGCAAGGTTTTTGTTGTTGTTGTTGTTGAGGTATAATTGATGTATAGCATGCTAGTTTCAGGCATACAGTGTAATGATTCAGTCTTTGTATATATTGTGAAATGATCCCCACAATAAGTCTAGTTTACATCCATCACCACATATCGTTATAACATTTTGTGTGTGTGGTGAGAACTTTTAAGATCTACTCTCTTAGCAACTTTCAAATATGCAATCCAGTATTATTAACTATGGTCACTAGCTGTACATTATATCTGCATGACTTATTTATTTTATAACTGGAAATTTATATCTTTTGACTACCTTCACCCATTTTGCTTACATGCCACTCCCACTTCTGGCAACAACCAATCTGTTCTCTGTATCTGTGAGCTTGTTTTTTGGTTTTGTTTTGCTCTTTGTTTTGGATTCCACATATAAGTGAGATCATATGGTATTTGTCTTTCTCTGTCTGACTGACTTTACTTAGCACAGTGCCCTCAAGGTCTATCCATGTTGTCACAAATGGCAAGATTTCATTCTTTTTTATGGCTGAATAATATTTCACTGTATCTATACCACATTTTCTTTATTCATCCTTCAGTGGACACTTAGGTTGTTTCCATGTTTTGGCTATTGTAAATAATGCTGCAGTGAACATGGGGGTGCATATAGCTCTTTGAATTAGTGTTTCCATTTTCTTCAGATAAATACCCAGAAGTGAGATTGCTGGATCATATAGTAGGTCTGTTTTTAACTTTTTGAGGAACCGCCATACTGTTTTCCATAGTGGTCGCACCAATTTGGCAAGATTTTTTTAAAAAATAAATTTATTTATTTATTTTTGGTTGCGTTGGGTCTTCTTCGCTGTGCGCGGGCTTTCTCTAGTTGTGGCGAGCGGGGGCTACTCTTCGTTGCGGTGCGCGGGCTTCTCATTGTGGTGGCTTCTCTTGTTGCAGAGCACGGGCTCTAGGCGTGTGGGCTCAGTAGTTGTGGCGCATGGGCTTACTTGCTCCGTGGCATGTGGGATCTTCCCGGACCAGGGCTTGAACCCGAGTCTCCTGCATTGGCAGGCGGATTCTTAACCATTGCGCCACCAGGGAAGTCCCTTGGCAAGTTTTTTTTGAAAGCACTTTATTGAGGTATGATTGACATGTAGAAAGGTGTGCGTATTAAATGTATACAACTTGATGGGTTTGGGGATAAGCATGCATCTGTGAAACCATCGCCGCCATCAGTGCCATAGATGTATCACCTCCCAAAGTTTCCTCCAGCTCCTTTTATTATTATTATTATTAGTAGTAGTAGTAGTAAGAACACTCAACATAAGATCTACTCTCTCAGCAAATTTTCAGTATACAATGAAGTATTGTTAGCTATACGCTCCATGCTGTGTAGAACTCCAGAACTTATTTATTTTGCAGAACTGAAACTTTGAGCATCACCTTCCCATTTTTCTCTCTCTCCTGCCAAAGAAGCAAGTTTTATTCAATATAAGAATGGTGCTAAAGGGTCTTCTATAAACTTTCTTTGTCACTTTCATCAACCTTTAAGAGACTTCCATTTAGTACATTTCTTTCAGTGAATAGTGTTAAGGGCCATTTGTCATTGCTACTCCCTCACTGGTCTGATTGCTATTTTCTTGAAATTCAAGGACTTCTTTTCTCAGATTGATATTTATAGAGCCAGGATGGGCCGGGTAGTAACCATGTTTTTTTGGCTCCCTAAATAAAGGGAAAGGCCAAGTCTGAAACTGACCACATGGAAAACAAGTGGACCAATACCCAGTACACATTAGTGACTCTCCTGTTTCATCACAGCCCCATGAGTGTAATGGCTTTGACTTAGCCTGTGTCCCCTCCTGGAAGACACGTGTTTAGTTCGGGTTATATCTTTTTTGATGAGTCTTTTTTTTTTTTTTTTTTTTGGCCCCATGTGGGATCTTCTTTCCCTGACCAGGGATCAAACCTGTGCCCCCTGCAGTGGAAGCGTGGAGTCTTAACCACTGGACTGCCAGGGAAGTCCCTCTTTTGCAGTGATTCTTTATCAGCAGTGTTAAGAATCTTGCTGGCTGGTTGTGTGAGTTTCAGGAATCCCAGTGAAACAATCGACCGAGAGATTTTTAAATATTTCCAAAGGACATGTGGGTGGAAAACTTAGGGCAATGTGAATATGGAGCAGATGTGGGGATGCTGATTCCTGTGGCTTTTGCCTTCAGATAGAACTAAGCAAACTACTCTGCCTTTCCCCACCTCCCACCCAGGATTTAAGATGTTTTCCAGGTTTTACCAACACCCTTTCCCTTCCACTCATCCCTTTTGTCATTTTGAGCACCTTTGCTCTAGAGCTACTGTGACTTCTTAGGAATTTCCTGAAACGAGAATGACCTTGAATTAGTCTAAGATAGGCTTTCCTGATAGTGGTGGGATTTACCCTCTTTCTGCCCTGACACTGAAAATTTTAAACTTCTTTTTCTCCCCAGTATCTTATGAATCTTATGACCAGGGTGAATTAAAAAAATCTCTAGAAAACTTTGCCTTTTTACTGTTACGTTAAATGTAATCCAAGTGAAAACAGTGTGTCAGATTCAGGACAAACTCCCCAGACCTCCTGTGGACACACTGTCTCCCCTAAGCATTTCCTGTATAGAATGCTTTATCCTTCATTTGTTCAGCAAGTATTTGTTGAGCACCCACTATGCCCAGTCACTCTTCCAGGCACTGGGATAAGAGTGAACAAAACGAGACAAAATCCCTGCCTTAATGGTAGCTTACATTATCATGGGTGGAGACAGAAAATAAAACAAATTAGTAACATATATAGTGTGTTAGAGGTATGTGCTGTGAAGAAAAATAAAGCAGGAAGGGGAGATAGAGAAGCTGGGGTAGGGGGAAGTGGTTTAATTTCCAGTAAGAACATTAAGGAGGCCTTAGTGGGAAGGTGATGTGTGAGCAGACTGGAAGGAGGGCAGGAAGTGAGCTGTGCAGAGAATGGTGAAGGTTCTGGAAGCACCATGACTTTTAAGAGAGTCTCTGCTTGGGAGACTCCTATGGCTTGGTCCTCTCCGATATTGCACCTCTGGGATCAGATCAGAGCTCACCTGACCTCTCAAAGTTAGGGCAGAGGCAGTGGGACTCTCAGGAAAAAAATGATGGGAAGGAAAAACCTATCACAGCAGCCTGGTGATGGGCTTAGAGAGCCACCCCCTAAGGAGATGCTGTTCTGTTTCAGTTCTCAGGTACAGAATCCAGTGTCTCCTTGCATTGTCTGTTTATGCAAAATTTAACCAACGGCAAGGTTAGAGGGGGCTTCACACAGTACTGTCCTCACTTCTGATGCCAAGTGCAAATTTCGGAGGGGTTCCCCAAACCATCCTCAGTTTCAGTAATGTGCTAGAAGGACTCAAAGAACTTCCTGAAATCTGTTCCACTCACTGTTATGGTTTATAACAGGGCAAGGGTAACGGATTACAATCATCAGGGGAAGAGATGCACAGGGCAGAGTCCGTGAGGGGTCCAGATGCCCAGCTTCCTGTTGTCCTCTCCCCATGGACATGTGGACAGCATTCCAGCTGCTGGCATCCACATGTGACAACACACACAGAGCATTTCCTGCTAGGGAAGCTCACCTGAGCCTAGGTGTCCAGAGTTTTTACTGGGGCTCCATCACAGATTGCCCATATGGCTGTTCTTCAGTCTCCAGCCCTTCCAGAGATGGGTTGATACCTTTAGTCTCCAGTTCCTCCAGAGAGCAGCTGATGCCACGTGGCTTAAGATAAATCACATTGTTAGACTGTCTGGTGACCAAAGCCCCAGGCAAACAATGACATTGCTGTTAGGCATGACCTTCCAGGAGCCTGGAAATCACCTCTCAGCAGCTAAGGACAAAGGCCAGACCTCTCTTTTGGATAGAGTTAAGTCCTCACTGTACAGTTTGTAACATACATTTATTTTTCTCCACGTTCGTTTTCATAACGTCACTCATAGCTGCTCTTCATTTAAAAAATCCACATGATGGGTGGGGAGGCAGAGGCAGAGATGGGGGCTCTCCATTGGTACACATGAGGAGACAACATATTTCACATTTGCATCTTAGGTTTCTTTACTATTGAATACATCGTAGATGGCTTTAAATGACATTCTTCTCATTGTCTTTTGTCCCTTTGCGGGGCAAGAGGGAAAACATGGATTCACAGAAAAAAATATGTATATATTCTACACAAAATCATCGAAGGTAGGTAAACTAATAGCACATAGATTTAAATGTTTACTGGTTTGTGTCAGTGTCTGGTTATACAATGAATAATTCATATCAAACTAGTAGAATGTAACATTTACATAAAATAATACTTTGCAAATTTATGGTAAGTACTAATTACTTGCCTTATTTGCCATGACTATGATATTAAATATTCATAAAAATGTGATTATTTCTTTGATTTGGCAGGCATTTAGATTTCTCTACAGCTTTTCACACTGCTAATTTTAATCCAGTAAATTATCTGGAAGAAAACAGTATGCAGCCTAAAAACTGTTCAAAATTCACTCCAACATTGAGCACATTATGGATGTAATGATCCGTTACAACCAAACTTCAAGAAGGTCTTAGAAGGAAACTGAGAATTAAACAAAGAAATATGGAGGCCATCATCATGATTTATCAGATATGTTTATTAGGAGATATTTTGTTAATACATACTAAGGACAATCTTTAGAAATATGACCCTGATATATAACAAATGCATTTGGGGATGTTTTGCTCCCTCCAGGGGCCAGTTTAAGAGAATTTAGCAGGCCTCTGCCAGTGTTCATTTCCCAGCCTGATGTGCAGTGAGATTATTTGTGAGGCACAATCATGCAGGAACCCGAATCGTGGGCAAGCGTGCTGGAAATGTGCTTCTAGTGAGATCAGGGCAGGGGGGCATCTCCTCCCTTCCTTCCTGCTGCTGTTTAAGTTGGGGGTTCTCATATTCTTTAAAACAAACTCAGAGTTCCATAGCACAAGACTCACGTCAGAGGAGACCATACTGTATGATCTGAATATTTTATATTCTGTTAACTTACAGTGACTCGTAATAATTTATCTGCTTTCTTTGGTCCAGTGAGCACAAAGTGGAACTCTCTTATGGATAGCCAACATTCTCTGGTCCAGAAATTCAGAGAGGAAAAAGAGGGTAACTCGTGGGATCTGAAGGCCTAGGGACATAAGAGAAAAGGGAGGTGGTGGGAGAAGTGGGAGGGGGAGGAGACTGTCAAGTGCAAGCTTGCACATCAGAAAATAGTTACAGGGAGATGGCAGAGAAGGACCAGACACGTGTATCTCTAGTTTACATCTTGCCTTCTATCACTGAATCCCTACAAGAAAAAGAGATTATACAACCTAAAGTTCCCGTGGAAGCTGGTGTTCAACAGGGTAAGCTTTATTAACTCAACCTCTGGAGCCGGAGCTAGGAAGTACTCCCAGATTTGTTCATACCCGTTTATGAAAAGTGTTGGGTTCAGGTCAGGGCCATGATACTGAATAACAACAACAAAAAGACAACTGTGAAGAGTCACGTGTTTAGAATATAAGCCCAAACATCAAAGGTTCATAACTCAAGGTTGCTGGAAGAGGACAGGTCCTGTAGCAGATAAACACAAGGGGACAAAAGGTGAGGGTCCTTCCTTCACAAACCTTCAGGAAGATGCAAAATGAAAATTAAGATTGAAAACTTAAAAGGGTAGCAACTTAACAAAGCCTCTAACCCTGTGAGTAAAAGAGTGTTCTGCTTTGTCTTTGCAGGTGAATGCGACCTGGTAACCAGAGCTCAGTTCAGGGACGCCCACCACTACTTCCTGAAGGAAGATAGGTCGCTCTGTTCATCACCCCAGGAGGCAACGCAGCATGGTGCTGAGGTTAGCAGCAGACAGGTGGTGTGGGCGTGAGCACCGCTAAGTCACCCACCTTCTCCTGCTCCAGTGTCCTCACCTGAACCGGGACGAACAGTGGTCCACACCGTGCAGGACTGTTGTGAGGCTCTGCTGAGAACGTTCACACCGGCTTGGCAGGGCGGCGGCGTGTGGTGAGTGCTTAATAAATCTTAGCTAACATTATTACAACTATTATGCAAAACGGACAAACACGATTTAGTTGCATGTCTCTTCACTAAGGAAGGATTTCAGATAGTTGACTGATATTTGCTGCGATGGTTGAACTTACTGCACCGCGTGGTTTTGTGATGGTAGAAAGCCAGCATAACAACTTTCTGGTGAAAGTCACCAACTGCTGCTCTGAGCCGCCCAGCTCAGTCTTGGGTTTCAGCAGGTACGAGCAAAGCAGACCTTTCAATGTGAGAGTCGAGATGAACCTCAGTTCCAGAGCACTGCTGATTCTGGTTGCGCTGGCTGTGTTCTGTATCAGGAGTTCCTAATCGAGGATCCATGGGTAACTGTCGCTCTTAGATCTTCTAAGGAATCTGTGAACATCTGGAAAGGGAATATAAACATATATATATATATATGCATTTTTCTGCACAGAAAGTCCGTAACTGTCATCAGGTTTTTTATTTATTTATTTATTTTTATTTATTTATTTTTGGCTGTGTTGGGTCGTCGTTTCTGTGCGAGGGCTTTCTCTAGTTGCGGCAAGTGGGGGCCACTCTTCATCGCGGTGCGCGGGCCTCTCACTATCGTGGCCTCTCTTGTTGCGGAGCACAGGCTCCAGACGCGCAGGCTCAGCAATTGTGGCTCACGGGCTTAGTCGCTCCGTGGCATGTGGGGTCTTCCCACACCAGGGCTCGAACCTGTGTCCCCTGCATTGGCAGGCAGATTCTCAACCACTGCGCCACCAGGGAAGCCCCTGTCATCAGGTTTTTAAAGTGTTTAGGAATCTTCCAATTTTCAGAACTGGTCTGGATTGTGTGGGCTCCTTTTAGTGAGCACTACCTAGAAGCAAAGAAGGTTCCAGATGCCAGGCGAGGCTTGGACTGTGGTTAGAAGAGCTGGAGTCTTGTCTGAGTTCGTTTTGGCGTTAAAAGGCTGTCTGCGATGTTAACTTGCTTGGCAGGTCACTTAACGCTGAGTCTGTGCTCAGCAAGATTTATTTGGTCCTTCCCCAAAGGTTGCTGTTTAACTGTAGCCACCTCGTCCTTCCGTATATAATTGTTATTTTTGAGCCCCAAGTGCCAGGATTTACATTTATAACAAATGTTACAGTCGTGCTATATAATCACGTCAGATTTTCCGGTAATTTTGCTGCATTGAAATAATTTTTGAATCCTGATTCTGTCATTCAGTATATTTTATGGCACTCTCAATTTCCTTTCAGTCATAAATTTGATAATCGTGTCACTAAATAAAAGTGGAAAATCCTGTGTCCATTTAAAAACATTCTTTTTTTTTTTTGAAAAAAATTTCAGGTTTAATACACTTTTTTGACACAAAATGAAGTCTTCTTGTGTCATTGTTTTGAAAATTAGCAATGATACATGAATATGATTTGCCTAAATTGAGGCTATAAAAAAAAAAAAAACGCAAGGCATGTTGTAGTAGAGTGTGAAACTATTCTGACCCAATTTTTACTTCCCTAACAAACCCACACAAAGTTCTCAGAAAATCTGCTGCAAGATGGCACAGTATAAAATAACTATGTATAAGTTCACCCCACCCACATCTCTCTCCCCACCTAGGTTGCTAGCCACACTTCTTACAAGGGGAAATTGTAAACTGCGCGCTCGCTCACTCGCTCGCTCTGAGGTCTGTGCAGCACCTACTGAATGGCTTTTCTAAGCTATGCCCGAGCCTTCTCTGCGCCTGCTTTCCAGGTTTGAGAAACAGGAGCCAAAGCTGCCTTGAAATCAAAGATTCACCCTGATGGAACCTCTCTGGCCCCTGGTGCTAAGCATAGAACCAGAGCCTGCGCTTTCAGAAGAGCAGAACGCTCACATTTTTATCAAAGGGAGAGAAAAAAAATCCTACCTCCCAAGAAAAACTACAAAGTATACTTCATTTCCCTTCCTATTAGTCTGCTCCCCAAAAGTATATTATTATTGTTGTTGTTATTATTATTAATCATCCTGCCAAGGACTTGTGGGTCCCCTGGGAGCATCTCCTTACTGTGGGCAGAGGGGCGTAGAGAGACGGGAAGGGGGGAAGTTTCCAGGAGAGCCCAGGGAAAACGGTGCACAAGAGGTCAGAGCAGTGCACAGCAGCTGTGGGCACCATCTGACTGAGCGGAGCGCGGCCTCCAAGCCGCCTTCACAGTATGTGAGGCTTACGGGAGATCCAGGCCCGGCTGCCGAATGTCATTTCCCATAAAGGAACTGGCTGAATTGGCACCAGTTCTGTCCTGAGCAAATGTGCCAGGAGGACACAAAGGGCGGGGGAGATGGTTTCCTTTGTTAACACAGAGATAACATTGTTTGCCTATGTTAATTTAAAAGGAGGACCCAAAACATGAGACATCTGGTTTTTAAAAGTCAAATCTGTGTCCTACACTTGGAGTGTTTCATTGAATTGGGATATAATTAAAAACATAAACAATGAAAAATGGGAGGAATCAGCTAAACAGTTTCCATTCCTGGGACTCTCACCCCACCTGACATCAGACAAGACCTTGGTTGCATTTGCAATACTCGCTTCTGTTTTGCAGGTGGTACAGTTGACCAATGCTGCCATTTTTTCCTGAATTTAACACGACTGGATGAGGAGAGCTCAGCTCTCTGAAGTCAGTGTAGACAGAGAGTATTACCCTCAGCTGCTCGAAGTATGTGATGCCTAGAAACAGTGGGAATGGTATTTATGGTAGTTGATGTGCACATTGTTTGGGCTTTTAACTGTTGAATTGAAAGGGCCTCCTCTTTCAATGTCATTGCACTGCCCTGACACTTCTTTCCTGCTGGGGAAAAAAAGTGCAAAGACTTTAAAGAAAAGGCATCCATTAATCCATTGGTATCTACACTATTCAGTTTCAGGAAGAAGGAACTCAAGGCAACGCAGAACGGCACAGGGAAGGCTGACACACCTTTTGTCTAGGGCTGTGTAAGGAGAGGAGTTCACGCTCTGAGTGAGTCTGGGAAAGATGCAAGACTCACAGTGTGTTAGCTCCCTGTGTCTCCGTGTCATCACACGGCTCCTCCTTTTGTGTTTCTCTCCTTTTCTTATAAGGCCACGGTCATATTGGATTAGGAGCCCACCTACTCCAGTATGACCTCATCTTAACCAAGTACATCTGCAACGACCCCATTTCCAAGTAAGGTCACATTCTGAGGTGCTGGGGGTTAGAACTTCAACATGTCTTTTTTGGGGGATGGGGGGAGACAAAATTCCACCCCTAACACACAGTGTAAGGTAAATCAGAGTAGAGTGAAGGGGCATTAGGGAATGGACCTAGAGGAAATTGAATTCTGTCACTCCCTTCCACGACAGGTTGAAAGTTGGCTCGGAACTGGGATAAGGTAGGGTGGGGTAGGTGATGCGGGTGCTGCTTTGGGGTTTGGCAGGACCAACTACAGGCAGTAATTTAATACCTAGAGATACTGGGAACTACAGAAGGGCACGCTGTTAGAATGAGCAAGACTTATAAAGGAAGGCCATGCCAAGACAAAATTTGTTGGCACCATGGATTGTCTTTGGGTTTGATGAATGGGAGTTCTTACTCTTTGTGAGGATGCTCTGTCACAGAAGGAAAGTGACTTTGTGATTTGTGTCGTGTATTTTTAGAGGCGACAAAGCCTGTATTCAGTCAAAAGTAAATACAAAGCACCTGCTCATTGTCAAGCTCTATATTTTGGATATATAAAAGTAACATGAGATACATAACCTGAGTGTGTTGGGAATCAAGTATTATGGTTAATTGAAGCTCTTATTTCATCACAAGTCCCATTTATTACCATTTCTTATTTCTTAGCCTGGGGCCCTTTGAGGAGGTGATACAGTTACTGCTGGGCTTGTTCTCAGCTTACTAGTAGCTAGAAAATGAAATCTTACCCTTAGAGTCTATTTGTTAATTGTTCTACCTCAACTGTAACCCTTCCTGGGTGCTGTGGGTAAAAGGAACACCTCAACCACCTTATCGCAAACCAAACCAAACCAGACATTTATCAGTTTTTAATATGGAGGAAACAGCAGTAGAAGTTACAGTACTGATTATGTTCCCATGACTGTATCAGTCGTGTCTTGGACATCCTTCCCTGTGCTCCTAGGTCCACTTCTTCAGCAGAGCCAGGGAGGAGCCCCACAGAAGGATGCTGATGCTACCCCCCCCCCCCAAGGTGATGCGGTAGTAAGTGGAGTGGGCCAGGATTCAGACCTCCCTTTGTCTGACTCCACGGGCTGTGTACCCATTGCCTACTCTTCAGGAACTAATGACTGAGGGAATAGAGCTTTTCAGGGTTGTACCAATAGTATGAGCAGAAGCAAAAACTAGTATATTCAGAAACATTTTATATTGGGTGCCAACTATGTGCCAGGCACTTTGGAAGATGGACATTTTTATTCATTATGTATTTAGTTAATCTAGGCACTTTCATATGCTATCCCTTTTCACAAAAAAAATGCAAAGTATTATTCCCATTTTCCTTTTTTTAAATAAAAATTTTTAAAAATTCAAGTATGGTTGACTTACAATATTAATTTCAGGTGCAGAGCATGGTGATTCAGTGTTTCTTTGCAGATTATACTCCATTATAAGTTATTACAAGACTGACTATAATTCCCTGTGCTATATATCCTTGTTGCTTATCCATTTGTACATAGTTTTTATCTGTGAATCCCATACCCGTAATTTGTCCCTCCCTCCTTCCCTCTTTCCTCTGGTAGCCACTCGTTTGTTCTCTATATCCGTGAGTCTGTTTCCGTTTTGCATATACATTCATTTGTATTATTTTTTAGATTCCACATATAAGTGATATCATACAGTATTTGTCTTTATCGGTCTGACTTATTTCACTAAGGATAATATTCTCTAGGTCCATCTCCCACTTTCTTCTTTTTTAATTGAAATATAGTTGATTTACAATGTTGTGCTAATCTCTGCTGTACTGCAGAGTGACTCAGTTATACACATATAGACATTCTTTTTTCTGAAAGCTGCAGTTTAGATGGTTTTCCGAAGGTGATACAGATAGTAGTTGCGGGAGTTGGGCTCGCAGGGTTGCGAGTGGTAAGGCGAGGCTGGCATCATTTTGAATGACCCGGAGCAGAGGTCCCTGTCAGTGAGCATGAGAGATAAAATTGGAAGTGTGTGGGCACATGATGGAGGGCTCTGAATGCAAGCCTGAAGACTACATCTACAGCAGTGATCTTACCAAGTAACCGCGATTGTGAGCAGCTGGGTGAAGTGATGAAAACGATATTGAGGAAGAGGAATCCCGCACTGTGAGAGGAGAAAACAGAGGCAGGGAAACCAGCCAGAAGGTTTTTACAGTAACTGAGGCATGAGTCGAATTGGGCCTTCTGTGTGTGGGGTATGGGTAGGAAAAGAAAGGGACCTTGCTTGTTTGTTTATACCTTGTCTCGTTCCAAAGAAGACTTGAAGGTGGTCTATTTGCAGGAGTCTATGAAATACTGCAGAGTCATACAAAAGAGTTCATGAGGGAAAATATAAAAATGAGCAAGGGGTAATGAAACAGCACCAAGGCCAGTGCACACCTGATGTGGAGGGGACCCCAGTCATCTACAAAGTAATTCAATAAGGGAACGAATCTATACATTCTAGGGATACAATTCTGCTCCTCTGGCTTAATGCAAGAGTGAATTGTACTGTATCTAGAGGAATTTGGGGGCTACATACTCTTTAGGCATCCAAAAGGTGCACAACTTTGGATAGATACTGCATTTGGCAGCATGTTCGGGTAACAGATGAAAACCAGAAACTGTATGCTGTAGATGAAAACCAGAAACACATTTCTTATCAACATCAAGCTGGGTGGAATTGTTGTCTTTGACATCTCCTTTTGAGAAAGGTGTGCCTGGTTAGATTGTCCTAACTCCACTCAGGGGAGTCAAGAGTACGCTTGGGACCGATGGAGATTCTCATTAAGAAAAAAATGCATAAATAAGTGGTGATTACAGCCTCCAGTTTCAACTTCATAAAACATGCTCATTTGAGAAAATTTTAAGGCAAGTATAACTAACATCACAAACATGCATATCTACATAAACTATAGAATTTTAGTTTTATGCAGAATTTCTTCCTGGTTGCCCTTCACATAGACTAACTGTGACATGCATCTTAGGGAGGAGCTAACTTTCTGTCGGGTATGAGATAGGAGTTAACTGATAGGCACTAGATGAATCAGCAGGGCTTAGAGGACAGTGGAAAGAGATGAGAATGAGATGCACCCCTGGTCTGTTCATATTAGACAGTATCAGTGGATTCTGAGCTGCAAACAACAGAACCTGTACTCTAGCTAGCTAAAACAGAAAAAGAACTCGTGAAAAGAATTTTTGACTGGTACTCTCCTCAGTAAGAAGTACATTTTACATTGTGGTTTTCATGTATCCATACATGTTTATAATACAAATGAAAAAATTTGAATGGAGCAATACTTCTTTTATGAGATTTAAACATTTTTCCTCTTCTATTTCATTGAAAAAAAGTGCTGATTGTGATACTCTAAATTGATTTTACACCTTACTAATGGGTTGTGAACAACAGTTTAAAAAACACCATATTAAAAGTGATCAGCTCTGGAATTTCTGGGATTGCTGAGTTAGGTGGGAAGTAACACAGCCAGTCACGATAGCAGAGACACACTGTGGTTCCTTTTGAATGAGTCAATGTTTCCGCCATCTGGGATCATATCCTTGATGTGGGACAGCAAATACTAGAAGCTCCGCCATTATTTTACACAAAAGCCAGATGCCTCCTTTGCCACCCTAGTCAGAAAGTGGATTCTGCCCTAGTCTGTCTTCCTCAGGTTGCTCCATTCCAAGTTCAAGGCTCCTGTGGGCGTGTCTGATGGCGGAGCCCGAAGTGTTGGTGTCTTAGTTGCAAGAAAAACGCATTTTCTGGTTACTGTCTTGGAAAGGCAAAGCTGATTATGGTGGGGGGAATTCCTCAAACTTAGGGAGCTTGTTCTGGAGATGCTGGGCAGGTAGAAAGATGACAAGTGCGCATTAACCACCAGGTAAGTGGTGGTTTCCACTGAATTGATTACAGAAAATAACTCATGTTGAGTTCTTGGTATTCTTAATGATAATTATAAAATTGAGTGTCCAGAAGCCTAGAAGTGCAGAGTCTCAGGGACCAAGTCTTGAGGAGTCATAGTGAAAGGCCTCTGAATAGTAGGTCATACGCAGTACACAGTAGTTGCCCTTGCTAGTTTTGAACAGAGAGAATTTTTTTTTCTAGAAACAGTACCACAATCTCACCTACTAGGGCTTATAGAGAATATTTCACATTTCTGACAGGGCCGGTGTATAGGGATCATACTGTCTTCTCTTACAGGAGATTTTCAGATTATGTTTGTGTTTTAAGTTGAGAGAATTCCCGATTACCTCTAGTACCATGATCTTTATTAGGTCTGGATTCCAGACGATTATGAAAAAATCTCAAAGAGCTAATTATAGTTAGCAATGGGGAGATGAGGAAAGATTAGACACATTTTCTTTTTTCAACATGGGCCTTACAGCATTTAGATTGCTCTTAACAAATGTGATTCTGGCGAAAACTGTCATTATGATAATAAATTGGATAACTAGAAACTGAGAGAATAGAGAGATGAACTTTGTGTTTGTAATCGTCATCACTGCTGTGCATAACACCCAGAAGACAGAACAAGTGATAGCAGTATTGATGACATTGTGTTTATACTGGTTTAATTTGGTGGTGATTGTGGGTGTTATCCTAGTTAAATAAGGACATTAACATTTTATCCTATTCAGAATTTGTTGAGTACCTGTTAATAGTACTTAGGTTCTTTTCCTTAGTAAGCCAATTGTTCAGGAGGAGACATAGCATAATCATAGCTTGTATGATTAAACTTAAATGTGGTCATCACTTATCTAGGGCTAAATGTTGGTTGCTTTAAAGGATAAAGAAAAAGAAAGAGATAAATCATGAAACGTGCCAAAATAGGCCAAAAAATTATCCCAAACCTCAGAGCTCAATTCAGGGCTGAGAAGGATTTTAAGATGTGTGGCCATCACTGAATATTCTAGTTGGTTGTGACCAGATGAAAACACACAGCTCTGCTAACTAGCCTTGCTTTAAATTTACGACCACTAAGCTCAAGTGAATCCTGCTACATTTCTCTAGTCAATTCATTTTCTTGCTCTCTTATGTGATTATTTCATACCTTCTTCTTTCCAACAAGTCTCCAGTATCACCTGTCCTTTCATTACTTTCCCCTGATGACCTTCCATCATTGAGAAAATGGAAGTAATCTGCAGAGAGCTTCTGTACACTCCCATTACCAAATCTACCAACATGCTTAGATTTGTACCCACATCTTCTTCCTTCTGACCTATAACAATAAAAGAACTATCCATACTTCTTTAAGGCACAGGATCCCATCCCCTCTTGCCCACTCAAAAGTCTTTGAGTCATCTTTATAGTGTGTCTCCTTTCTTAAATGGTCAATTTCCCCCCTAACTCCTGGATAATTCTCATCATCACATAAACACACTATTACAGTCGTCTGTATTAATCATGTTTCTAGCTTCTTTAAACTTGATGCTTTAACATCTGCCCTACATGCATATGCCAGACATGCCTTGTTCTGGACAACCTCATAATATGCCTGACTCACCTTGCCTTGGCCTCCTGCCTTCCTCATTTATTACCCATCTCCCTTTTGGGGCATCAATCAATCAACTGATCAATCAAATACAAACCAACCAATCTAGAATCTACACCCCCAACTATCTCCTTTATCAGACTCTCACTTTGGGTCACTATACACCTGCCCTACATACCCCAGGGCCAGGTACCAGACAACAAGGGACAGCTCCTTTGCCCCAGAGCCCACAGAAACTATTCAAACCAGCCAATCCTAAGCCTTCTTGCCCTGCCTTCCTCATTCCTTCCCACAGAAACCACGATGAAGTTCCCCTTCTCTCGTTAACCTCACAACTGACCATGGTGCTTCTCAGTGTGACCCCCTGTGGCATGATGTGTACTCTCTCTCAGGATCTGTGAGTATACAACAAACCATCTTTTCAATGGCAATTGTCTTCTTATCTGATGGTCTTACTATACCTCACCATTTCCATTAATACATTATCTTTTAAAACACCCTTATTTGAAAAAGGCAACAACATTCTCTCTTGATGTCATATCCACTCTGGACACCACCCTGTATGTCTACTTTCTTTTTAAACTGAGTTCATTAAGTGTTGATCATGGTTCCGTCTCCATTCCCTGTCTTCCCATTATTTCTTGAATTCCCTTACATCAGACTTTTGCCTTTACCACTCTGACAAAATACTCTTATCAAGGTCACTGTGGACTTCTGCCTTGTCAAATCTAAGAGTCAGTTCTCATTTGATTTAGTCTTTCTGTGGCATGTGATGCAGTTGATTGCCTCCTTTTTTTTTTTTTTCATTTTGCTACTTCATGTTATAGACATATGTTTATTTTCCTTTTTGAATTTTAAGATCACGTGAGGTTAGAAATGCCTACTAGAATTAAAAGGTAAATATACAGTAAAATATTTTCATTAAGCAGAACACATTAGGTATTATCATCAGAATATTACCATTAGTATATGTAGAGTTTGAACAGTTGGATAAGAAAAAAATAACACCAATAGTAGAATGTATAAAATAAAGGAAATGTGTGATTTATATATCATGAGACATACAGAAATAACAAGCACATGGTAAGTTGTAGAAACACAGTAATAATAACAATGCAATGAAATGAGATAGCATGTTTCACTATTTCAGCAAGTATTATGAAAATCAGAGCAAAGATGAGATAGTTTTGTGGGAAAAAGTCACTCTCATACATTTTTGGTTGTTATATACATTGCCAAGAACTCTTTGAAAAGTCATTAGACAATTCTACCCAGAGTCTTAAAAATGTATACTGTTTGACTTCAATATTTGGATCCTATCTGAATGAACAAGCAAAAAAATATAGGAAAAGCTCTAATTGCAAAGGTATTCATTGCAACATTCTTTTTTTTTTTTTTTTGGATGTGGACCATTTTTAAAGTCTTTATTGAATTTGTTCCAATATTGCTTCTGTTTTATGTTTTGGCGGAGAGCCATGTGGGATCTTAGCTCCCCGACCAGGGATTGAACCCACACTCCCTGCATTGGAAGGTGAAGTCTTAACCACTGGACCACCAGGGAGGTCCCTCATTGCAACATTCTTTACAGTTATTTAGAATTGGAAATAATCCAAATACCGTAAAATAGGAGAATGATTATGATTGTTCCCTTCTTGAAAAACTTTTCTCACTTGCCCTCTGGATACTCTCTCATGGTTTTCCTTCACACTCACTGGTGACTTTTTCTCATTCTCCCTCCAGGTTTCTCCTCGTCCTTCTTACCTCCTTTCTTAGACTTCCTTTCCTTCCCCTCCATACTTACTCCCAGGTCAGCAGTTCTCAGACTCTTTGGTCTTAGACCTCTTAAAGCTCTTAAGAATTACGGAGGATCCCAAAGAGCTTTGGCTTATGTGGGTTATTTCTACTGACAATTATTATATTAGCAATTGAAACCAAGAAATGTAAAGAATTCATTAACTTGTTTAAAAATAACAGTAACAAACTGTATGGGGAAGAAAGCCTTGCTGCCCCCAAATGTCTCTTTGGCATGTGGCTTATTTCAAGCTGAAAACCATCAAGGCCCAAAAGACTCAGGGAGAAACTTTGACCTTCCCCTTAACTGCCTAAAAGAACTTAGATAGAGGGTCTGTGCCTGGAATAGAGCTATGGCCAGAGAAGTCTGCAAAGGATATGGGCTAAGTGAGGTGGGGGACACTGGGCAGGGCCTACAGATCAGAGTCAGCTCTGTGTCCCACTGTCCATTCCTGGCCCAGCAAGCATTTGTTTACCAAACATTTGCTTTTCCATCTCCATGTCAATTGCTTTCTTCCCCTTTGAAGTCCAAAACCACTACTACCTCAACATTCTCTTTTGTCTTTAGCTGAAGATGGTATTGAAGGTGAGAGTTTTGGCCATTTTTGGCAAGTTACTCAGGTTTTTCTGGGATTTTCCCATGTATGCATGTTATTAAACTTTTGTTTGATTTTCTCTTGTTAATCTTTCTCATGTCAACTTAATTCTTAGATCAGCCAGAAGAACCTGGAAGTGTAGAGTAAAATTTCTTCCTCCCTGACAAAACCCATTACATATTAACATAAATGACATTTTTTTTTTTTTTGGCTGCACCGCGAGGCATGTGGGATCTTAGTTCTCCAGCCAGGGATCAAACCTGTGCCCCCCTGCAGTGGGAGTGTGGAGTCTTAACCACTGGACTGCCAGGGAATTCCAAATAACATACTTTTATGAAGAATAACTATATTTTCCAAAACACAAAAATTTAGCAGCGAGTGGCATAGCTTTACATTTTGCTGATCTCTTTAATGCCTGGGTTAATAGAAGACAGCTGGATTTTCGTGTCTGCCTCTGCATTTAATCTGTTGCCGTAACACAGCTCATGTGGTCCCTAGAAAACTCTGCTGCACACTTGTGAGAGAATGAGAATGGAAAAAGCAAATGTTATTTCAGTATATTATGAAGATAATGTTGACCACGTGGACCTCCTAAAAGGATCTTGGGGATCTGCAGAGGTCCCAGACCACATCTTAGTGCATGGCTTTCCTAGGTGACCTCGCCTGTGTGCCTAAATGCTCCCTCTGTGCTGGTGACTCCCAAAGTTTATATCTTGTCCCTATGACTTCTCTGAATGGCAGGAGATATATATGCAATTTTAGTATCTCTTCTTGGTCTAAGAGGCCGTTCAAACTTAACGTGTCCCAGCTTGAACTCAGTTTGCCTCCACAGACGTGATCATCCTACAGTTCCCTGTGTCAATAAATGGCTTCCAGTTGCTTGGGCCAAAAACCCCACAAAATTGTGTCATTCTTAACTTTTCTCTTACAAATTCACTAGAAAATCCTGTCAGCTCAATTTTGGAAATATTTCCCAAATCCAACCTCTTCTCATGGTCTCTATTACCACTCATCCCACTCCGAGCTACCAAATCTCTTGCCAAGATTATTACAGTCCGTCCCTAATCACTTCCCTGCTTCTACATGTCACCAGATACTTCTCCATACCCTGCCTCTTCTCCACAGGAAACCCGAGGGATCTTTCTGAAATTCGAGTCAGCTTCTTCCAGCGGCTTTCCATCTGGATCAAAGTAAAATCCAAAGCCTCTGCCATGGTCTGAAGGACCTCATCTCCTCCCACTCTTCTCTACTCTTGATCTCCTGGAACAGCAAGAGCCTCTTTGCTCTTTCTCGACATACAAAATATTCTCCTGTCTCAAGATCTTTGAACTGAGTCTTCTTTGCCAAGAATGCTTTTCTCTGCACAGACACGTGGTTCAATCCCTCGCTTCCTTTAGGCGACTGCTCAGGTATCACTTTTGCAGTCCACCCTGTATACCTCCTTGATCCTCCATGATCTTTCTCTTCCCACTGCTTTATTATGCCTCATATCACTTATCACCACTTGGTACATTATCTACTGATTTGTTTGTTGGCTTTCTCTCTTCCCAGGGAAGTGTAAGCTTGCGGGCAGGGACTTTCTGTTTTGTTTACTTCTGTGTTTCCAGTGCCTGATTTATTGTCGGTACTTGTGCATCAAGGGCAAATGGCCAAGCAGCACATGCAAGGGGCCTGCTGGAGCAGCGTTTATGGGGAGAACTCACGGAGACAGGGGCCATAACAGGTCCCCTGTTTCTCGTCACATTCCCGGGCATTGCAAAGAGATCTAGTGAGTACAGATGTTAGACTAGAGGGTCCCTGACCCTTAGGCTATGGGCCTTTTAAGCTGCATGATTGGATAAGCATTATCCACTTCCCTGAATACAAAAGCATTTCACAATGGCAGAACCTTGGCTCCAGTCCTGTCCTGACAGCTCTTTTTGCGTATGGGGTGACACCAGCTCTTTCTTGCTCAGATAAGGGAGCTGCAATTCAGTTTTCGTAGTTGTAGCTCTACGCTGTGACAGGCAGTGGTGTGATTTGCCATGTAAGCCTTCAGGATCTGGAATGCAAGCTCCTTCCTGTGGCATCACTGAGGGTGGTGGTCCAAGCCTTGTGTTTGACTGGGAATCCTTGTCTTGAGTGCTGGGCTATGACCAGTAGCCATTAAACTTTGTATTGATAAAAGGCCAACTCCTTTTCTGGTCAGCCAGCCTTCAGGACAAGGTCACCTTCACCTTAATAAATATTTATTGAATAAATTAATACCCTTATGAGGGTAATTGTGTGTAATATAAGCATTCCCAACTTATAACCATAATTTACAACTGACAACATAAACCAGGGAGGAGCAACGTTGGGAAAGGGGAGATCTTTGTGATTCATAACTGGGGTCTTTTGTGGCCCCATTTGCTGGGAGGGGACTGGCCTATAGAGTTACCCTCCTAGGCAAATGTAGTAAAATATTTTCCCTTATACCAATGTAGAGAGCTGATTGCTCTAATGTCAAAGCTATTGATATCCCCAAAGTACCATTCTCAACCTCCAAAATTGATATTGCAGTAATTAGCACGAGAGGGAATAAAAACTCATTTTATTTTTTCTTAAAAAATAATATTCTTAAAAAAAAATTCTAAATAATGTTCTAGATATATTTGAAATATTTTTAGTACATTATGACTTAAGTTTGGCGGACTATCTAGGTCTAGAAATCTAATCACTTTTAAAAACTTCTTTTTTCCACAGGAAAGAATTTTCAAGTGTCATATAACTTAATAGCTGAAGGATAACCTTTTAAGAGTCATTCGTTCTTTAGGTAATCTATATTTTCCCCAGTGAATTATCTTTTGTGATAATTGGTCACATTCCAAAGTTGCCACACAGATGCTGTGGCGCAGCAGCTCCAAAGAGAAGAAAGGTTAAGACTTGTACATTATAGAGTTATCTTAATATCTCCATCATGATAGGCTGCACCACTTTCTCATCAACTCCTTTGCACCCCTGTAATTTGTCTTGTGTCCTGACCACATTACATAAACTGCCCACTCAGAGCCATCAACTATCTCTTAATTGTCGAGGTCAGTGATTTGTTTTCACACCGCATCTTTCCCAGCTTCTCTGTAGCATTTCATGGGCCGGACCACCTTCTCTTTTCTTGTCCTATCTAACATAGCACTGTTGGATTCTCTTCCCAATTCCCTTCCATTCCATTTTTTGTTTGTTTGCTTGTTTGTTTGCTTCCCTTCTTCCTCTTGTCAACTAATGGAGGAGTTTCTCAAAATCCTGACCTCGGGCCTTTCGCTTGTCTCCTTCTGTGTTTCATGTCCACAGGCACCATTGTTAACATCTACTTTCTTGCAAGTCTCCCTTTTTTAGCCTTCATTTTTATTCTGTGCTCCAGAATCCTGTGCTCCAAAATGTGCCACAGTGGTCTCACGTCTCTCATTTGCACCCCATTATGTCCGAAAATAATTATTAATCCTTCCATCCCCAAACCTTTCAAACTGCGTTTCCTCTTTCTATGCAGAATCAAAACTAGGCAATCATTTTTGGCTTATTCACTCCATATGTATTGATTCCATAGAGTTACTTGGCAAGAAATGTGGATTTTATATTCCACATATTTTGTAAACCCAACTCCTAGTGCTTCCTCATTGCATCTCAATTGCACAATTGTAAAACAAGGCTTCCAGCAAATCTGCCTGCCTCTTATTTCTTCCCACTGCAATTCCTTCTGACGCTGCTTTCATAGCTACGTTTAGCTGGAGCCAGCTTCTCACTAGGTATCAAATTCAGTGTAAATTCCTTACCTGGGTCTCCATGGTATGTTGCAACTACAAGCCCCACTACCTTTCCAAGTTTATTTCTCATTGCTTTCCTGTTTATACCCTGTATCCCACCCCAACTGCACTGCTCCTCAGCCAGCCAGTGTTTTCCTCAGATTGGTCCCCTCGCTTCACATGATGTAGGGTGCTTAGTATCACTGGCCTCTACCCATTTGATGCCAATAGCACCTTCTCCCCAGTTGTGATGACCAAAAATGTCTCTAGACATTGCCAGATGTCCCCTGGGGAAAGCATCATCCTTGGTTGAGATTCACTGCTCTACAGTGTCCATCACAATTATTTGCTTTGGACTCACCATAAATGTTGGTTGAATTAAGTTGAAATAATACTTTTTGTCTTCTCACTGGGCACAGCCTGCTATTAGGTATATAATGGTGGCAGAGAGAGAAGATAAGGGGTGAGTTTGAGAGACATTTTTGGGTCTCTCTTCTACTTACTAAGGTTTTGAACTGCAGCTGGTCTACTGCCTCAGTTATTAGTGTGAGGAACTAATGAATTAACAGGCACAAAGTGCAAAGCGAGTGTTCAGTAATTTCCACTGTAAGTGACCTAGGGGATGAAGCATATTCCTTCTGTTAATTTACAACGAGACCATTTGCAGGCTGAGAGAGACACATACTTAACACCAGGTCAGCATTATACATGAATAGAGCGCAGGTTAAACATAAATTGAAGGGGTGTTAGGAAGAAATAAACAGAGGCAGTGATGGCTATTCAGGGAAGATTTTTTGGAGAAAGTGAGTTTTTAGTTAGTTTTGAAGACCAGAAGATGTGCATTAATGGAGAACAGGGGATGCAATGCTGAGTGCTTAGGTAATTTGCTAAAAAAGTTCAGAATAGTAGTGATGTTTAGCTAGAGGGTCACCACCTACCCTAAGTTTTGTATGGCCTCATTATTAATTATGCCAGTCATCAAATGTCACAAATGTGGACTTACCATTTCTAAGTACTTTGTATTCAGTGTGCCCATGCATTGTTAGATTAGCAAAATTGTACTCCTGGAAATAGAGATGTACGCTTATCATTGGGAGATAATCCACCATGGGGCCTTCTTAGCCTTTGGGAACTCAGCTTTGCTTGCAACATTTGGTTGTTATTCAATATGGGCCTTTGTGGTTGAGCCTTCTGTGTTTTAATGGAGAATTTATTTCCTCCTCTGCGATCTACTGTTGCTTTTGTTTGAGGGTATTTTGATGTGAATGGAGCTAGCCGAAAATTTTCAGGAGATCAAGAAAAGACACTGTAGAATTTAGGAATTTTTTGAAAAATAAATTTATTTTATTTATTTATTTTTGGCTGTGTTGGGTCTTTGCTGTGCGCGGACTTTCTCTAGTTGCGGCGAGCGGGGGCTACTCTTGGTTGCGGTGCGTGGGCTTCTCATTGTGGTGGCTTCTCATTGCAGTGGCTTCTCTTGTTGTGGAGGATGGCCTATAGGCACACAGGCTTCAGTAGTTGTGGCGCGTGGGCTCAGTAGTTGTGGCTCGCGGGCTCTAGAGTGCAGGCTCAGTAGTTGTGGCACACGGGCTTAGCTGCTCCGCGGCATGTGAGATCTTCCTGGACCAGGGCTCGAACACGTGTCCCCTGCATTAGCAGGCAGATTCTCAACCACTGTGCCACCAGGGAAGCCCTAGGAAATTTTATATGGCTGGAATTTTCAATAACATTTACAACTCAGCATAATGCAGAGGAAAACAGTATACTGGAGACCTCTGTAATGAGGTTTAACAATTCTGTAGTTTGGGGGAAAGTAAGAAACTCTGGATCTGGCTGACATCTTTCTGTGTTTTTTTCCTCAAAAATTGTATATCCTAAGGTAATTGCCTAAGTCTAACTTTTTGTCTCATGGCTTTCATTCAATCCACGTATGCCTCATGTACCTCAAGAGACCTTTGGAGATCCAATAAAGAAGAGAAACAAACTTTTAGGCAAGAAAGAAAACAATAAAAGAAGGAGTTACAGCTCCTTTCTCCCTGGCATTGACAGCATCAGAAGAGTTTCTGGATGTATTAAAATCATGCCCTCTGACATAGAGTGGGCTAGGCTGAATCGGATACCACCTGTGTGCAGTTTCCCAGAAAGTGGAACACTTAGCAATCATAGACCAAGTAACCAGAGAATAGAGAAGAGATGGGCTCTGGGGGCCCAGATGAGGAGGCCTCCTTGCTGCTTTCAAGACTTAGCAGCTGCAGAGGAATCCAAGGAAAGCTGAGGAGCTGGGTACATATGCTGGGTCATGCCAAAAGAGCGACTTTTAACTCAGGAAATGGAACAAAATGCCAAGGCAGGTGAGTCAAAGGGGTTTAGTGTTTACTTGTGATTTGCTCACTGATTTGAAGGGGTATAATTTCTGTTTTCTAACTTCTTAATAGAACATAACTTTATGGTAAGGTACTTATCCCGATTTTAGCAGGAGGAGGATAGCAGGAAGATGGTATGTATCATTGGAAATATTTCACTAAGCTAATACCTGGGGAAACTTGTGTGAAAATCGAACAAATGCCACATTTTACATAACATATCAAGATTTATAGTATATTTACATGTATAATCTTGTTTCTCACAATGACTCTGTAAGAAACAGATTTTCATTTAAAGCAAAATCTAATTTAAATTTTCATTCAGGTGAAAATTTGTATAGATATTTATTTATTTGATGTACATTGGTCTATGCACATCGCTACATTCATAAAGGGAGTCTCCTTTGTCATTATTTGCCTAATGGATATCATTTTTACTTTAGCACTAAGTTTTAAAATGGGATTGGAACAAAAGAATGAAGATCCAAAGTTTAATTAACTTTGATACCAATTACTTTTTAACTTTTATTAAGTCACAGTTCTTTAACTTATGCAATTATCTCTTCTTTTGAATGCTTGGACTAGATCATACATATATAAAGATTTTGTAAATTGAAAGTACATTTTTTTCTCTGGTTTCACTGGGTTGTGACTCTAATAAAACCTATTCTATTAGGGAGGGCCCAGATGTCTGCTGTGTGGCTCTCAATCTTTCAAATACATATTTTAGAAGTGGAAAACAATGCCTCTCTATATAAATGTAAAATATTCCTTGTAAGGATAAATTTCATGATTGGACTCACTTTGATGTTGTCTTTAAGTTTACCATTTTAACTACACCTGTGGAGATTTATTTAAAAGACATGATTAGAACTTTATAGAAGTTATTTACAGAATAACTTTGTAGAAGGACATTTTATTTGGCCAGATTACTAAGAGAGTATATACACTCATAGTGTTTGCCACCTTGTAGCTCACACATACACACACACACATTGTACTGTTTCATGACTTATGCCAGAAAGAATGGATAGTTTAGAAAAATATTTGAAAACCTTCTATGGTCTTTTTAGGCTAGTCATATCTCTTACTTACAGATTTGACTCAGTAACATTTATTTGTAACTCATAAATTTAGAATGTTTAGGGGAATTCATGTCAAAACTTTGGACAAAATAATGTAAACAATAGTTCTATTTGTGTATGAAGGAGAAAGGGGGTTACTGAATAAGTTGGCATATTTCTACTTGGCTTCTCTGCCCTGAAACAGAGCCTTGAAATCCTGGATAATACAAATAATCATACAGTTTGCTTTGGATGTTTGATTATGGGAGTATTGTTCCTACGGTGAGAGCGTGATGCTTTCAATCATGTCTTGGATTTGTAAATATAGAAACAGTGTTCTTAACATGGTATGCTTGTCGTTTAGAGGCAGAGCCAATTACATAGGTTTTGTTCTTAGTCTGATTATGACAGTATGCAAATCGGGGCTAGACAAAAAACTTGAATCAGAGGCGAAATATCTGATGAGAAATAGGAGGACCCTCATGGCCCAGGAATAAGGTCTCTTCCAGTGCTTTGGTCTATTGTTAGTGGGTGGGTGGCATCCCTGGGAGTTGGGGACAAAAGCGTAGGAGGGAGGAAGTAAGAGTAGGGCAGGAGATGTTGTGAGTCTGTTCATATATCCACAATTCAGTTCCCCCCAAAGTGGAATTCTCCTGAGAACCATTGTCCTGATATGCTTTGTTCAGTTTTAGAATTAAAAGGATTGGTTAAAATATCATACACCAGTGGTTCTAAACTAGGCACGATTTTGGCAAAGTATGAAGACATTTTTGGTTGTCTTGAGGGGCAGGTGCTATTGGCATCTAGTGGTCAGAGGCCAGGCATGATGCTGAACATCTAATGATGTACAGGATAATCTCCTACCACAAAAAATTACCCTGCTCAAAATAGTGGTGAAGTTAAGAAACTCTTCCTTAAAATAGCCATATGCCAGTCATATGTTTAGTAGGCACTGATTGGTGAGAGCGTTGCTCTGTTCAGAGCACTTTGTCCAAGTCTTTTATCAACACAGCTGATATAGAAAGTGATCACGGTAGACTATACATTTTTTTCTGGTTATGCATTCCTCCTTTTTCCCCTTTCTTGTCATGAGAAGCAGCGTGGGAGAGAAAAAGATACCCATGGACTTTGGAGTAGCTGGCTCTGTAATGTGATGATCATAAAGAACCTATTTCATGAGTGGATGTGAGGATTAAATGAAATTATTGATGTTAGGGGCACATAGTAAACACAAATATTAGCTATTATTTTGCTAGCAGGGGACCTTGGGAAAGTTAACCCCAGCCATCCTCCATTTTCAATTGAATGAAATGGGGATAGTAACAGCTTATAGAATTACAGTGAGGATTAATTGTAAGTGCTTAGCTAATTGTCTGGCATAAGTAGGCACTCAGTGCATAATAGCTACTATTGTTATTATTTATCATGACAATTCACTTCCAAAAATACATCTAAGACCGTAGTCAAAGACAGGTATCCAGGAGCAGCATGGAGAATAAGAAAGAGTATAAACTGAAGTTAGAGAAACCTGTATTTTGTAGCCCTGGAAAAACTGTGTAACTTTGAATAACTTGGACCCCAGTTTCCCTGTTCGTAGCTCTGGTGAGTGTCAAGTGCAATAGCAAATGTGGAGCGTCTGGCATATACTGAGTGCTCAGGAAGTGTTAGTTTCCCTTTCTTCCTAGCCAAGAGACTTTACCTGTAATTTCTTGACTAGAATATTGTTTTAGCCTGGAATCCCCTGGAAGCAGAGCCTGAGGTGAAAGGCTGTGTGTGGGTATTTTGGAATTTGACCCCAGGGAGCAGGAGTGAGGAACTAGGAAAAAGTGAAAGCCAATACAGGGAGATGCTGGTGTGTAGTCACTGCTTGGGCAATGGTGCTCAATTCTTAGGGGCATTCTAACAGCCTTAGGAGCCTTTTTCTTCTCTTTATCGTGTCCTTTGATGAGTAGAAGTTTTAATTTTGATGAAGTCTAATTAACCTTTTTTTTTCTTTTCTTTTACGGTTAATATTTTTTTGTGTCCTATCTAAGAAATCTGTGCTTACCTCCAGGTCAAAAAGATATTCTTCAGTTTTCTTCTAGAAGTGTTAGAGTTTTAATTTTTTTATGTTTAGGTCTATAGTTCATTTTGAATCAGTTTATGTGTTGGTGAGATAGGAGTTGAGGTGAATTTTTTTTCCTCACGTGGGTATATAGTTCCAACACCATTTGTTGAAAAACAAAAAACAACAAACAAACCCTGATCATTTCTCCATTGATACTTGGTGCCTTTGTCAAAATCAGTTGGCTGTATACTGGGGAACTCTATCCTGTTCTGTTATCTATTTTTCTGTATTGACACCAATATTACATTGTCTTGATCACTATAGCTTTGTAGTTAGTATTGATATCAGGTAGTTTAAGTTATTCAACATTGTTCTTGTTTTTCAAAGTTGTTTTGGCTACTCCTGGTAATTTCCATTTCCATATAAATTTTAAAATCAGCTTGCCAATTTCAAAATAACTGCTCAGATTTAATTTGGATTGCACTGAATCTTTAGATCAACTAGGGGAAGGATAATATTTTAATAATATTAACTCTTCCAAATCATGAACTGTTATATCTTTCAATTTATTAGCTTTTATTATAATTTTTTTCTCAGTGAACTTTTTCCTAATAAAGGCATTTAAAATAATAAATTTCCTTTCGAGCCCTGGTTTTGTGGCATCCTAGAAATTTTGGTATGTTGTATTTTCATTATAATTCAATTAGAAGTATTTTCTAATTTTCCTTGTCATCTTTCTTTGGACCATGGGTTGTTTAGAAGTATATTATTTGGTTTCCAACTTTTGGGAATTTTTAAAAGATGTCCTGTTGTTATTTTTTAATTTTTCTTATTCTGAGGACATACTTTAACATTCAACATTTTGAAATTTATTGAGACTTATTTTGGCACTCAACATATAGTCTACTTCATGAATAAAATTCTATGTGCATTTAAAAAGAATGTGAATTCTAAATTTCTTGGTTATTGGTAGATTTAAGTCAAATTGGTGATAATATTGTTCAGATCTTCTGTATCCTTATTAATTTTTTTATCTCTTTGTCTTGTCAATTACTGAGAGAGGAATGATAGAATATTTAATCATGATTATGGATTTGTCTCTTTCTCCTTTTAGTTTTATAAATATTTACTCTATATTTTTAGGTGCATACACACTTAAGACTGTAATGTCTTTCTGATGAATTAACCCTTTTTCCTTTATGAAATACCTCTACTTGTTCCTGGAAATACTTATTGTTTTGAAGTTCACTTTGGTATTAGTCTAGTCATATCAGCTTATTGTGTGCATTGTCGCTTTTTATTTTTTAAAAAACTCAACCAATTTGTAACTTTATATTTAAAGTGTGTACCTTGTATACAACATACAGTTAGGTCTTGTTTTCTAATCATTCTGAGTCTTTTCCTCTTAGTTGAAGAGTTTAATCCATTTGCATGGAATGTATTGATACTTAATGATATGGTTTAGTTTACCTCAGCCATCTTACTATTCGTTTTCTATTTGTCCCACCTATTTCTAGTACCTGTTTTCCTCCTTTGTTTCTGTTTAATCAAGTATTTTTTTGTATTTCATTTTATTTTTAGATTTTATATTGGCTTTTTAGTTTATTTATTTATTGGTGGCTGCTCCAAGGATTACAATATATATTCTTAACTTACTATAGTCTACTTAGAATTAAGAGTGAATCGCTTCACGTAAAATGTGCGAACCTTCGACATTATAGAAATCCACTTATGCCTCTTTCATTTTTTTGTGCTGTTGTTGCTATATATTTTGCTTTACATATGTTGTAAGCCCCTACGTTATTATGTTATTATTTTGTTTTAAACAGTATGTTGTCCTTTAAGAAAAATTTTAAAAAATGTAGATCTTTATATTTATCCATATATTTACCATATGTAGTACATATTATGCCTTCATATACATCCAGGTTTCCATCTGATGTTATTCCCTTGAACCTGGAGATTTATTTATTTATGTATTTGTTTGCTTGCTTGCTGTTTTGGAGTTTCCTGTAGTGCAGGTCTACTGTTGAAGTTTTTTTTCTCAGCTTTTGTTTTCTGAAAGTGTCTTTATTTTGTTCTGAATTTGAAGGGTCTTCACTGGAGTTGACTATTGCTCTCTTTGAACATTTTATTGCCACTGGTCTCCATTGATTTCATTGAGAAGTTGGTCATTATTATTGTTGTCATCCAATATGTGGTATGTTATTTTTCTCTTTACCTTTGGTTTTCAGCATTTTGATTCTGATGTGACCAGGTGTGGTTTTCTTTGTATTTATCTTGCTTGAAGTTCACTGAACTTCTTGGATCTGTAAGTTAATTTTGAAATCAGAATTACCCCAATTACTCCAAACTTCATGTCTTAAAACAATAACATTTATTAACTCACAGTTTCTGGAGGTTGGGAGTCTGGGCGTGGCTTAGCTATGGTCTCCTGGCTCTGGCTCTTTCACGAGGCTGCAACAGTGAGAGTTTTATACCTATCTCCCAGATAAAGAGAAGAAGGTGGGAAATGGAAGAGGGAGAAGACAGGCTTAACTACAGCACAGAAGGTCATGCTTGCAGAAGGGAGTTCTATTTATATTTGTACCTCTGGGTAGAATGAGGGTGGGACCAAGGTCTTTTCGTGTCAAAGTTCCTGGAAGATGTGGTTCTTCATCAGTGACAGTGGAATGGTCTGTCTAAATGCAGAAGCATGTGGCCAAGGAACAATTTTTCATCAGGTGTTAATTGAACCTGCACATTAGAAACCTCCAGTCATGCTAAATTTTAGGATGATAGTTAATCTGATAGTAACTAAATGCCAGTGATTCATATGTGTTGGAAGCTATGAATTTATTGATTTGGTAAATAATTATTGAGTACCTCCTCTGTGCCAGGTACAAAGGATACACAGCAAACAAGACAGGAAAAAAAAAAAACAAAACTCCCTGCCATCACAGGCCCTGTGATTTAGTGTCTTACTACAGAAGTTCCTTATAGAGTGCTGACCTGGGTTCCAATATCCAAATAAATAATTGGGATTGCTCAAAGCCTTATTATTTACTTGCAGCCCTCATTGGGCTAATCTACCAAATTCCTCCAAGAAAACTGACAGTGTTTCATCTCTGTGGTGATGGTATGGTTACCTCAGATCTGGCTCCACCATACACTCTTACAAGACTCGATCATGCTGATTACTGGCCTTTAAAGTGGAGGTGGGGCTATTGTCCCACAGAAGGTTCATGGTCCTGCCACTTCAGTTAAATTCCTGGGTATTGTCTGCTCCTCTGACAGCAGTCAAATTCATGATGCAGTCAAACAACAGCTTCTTTTCTTAAAAACTCCCAGACACGCAAAAAGGTCTAACACCTATTTGACCTCTTTGGGTTCTGCCCATAGCACATACCACATCTCTTGTTCTTTTGGCCAGTTTATGAGGCCACTTATAAGAAAACCCACCAACTTCACCTGGGGACCCCAACAGCAATGTGCCCTGGAACTGGTACAACTGGCCACACAACAGGCCCTTCCTCTAGTGCCACGCAGTACCAACCTCTGAGTTGAGGCCCAGGACACGGAGGAACACACCTTTTGGAGCTTATGGATCAAGCGTGATGCTTGCTGACTGCCATGGGGTGCTGGGCCAGATGCCCCCATCCCTCGGTCTCCTGCTGTATGCCTTTGGAGTGGCAATTTTTTGTGGCTTATTGGGCATTGTTAGAGACCTAGGCTTTTAGGCAGTGGGGTTCAGAACCCAAGTACCCCCCATGCCCTAGGTTCATGAAACCTCACCCAGCAGCTTGGCCCAGCTACTGAATCCTCTCTGTTGAAACGGAAATGGTACCTTCAGAAGAGGGCTGAACTTGATCAAGGGCGCCTTTCTAAGCTGCAGGAGGAAGTGGCCTCCCCTGTAATCAGCCCCTTGCTCCTTGATGATGGGTGAATGCCAGTGGCCCCTCCATTGCCACTGTCCCTTGCAGGCGGGCAGCCGCTTGGGTCTAGAGAGTTGTTGTGCTTCACTGACAGCGCTGGTCAAGTACCATCCCTTTCACCCCATGGCATCATGATCAGACATTCAGCCTGCCTCCTGTTCCCACGGCCCCAGCCAGTCACCAGCTGCTGAGTGCCACGCTGCCAGCTGCCCTGGGCCCCGACCGCCTGTGATTCCACCAGTTTGATACCCTGGACTTTCTCTTTTCCTGGAATTTGCAATACAGTATGTCTAACTTCAAACCCATCTTTCTCTCGCATGCAGGCCTTCTGCCAAACTGTGGGTGGAAAAACCACATGAGGATTGACACCACCTCGAGCCGCCTAGTGGCGCACTGGGCCCAAAACACTGCTTGCCTAATAGCTCCTCACCCTTCTCTGGAGGTCCCCACCCCTGCTTAAACGGCCACTTAGAGGCTGTCTCAATCCTCTGAGTCCTCCTAAACACAGAGGGGAATTGCTTTTGGTTGGGTCCAGCTACTTCCATTGCAACCCTAACTCCGGTCTCCACCTGCATGATGAGCTGGTACCCGACAAATACAAGGGGACATCTGGAGCCTCCCATACCAACCGGACGGTCCCCGTCTTCTTGCCAGATCTCTGAGCTTTAACCAACACCTCTCATGTGTATGTCCATCTCACAGAAATTACCACCCAGGCACTGCACGCCTGCAACTGCTGGGCCTGCCAGACAAGCCCCCACCTGAAGACCCCCGCGACAGGCCTGCACCACCGCGATATTGCGCGGTCTGTAAGCTGTCCAGTCCTTGGTCAGGAGGGACCAAATATCCTATCCTACGCCTCTCTCTCTGTCCCATGCTCTCCTGGCGCAGCCCAATTGTACTCACCCCTGATCTGCACCCATCACAAGACAGGGAAGCAATATTACATCTGCTGCTGCTGCCCTGACAGGCGAGTTGTTTGGCTCATGCTCAACGCTTCCTGATACGTAAGTGACCTTCGGCCAGGGAACTGTGTGCTCTTAGCCCCCTGTAGTAATATGATGGGGTCTATTGCCGTCCAGAGTGGGGGGGCATCTATACTATACTGTATATACCCTGCTTCCTTTCCCATAGTCCTTTACCCCTGTCAGTGTACACTGGTGACTCTGGGCTTATTCTTAAGTTTGTATAGACCCCCCCTCAAATCTGACGTCCCACCGAATAAAGTGCCTTTCCTGATTTCCTTGTTCATGGGGTCACCACCATACTGGGCACTGCAGGCACAACACGAGGCACAGCAATCAAAAGTCATTAGTGCCAACCAGCACGTGGTCATGGCCCTCTCCTCGTCCAAGTGCCAAGACTCCCGAGCCCCACACGCCTAACTCAGAGCCAAGAGTCTCTTGCCCATATGCTAGTAGATAACCGCTTAACCTTAGATGGCTTAGTGGTTGCCCAAGTTGGAGTATGTTCATTGCAGGAACTCCTTGTTGCATGCAGATCAACAGTATGAAGCAAATGCAACAGTGTCTCAGGGAAATAAAAATTGACTTCAAGGCAGTACATAATGTTACACTTAAAGTATTTGAAATACATACACACCAGTAGTCTAAGAAACCATTAGTCTGTTCTCTTGGCTGTCCCTTACCCCATGAAGCCAGTGGTTCTGCACAGGTTTCCAAACCCTAACAATAGTCATCATGTGTGTATATATATATATATATATATATATATATATATATATATATATGCCATTGGTTCTCTTTCTCTTGAGAATTCTGACTAATACAGAAGTATTCACTCTTTTTAAATTTTTTTGGAAGAGATTTTGTAGGGTTGGTTTTAATTCTTTAAATGTTTTGTAGAACTCTCCAGTGAAACCATTTGGGTCTAGAGACTTGTTTTTTGGGAGTTTTAAAATTACAAATTCAATTTCCTTCACAGTTATAAGGCTATTCAAATAATCAGTTTTATATTGGGTTAGTTGCAGTAGTTTTTGCATTTCTAGAAATTGGTCCAATTCATCTAAGTTGTCAAGTTTATGTGTGTAGAGTTGGTAATAGTATTATTTTTTTTATCCATTTGCTATATGTAGGGTCTGTATGATAGCTTCTGTTTTATTCCTGATGGTAGTAGTTTTTATATGTTCTTCTTTTCTTTCTTTTTTTTAATTTTTGGTCATTCTTGCTAAAGATTTGTCATTTTGCTGATCTTTGCAAAGACCCAACTTTTTGTTTTATTGATTGTCACTATTGTTTTTCTGTTTTTAATTTCATTGATTTCTGCTCTTTATTTCCCTCCTCCTGCTTACTTTGGGTTTACTTTTACCTACTTTTTCTAACTTACTGAGTTGGGAGTTTGGAGTATTGATTTGAGACTAACCCTATTTTCTAATGTATGCATTTCTAATGTCAGCACTGCTTTAGCTATTGATACATACCATCAAAATGTAGCAAATTTTGGTATGCTATATTTTCATTTTCATTCAGTTTAATGCATCTAAAGAAAATTTCCCTGGAGATTTCTTCTTTGATCCATGGATTATATATGTGTGTTGTTTAGCTTCCAAGCATTTGAAGATTTTCCTGTCATCTTTCTGTTACTGATTTCTAGTTTGAGTCCGTTGTGGTGGGAGAATGCACTGTATGATTTAAATTCCTTATGGAATTTTGTCTTATGGCTCAGGATATGGTTTGTTTTTAATGTATTTTCTATGGGAACTTGAAATAAATATAATTTCTCTTGTTGGGCTGTGCATTCTATAAATATCAATTAGATTCTGTTGGCTGGTGGTGCTGTTGAATTCTATATCTTTGCTGATTTTCTGTCTTGTTCAATTGTCTTGTATCGATTGTTGAGAGAGGGGTGTTGAATTATAGTCTCCAACTATAAATGTGGATTTGTTTATTTCTCCTTTCAGTTATATTAGCTTGCTTAATGTGCTTTGTAGTTGTGTGATTTGGTGCATACATATTTAAGATTGCTATGTCTTTTTGGAGTGGGGGATGCAAGCATGGGTCACCTCATTACTGCCAGGTGGGGTGGAAATCCAGGCTTCCTATGTGGTCCCCACTGTTGGAGAGGGAGGGCTATTACTGCCCATCAGGAATAAAAGTTCCAGTTTCCCACTTGACTTTTTTTTTTTTTTTTAATTTATTTATCTCATTTATTATTTTTGGCTGCATTGGGTCCTCGCTGCTGCGCATGGGCCCTCTCTAGCTGAGGCGAGTGGGGGCCACTCCCCGTTGTGCGTGGGATTCTCATTGTGGTGGCCTCTTCTGCCGCGGAGCATGGGCTCTAGGCGTGCAGGCTTCAGCAGTTGTGGCACGTGGGCTTCAGTAGTTGTGGCGCACAGGCTTAGTTGCTCCACGGCACGCGGGATCCTCCCGGACCAGGGCTCGAACCCGTGTCCCCTGCATTGGCAGGCGGACTCTTAACCACTGTGCCACCAGGGAAGCCCCCCACTTGACTCTTTTTGACACTACTTCAGAGGGGATGTTGGGACATCCTGTGACAACCTGGTAATGGGGAAGTGTAGGCTCTCCACCACTATAACCTCACCTGAACTTCATCCACATGGATCTTTTATTGGCTCGAGTATTTCACAAAGTTGGGGGGGAATAGGGTAGGGAGGAGGTGGATTAAAAAGGTAGCCTAGATCATGGACAATGGATGATACTAGAATAGTATATAGTATATATTATAATAAATAATGATAATGAAATAAATAGCTAACATTTACAAAATACTTACTACATGCCAGCCATGTAGTGTACACACGTGTAGTCTACACATCTTCACTTAATCTTTACAACATTATTATGATATAGTTCAGTTATTACATCTATTTGATAGGTAAGAAACTGAGCCTTGGAAAGATGAACTCTCTCAAGGTCACACAACCAGTGAGTGGCAAGGCTAGGGCTTGAACTCATGTTGGTGTGACTCCGGAATCCATGCTCTTAACTGCTAATCATAGACTGCCTTATATAATTTCCAGTAGTTGTCAAAATATGGTGAGGATCTTAGAAAAGAGAAAAAAAGAAAAGAGATTTCTTTTATCTAATTTCACCTCTAAAGTGACAAGCAAATCTAATGATAAAATATTCCGATTTAGAACTCCAAGTACACTTCTAGCTGGCTCAAAATTATTTGCGTTGTAATGGAGTTTGTTCTGTGATTCTAATTTAACTTTTGCAGTTTCCTTTTTTTGTATACATCTTTATTGGAGTATAATTGCTTCACAATGCTGTGTTAGTTTCTGTTGTACAACATAGTGAATCAGCCATATGCATACATATATCCCCACATCCCCTCAGTTTTCTTAAAGGTTGGTTAATCTCAAGATTTAGGAAAGAAATGACTGTAATTTAGGCAGGTAAAAGATCAGTTTACCACTAAATTCACAAACATAAGTATGTATAACTTTTTCATGAGAGGACTCTGTCAAGTTCATGGGTAAAATACACTCCTTCAACATGCTGGTGTGTAATGACTGCTTTCCAGAAGTCCCAGTGTCACTAAAATTTCATGTTTTGGGCAAGATTAAATTTTTTATTGCTCTGGCTACTGTGGAGATGTTGCCAAGAGAATGAAATCTTAAGAAAACATTTATTTTTTTCAAGAAATATATTGTGTATTTAATTATGATCATAACCCTTTGTTTAGAATGTATTTATAGAAAAGGGAGAAAAACAGACTCTGTAATTAGTTTTCTTGTATCTAGGACAAGCTTGTTATAACAGTCAAGGGACACATTTGACGGGTGCTATTTCAGCATTGACTATTTTGAAAACTAGGAGAAAGATGCTTTAAAGTCAATATTATCCAATTTAAAAACACTAAGTTGGACCATATACCATAACATATATTTAACCATATCAAATCTTCTGTGAATCAGGTATGTGCACCGACTTTCCATTTTAGAGGTGGCTCAATTATCTTGGTATTCTTACATTTTTTACAAATCATGTCTAAAAAGATTACAGTACTATCTTTTCCCTCTCTCTTGAGAAGCCTACTGGAGATAGTGACTAAATCTTAAACATCCTTTGTGTTCCCCATCCTGCTTATGATAATATTGACTCCTTAGGGGATACTAATCAGCTTTAGTGATTGGACTGGCCGTCCTTGAGGCCATCACATGTCAGTAACTCTCTTCCTTTCCCAGTTTCCTTTCCTCCCTCTGTCTTTCTCAAAAGTTGGGATATCTCTAAAGATAATATACAGATAATACACAGAAAATGGTAGGTGACATGAGAGGTACAGGTAAGTACTATGGGAGGTCAGATGACACACCTGGGTTGGAGGAAATGGGGACACTTGCTGCATGAGGTGGCATCAAGTTAAATGATGGAGGCACACAGAGATTAGAGGAAGGCTTTCCAGTACGTGAAAGACATGTGGTCTACTATTTAAATATTTGTTAAGTGGAAAAAAGGATATTTCAAAAAATGAAATAAGCACATATTCAATGAAAGTGAAAAAACCACCAGGTTCCTTGAGTGACTTCGATTCTTGGCCAGATATTCTTAGACTGGAACCATTACCTATACATGGGCCTCTGGTAGACGAGTTCCTTGAAGGAAGACATTATTTTCCCTTCAGCTCTTTCCCAGAGGTTCTTGGTCCTGCCAATAAGGCCCTTTGGAAGCAGCTGTAACTGACGAGAGAGATGAGGAGGTAGGACGTCAACTGGCTGTCACAGCCCAGTTAGATCTGTCATTGTCTGTCCTCATAGCGCTTGGAGAAACTTGCAGCACATACCACAAAGGCAACAATGAATTATTTATTTAATTACTGTCTTAATGTCTGTATTTATTGCATATCTATTGAGCTTTGTGTAGTAAAGGACCTGATTGGTTTTGTTTAGCACAGTGCCTGGCACACAGCTGGTGCTCAGTAAATAACTGTGGAATGAATGGTTTGCCTTCACCCATTCATAACCGAGAATGTTGAAAGAATGAAAGTACAGAAGTTGTTCTATTTGTCTAAAAAGTATGTTATGTAGTAGGAGTAATGAGTGATTATGTTGGGAAGACACTGCCAGGACCATCAGAGGTGAGTTCTTTTTTAGGAGTAGGGTTGCAAGCCCCACCAATGACATCTAGAACCATATATCTAGGAAGAGTTCGCTAGTTCATTCATTCATTAAATAGCAGTGATTGAGCGCCAACCATTTGCTAGGTACCCTCAAAAATATCAAAATGAATATATAGAGAATATATATTGAATGAAGTTCCCATTCGCAAGATGCTTACAGTCTAGTGGGAGATGGAGCTAAATACCAAGTCAGTAAGGGGCACTAAAATGAGGATAAGCCCAGAAATTCTGTGGGCCCATCACCTTCACTGGCCTTGGAAAAGCCACGGGGAGACATTCTGGGAGATGTATCACCTAAGTCATGTCTTGAAGGATGCGGGGAGCTGACTAGACAAATGAGAGAGAGGGGAAAGGAAGATTATTCTAGGTAGAAAAACAGCATGTTCAAAGGCACAGAACTGAGGGCACCGTCAGTGAGCCTCAGTTCACTGGAGTGCCTTGAATAGGTCACCTCAGTGCAGACACTGATGCCTCCTGGCCCCTGCAGCAACTCCTGCTGTGTATCTCAATGTTTCACGGTGGGTAAAAGGTGGAAAGTGCTGATCTAGAAGCTAGAAAGAGCATGATACGTTTAGGGAAAGTGCACACACGTTTAGGGAATTGCACAGTCCAACAATTGTTGGACTACTTGAGGCATGGGAAGGGATGGTGGCCAAGTGTTGGTTTTCCCATCACACTTACATGCATATAAAACAATATTGTCATCAGTACTATAATCTTCAAGCTAGCAAGGTCAGAAACTACAAAAATCGGGATAAGATTTATGAGTGAGTATTACAAACTTCCAATATCCCAACCAGTATTTATATATGAAAAAATAATTTTATTTTTGTCTCCTTTGTCTGTCTACTTCCCTGAACTTCAAGGAGCATTTGGTTGTGTGTGCTTGGTTCTTGGACTCTTAGGGGTGCAGAATTAGGGGGCCACTGAGAGAGGGACACGATTAGAAGGACCAAAAGAAAGGAGAAAGGGGACAAGTGGCAAAAACTGTACTGACTCTGAGCAGGAAGAGTCTTGAGGGTACAAGAGAAAACAGGAGTTGGTGTGGCTGTAGAGTAGAAACTGAAACGGAGTAAATCTTCTTTAAGATTTGCAGGTGCAGGTGTTGGAATACTTTAAAAAATTACTTTAGAATACTGGACTCTTCTTCAAATGTGACACTGAAGAGAGACTGGGCTGTATGGAGCACCAAGATTTATTTGAGTTGCATGCTTCTAGAGAGAAGGAGGTTTAGTGGAAAGTGGGAAATAATCTCTGGACTTGGAACCTGAATATATGATTCCTGCTTTTGACCTTTAGTCGTGGCATGACTTTGGATAAGCCTCTATCATTTCTTGGAGGCTTTCTATACCTCAATCTCCTCATAAGTGAATGGGGATATAGTACCTTTCTGTATATACCTAATTATATAGGATATATACTCATATAATATAGTACCTCATTGGGTCAATGTGAATAATAAATAAGACATGAAAGGGCTATGCAGGTTATAGTCACTGAGAGTTTCATGATAGCAGTAATAATAGTGAGGTTAATGTTAACAAGAGTATCTTTTAATTTTTTAAAACAGTATAGAATTACACCCTTTGTGGCTTTTGAGAAATGATAGTTGATGGTGCTAACAAGGAGGGGACAATAAAAAGATAACTTCCCTCAATTTGGGATGGCGATGGCTTCAATTTAGAGAAAACTAACGGCTCCTCAGGGATGACTCTGAACTTGTGAGGAGTACAGTTGAAAATCATCACTGTTTCCTTTTTAACATTCTTCTTGTACATATATGAATTCTTATTGTTCTTCTGGAATTGCCACAATACAGTCCCTGTGTTCTCTGGTTCTGGCATGCTGCAAAATCCTGTGATAGCAGGGTAGCTAATAAATTGTCTGACAGGAAATACAGAAAAAAAGTCTTCTTAATTCACAATTCTGACATAATGAAAAGCTTATAATTCACTAGTGTGACCTCACAGCTGTGAATTACAAGTTTCACTTGACTCGTTCACAATTTGTCTTTGAATTTATACTATGAAAAGTGAGAACCATATTGTCAAACTGTCACTCCATATTGATATATTACTGCTGAAGATTAAGAAACATTTTGTCAAAGAGCAGGAAAATAAAAATACCCTAAAAGAAGATGGAGTTTTTTCTTTTTTTAATTGAAGTATAGTTGACTTACAATATAATATTAGTTTCAGTTGTATAGCACAGTGATTTGTTTTTTTTTATACATTACACACCATACAAAGTTATTACAGTATTATCAACTATGTTCCCTGGGCTGTACATTATATCTCTGTGACTTATTTATTTTATAACTGGTAGTTTGTACCTCTTAATCCCCTTTACATATTTCACATTCCCCCCATCTCCCACCCCTCTAGGAACCACTAGTTCTCTGTATCTACAAGTCTGTTTCTGTTTTGTTATAATTGTTTTGTTTTTTTTTAGATTTTACATATGTATAAGTGAAAACATACAGTATTTGTCCTTCTCTGTTTGACTTATTTCACTTAGCATAATACCCTCTAGGTCCGTCCATGTTGTTGCCAATGGCAAGAATTCATTCTTTTTTATGGCTGAATAATATTTCATTATATATATATATACACCACATCTTCTTTATCCATGCATCTTTCAATGGACACTTAGGTTGCTTCCATATCTTGGCTATTGTAAATAATGCTGCAATGAACATGGAGTGTATATATCTTTTTGAATTAGTGTTTTCATTTTCTTCAGATAAATACCCAGAAGGGGAATTGCTGGATACTGTGGTAGTTCTATTTTTAATTTTTTGAGAAACCTCCATACTGTTTTCCATGGCGGCTATATCAGTTTACATACAGCACTGCACGAGGGTTGCCTTTTCTCCACATCCTTGCCAGTACCATACTGTTTTGATTACTATAATAGTATAATTTGAAGTCAGCATGATACCTCCAGCTTTGTTCTTCATTCTTAATATTGCTTTGGCTATTAAGAGTCTTTTGTGGTTCTATACAAATTTTAGAGTTTGTTGTTCTAGTTCAGTGAAAAATGCCATGGGCATTTTGATAGGGATTTTATTGAATCTGTAGATTGCTCTTGGTAGTATGGATAGTTTAACAATATTAATTCTTCCGATCTGTGAACAGGGGATATCTTTCCATTTATTTCTATCTTCTTTAATTTCCTTCATCAGTGTCTTATAGTTTTTAGAGTAGAAGTCTTTCACCTCCTTGGTTAAATTTATTCCTAGGTATTTTATTCTTTTCGATGCAATTGTAAATGGGATTTTTTTTTCTTAATTTCTCTTTCTGGTGGTTTGTTATTAGTGTATAGACAGGCAACAGATTTCTGTATATTAATTTTATATTCAGCAACTTTACTGAATTCATTTGTTCAAATAGTTTTTTGGTGAAATCTTTATGATATCATGGTATCTGTAAATAGTGACAGTTTTATTTATTTCCTTTCAATTTGGATGTCTTTCATTTATTTTTCTTATCTGATTTCGATGGCTAGGACTTCCAATACTGTGTTGAATAAAAGTGGCAAGAGTGGGCATCCTTGTCTTGTTCCTGATTTTAGAGGAAAAGCTTTCAAGTTCTCACCATTGAGTATGATGTTAGATGTAGGTTTGTGGTATATGGCCTTTATTATATTGAGGTATGTTCCCCCCTACCCATTTTGTTGAGAATTTTTGTCATGAATAGATGTTGAATTTTGTCAAATGCCTTTTCTTCATCTATTGAGATGATCATGTGATTTTTATCCTTCATTTTGTTGATGCGATGTATCATGTAGATTGATTTCTGACTATTGTATCATCCTTTTATCCCTGAGATAAATCCCACTTGATCATGATGTATGATCCTTTTAATGTATTGTTGAATTTGTTGAGGACTTTTGCATCTGTGTTCATCAGGGATATTGGCCTGTAATTTTTTTTTCTTTTCTTTTTTCTCTCTCCTTTTTTTGCAGTGTCTTTGTCTAGTTTTGATATCAAGACAATGCTGGCCTTAAAGAATGAGTTTGGAAGTATTTCTTCCTCTTCAGTTTTGTTTTGTTTTGTTTTGTTTGGAACAGTTTGTGAAGTGTAGGTATTAACTCTTCTTAAATGTTTGGTAAATTCTCCTGTGAAGCCATCTGGTCCTGGAGTATGTTTGTTGAGAGTTTTTTGATTATTTTTTTTTAGTAGTCATCTATCTGTTAATATTTTCTATTGATTCCTGATTTAGTTTATTTTTTTTTAGTAGTCATCTATCTGTTAATATTTTCTGTTGATTCCTGATTTAGTCTTGGAAGACTGTATATTTTAGGAATTTATCCATTTCTTCTAGATTATCCAATTTTTTGGAGTATAACTGTAGTAGTCTCTTATGATTATATTTCTTTTTTTTTCTTTTCTTTATTTTTTTTAACATCCTTATTGGAGTATAATTGCTTTACAGTGGTGTGTTAGTTTCTGCTGTATAACAAAATGTATTTCTGTGATATCAGTAGTAACTTCACTTTCATTTCTAATTTTACTTATTTTGGCCCTCTTTTTTTCTTGGAGCATGGCTAAAAGGTTTTTTGATTTTGTTTATCTTTTAAAGAATCAGCTCTTAGTTTCATTGATCTTTTCTATTGTTTTTTTTGGTCTCTATTTCATCTATTTCTGCTCTGATCTTTATTATTTTCTTTTTCCTGTTAACTTTGGGCTTTTGTTCTTCTTTTTCTGATTCCTTCGGTGTAAAGTTAGGTTGTTTATATGAGATTTATTTTCTTGACGTAGGCCTGAATATCTATGAACTTTCCTCTTAGAACTGCTTTTGCTGCATCCCATAGATTTTAGAAAGTTGTGTTTCTATTTTTATTCATATCAAGGTATTTTTTGATTTCCTCTTAGATTTCTTTACTGACCTATTGGTTTTTTTAGTAGCGTGTTGTTTAGTCTCCACGCTGTGTGTGTGTGTGTGTGTTTTTTCCCCAGTTTTATTCCTGTAATTGATTTCTAGTTCTATACTGTTGTGGTCAGAAAAGATACTTGGTATGATTTCAGTCTTCTTAAATTTATTGAGACTTGTTTTGTGGCCTGGCATATGATCATGCTTGGAGAACATAACATGTACACCTGAAAAGAATGTATATTCTGCTGCTTTTGGATGAAATGTTCTGCATATATCTATTAAGTCAGTTGGTCTAATGTGTCATTTAAGACAGTGTTTCCTTATTGATTTTCTTTCTGGATGATCTATCCACTGATGTAAGTGGTAAAAGAATATGAAGTTTAATACAAATTTGAAGAGGTTTATGAGGCAAAGAAAAAATGCCTAGAAAAAAAGGAGCATTCAGTTTTTGTATCTGTCCAGGGACTTGTTTTTAATTCTCTCATTTAATAGCCATAAAGTCCTGTATAAAACTCAATATATGCCAGGCACTCTTCTAACCATTTTAGATATAAACATATTTTAAACTCAAGAAATCCCTTAGAAGTAGATATTATTTTATTATTTTTTTCTTTCTCTTTTTCTTTCCCCCTTCATCCCTGCCTCTATTCCTCCCTCCCTCCCTCCCTCCTTCCCCATCTCCTCCTCTGCTTCCTTTCTCCCTTCTTTCCTTTCTCCCTTCCTCCCTTCCTTCCTTCCTTCCTTCCTTCCTCTCTCTCTTTCTCTCTCTCTCTTTCTTTCACAGAATCTGAAGCACAGGGAGGTCAACCAACTTGCCTAAGGTCACACGACTAGAAGCGGTGGAGCCAGGATTGAAACCCAAGCCTCATGGGTCCAGAGGTCAGACCCCCAAGCCTCTGTGCCACATGGTCTTTGTGAGGATGTTGTTGTCAAAGATAAAGTTGGCTGATCCTATACTAATCTTTTATTTGTAACATCATTTAAAAAATCTCTTTGATCAGATCTTTTTCATGATAGTAGTACCTCAAAAGAATGGAGGGCAAGAAAGAGAAAACTAGTACTACATTTTACTTGTTTAGATTCAGGATAGATAAAGGATCTCTATACTGGACACACATCTAATATTCTTTTCAACTTTTCAAGAATCTTTAACTAAAATATGCAAAGGAGATTGTCCTTCTGATAGTACTTTTCTTTGTAATCTTTAATTTTAATATAATTTCAAACGTATAGAAAAGTTTTAAGGATAGTACTAAGAACTGTTGTATACCTTTAGCCAGGTTTATAAATTGTTTAAATTTTGCCTCATTTGCTTTCTCTCTCTCCAGAACCATTTGAAATTAAATGGTTCTTTGTCCCTACATATTTCAGTGTGCATTTCTTAAAAACAAGAACACTGTCCTACATAATCAGAGTAAAATTATCAAAATTCCACATTGAGAGTTCACATTGACACAAAACTGACATCTGACCTATAGTCCATATTAAAATTTTTCAATTTCCCCAGTAGTGTTCTTTATTAAGTAATTTTTTCTTCATTGGAAAGTCCTTTTCCCCTTCTATACACAAATGTTTATGGGAACTATATATTTTTTTCTTTAAATTTATTTTTTTTGGCTGCGTCGGGTCTTAGTTGTGGCATGAGGGATCTTTTCACTGTGACATGCAGGCTCTTCACTGCAGCACGTGGGCTTCTCTCTAGTTGTGGCATGCGGGCTTGTCTCTAGTTGTGGTGCACGGCCTCCAGAGTGTGTGGGCTCCAGAGCATGTGGGCTCTGTAGTTGCAGCACACAGGCTCTCTAGTTGTGGCGCGGGCTCAGTTGCCCCACGGCATGTGGGATCTTAGTTCCCTGACCAGGGATTGACCCCATGTCCCCTGCATTGGAAGGCAGATTCTTAACCACTGGACCACCAGGGAAGTTCCTGGAACTTTATTTGTAAAGTCAAAGTTGGAAACAACCAAAATGTCCTGCAATAGGCAAATAGTTAACAAATTTTGGTACATTTATTTATTTGTGACAAAATGGAATAGTATTATACACACAGATTTTACCAATGTCAATTTTCAGGTTTTGATATTGTACCACAGGTATACAAGATGTAATCATTGGAGGAAATTGGGTAAAGGATGCATGAGATGATTCTGTATTGTTTTTGCAACTTCCTATGAATCTATAATTATTTCAAAATGGAAATTTAAAATAGTTAGAAGCATTTTGTGACAGATACAGCACATGAATTATGTAAGAGAGGTCTTTAATACAAATTAATTCTTCAGAGGACTGAAAATTATGCATACCAGGCAGAGTGATTTTGTGTGTGTGTATGCACTGTCTACTTACAGTTACTTTATTCTATGTTGTATCTTAGAAGAGGTATTAATTGCAAGTGTTATAAATAACTGGGTATAAAAGTAACATCAGAACAAATAAATGGACAGAATACCAATGTCATGATGACTCCTCAGATATAGTGAAATCAAGTTCCTCTCAGCTCAAAGAGTTCCCAGAGTATGTCTCATGTGGGTTCATAAGCTACTCATTTTGTTTTCAGCAGGGCATCTAACTTTTTCTCTGGCCTGCTCTGGCTTACTCCAGTGTTCTTTCTATGCTCATGCTGTTATTGCTGCAATTGGCCAGCCATCTGTAAAGCAGATTTCAAGATCTGAGGTGGTGTTCTCTTTGACTCTTCTTTAGCCTAGGTATATGCTGGTTGGCTCCATTGCTCCAGCTGCTGACTCTGTTCTCGTCTCCTGACATTCCAATAGCAGCTGCACTTTGGAGGTATCCTTTGCCTCCACTTTAATATACATCATTATATATTTTATATATTTTAAAAAGCAACCTGTTTGGGGCTCCAAATAGTTTATAGAAATTTCAGTAAGAGCCCATGTAGTTTGTAATGGTTTTTTATAGAAACTCTCTCCCATGATTCAAATTTGAGCCATGGATCAATGAGAAATATGAGTAACAGACCACCATACTGTACCTCAACTTGACCCTCCTCAAACTCCACTCTCTCCTCTTTCTAATGTCCCCTCAAAATTGTTGCCAATTATTCATTCATTGAGCACTATTGAATGCTTCATCTTCTTGAAACTCGTCTTTGATAGCGGTTCCTCAACAAAATTACACACGTCTGTAATCTGTAGTGTGATCTAAGGTCTACCTTCATCTGCTACAGTGTTATGCTGTGCATTCTGGTCATCCGTAAACTTGGAATTCTTGTTCTACCCTGACGAAGCCTCACACATCCCTCTTCTTTGGCTTTGCTCGAGGTTTCTTGTTCATCTGGATTTTGCTCTCCAGAGCATCTGTAAAATACCACTCATCCCTGGTTGCCCACCTGTAAAATTATCTTATCCAATGATGCTTTCCTGATGTCTTTCACTAGATAATCTCTCTCTTTGGAACCTCTGTTGCTGTATCCCTGCTTCTTTTGGCACATGCATTTTGGCTTTATAATTGCTGTTTGTAAGCTCTGGAAGGGCAGGGACTGTGTCTTATTTCTCTTTGTACCTAGTCTGTCCTCACTATATAGCCTTGCAGTCCCCAGCCTTGTGTAGGCCTTCATTGTTTCTCACGTAGACTCTTTATTAAACTTACTCAGTATGGGCAGCTAAAAAATAACTTAAAAATTCAACCAATGTTTTCAAATTTTCACCAGGTATAACTGGCCCATAATTAGAGTCAAGTAGACATTAATTAATGTGGGCTGTTTGGGGATAATTATTCAACTAGCTGTGATTATACTTAACTGTAGTGTTCCTTATAAGAATTGAGAGGATGAGATTTGTAGATAGTTCTGAGTTTGAATTTCCACTCTTCCAGTTAGTAGTTACATGATTTAGGGCATGTTATTTAATTTTTTAAAGCTCCATTTTCTTCATGTGAAAAAATGGCTATAGGGAATAACAGTATTTACCTCCTAGGGTGGTTATGAGCATTACACACTTGACATCACATCTGTCACATAATAAGAGCACAATAAATAGCAGTCCATTATGTTGATCATTATCTTTTTAACCAAGATATCGTAAAGAGTTTGTAAAATATATCCTGCTAAAAAAAAGATACATTGTCAACTTAGACATCTTCTCTTGTAATCTGTCTGGTTCCCTAAGAAAATAGGAAATAAGATAGTTTGATGTACTTGTTCATAATGGATCTGTGCTAAATCCTAGTGAAAACCTTTGTCTTTTCTAAAGAATAACTCATTCACCAATCCATTTAGGAATGGGGCCATTGGGGATTAATACATTTAATGGGAAGGGCCAGAGATAGCATTTTCCCTGTTTGGTGATAATGGGTATTTTCCCTTGTGCAATCTCTAGCCTCTTTCCCATCTTCTATAATTCTTTGAAAATTACCAATTGTGGTTCTCTGATGCATATGGAAAGTTCATATATGCTCTGGAATACAACCCAACCAGGTTTGAAGTCTTTAAACTCTTAAAGTGGTTATATCCTATCTCAATATGTTTTCTTTTCTTTTAGGGTTCAATTCTCTCTATTTTTATTCTACACATTTTAGTTAACAGGCGTATTTATTGCCCCCCGCCATTAAACTTCTTATTTCTTTACTTGTACATTTATTTGTTGTTTATTTATGTACATGGGTATAGGCTCATGGATTCCTGTTACTACTGAATGAGTTAAAAATTCATTACTACTGTCTTGATGTTCAGATTGTCTCAAGTTTGGCCAGCAGGAGCCCCTTCAAGCTGGCACTGTGTCCTTTCGACACGTCTGTATCATCTTTTGAGCAATTCCTTTCCGGCACACCCAAAAAGTTTCAGCTCTTTCCGTAATACCCTCTCCCAGCTCTGGAATCTGCCATTTCTGCAAAGAGTCTTGATGCTTTTAATTGAAAAATCGCATTTACAAATGAAGATCAGGGCACTAGGTGTTGGGGTACACTCCTTTCAGGCCTTCTCATCGGACTGGCCCAGGTAACGTGTGCGTATGTGTGCACGTGCACACACACACACACACACACACATTTGTATCCGTGTGTATATCTATACGTGTCTAAATATGTTTAGAACCATGAACTCATACCGACAGTTTGAATTCCAATCGAATACCACACAGCTCATGCTTGTTTTCTCCTTTCCATGTTTGCAGTTCTTTTCTTTGACAGTGAGAAATCTGACTCCCATTTGTCCCTAACACATTCGCTTATTTGATCAATCCCTGACTGTAGCCAAAGTCCTATCACTGCCCCCTCGGTTCCAATCTCTCATGGACACCCCACTCTGTATCTGACTCCCTTTGCTGGGTTTCCCCTCATGCCCTGTTTGGGCAACATATTACCCAGCTCAGATACCAGCGTGATGTCACCTTTCTCTAGTACACCACCTTATCCCACTTGGGCTCCAAAATTCCATGCTGTACCACTGCCACCATTGCCCCCCACCCCATGAACCCTCCTCCTCACCCTTTCACTCTGCTCAGGTTCTGACAGGTGGCATTAGGATGCCCTCCTGGGGTCCAGTCTCCTCTCCCTGCTTGAACTCAGACAGTTGGCTCTGGGTCAGCCCCCATGTTGGACACTCTTTACCCCATTGAGCTCTGACAGTCCATGATGGCCACCACCACCGTCTCCTGTCCCCTTTCTCTCTAAATGCCCTCTTCTCCCCATTAGGCCTGTGATATGCTGTACGAGGCCATCCTTTCATGTGGATGCTTAAGCCCTGCTCAGTCCCGACACCCCTGCTGGGCTGCTCATCGCCCGCCTCCTCCCAGTTTGGGCACACTTCTCATCCTGCTGAGGCTCTGACACCCCGTTATGGGACCCTCTACCTAAACATCCTCGTCATCCAGCTTGGACTCAGACACCTGGGCTCAGGTGCCCTCTTCAGGATACCTGCCTCTTCCTTCTGGGGCTCTGGCATCTTACGCCGGCCACTGCTGCCTTCCCCTCCATGCACGGAGACCTCGTCAAGCCTCTCAAGCTCCACCTCGGTACCCTCATCACAGACATCTCAGGCTCCAGCACGCTGGGCTGGGTCACCCTTCCTCCTCCTGGGTGCCATTCTCACCTGGCTTGGGCTCTTATATGCTACTCTGGGCCACCATGACCTGCGCCCTTCTTCCCCTCTGCTGATACCTACCTTGCTCAGCTCTGGCTAATGGCTTTTAAACTAAATTGCTCTGGAAAGGAAGGGAGGGAAGAGGAGGGAAAGGGAGGGAGAGAAAAGACTGGAAATGGCTTTTGACAGCGCTTACTCAGACCAAGCTACAAACCCAAGGACATCATTCCTATTTTCCTTTTGTTTTCAGAGGTATTCATTCTTTGAACAGTTTGAACATTTAACCAACATTTCAATATTCCGTGCCTTCCTCAGGGTACTGGAGAGGCTTATTCTCTGCAAACAGCTGTTCAGTATGATACCACCAGGGTCCTCCAGTATATTTATAGCTTTGGAATTCACAACTACCTATAATTTATACATGCACAGTTCTTCAAAAAACTGCAAAAATTAAATCCTTCTAACTTATAGGGAGTATGCAGTCCCATCAGTTTTAGCAAGCTTTCCTGTATATTAATTATCATTTATTTGAATGCTGTTTTTAAAAACCATAAATCTGTAAAAACTTACATTTTGTAACCTTGATCAAACATTATTTCTAAGCTCCTCTTGCAATTTGGGATTTTGGAAGTTCTGGAACAAAAAACAAAATGTCATAATGAAACTAGTTTTTATGATGAAATGGCGGTTATAATATAATTATTGTAATTAATGCTAAAATCTGGCCATAATTCAACATGTTTGACCATAACACTTCTACAATGACTCAGGTTGTGACAGATTTACTCCCAAATAATGTGATCAGCTATGGCTGGATGTTCTCCTCATGTAGGCAGTGTAATGGTTCATTATAACAATTAGAGGGCTATGGGGGCAAAGCTTTCAGACCATTATGTTTCCTCCTAGGAAAGAATCTGAAAAGAATATACTACTTTGTGTATCAACTTTTAGTGTTTCTCATAACCAAGATTACCTGAAAAGTGAGGACCAGCTGCAATAAAACCTATTCTTCTATATAACAAGCTGCCATAAGCTAGAAACTGATGACTGATGTTCTGCTTATCGCGATAGGCTGAAGAACAATTTTGCATGTTCACCAAGCAGGAAATACAGCTGTGATTCCTATTATTGACAAAAGACAATACAGGCAGGATACCATAGCTTCATTGCTTCAGTCTGTGACATTAAGTTTCAACCTCTGCATGAGACGCATAAATATTCCTTGGATTTTCTTCAGTAAGCACCCACTAGAAGTTAATAATGTGGGGATGTTTGATTCCCTGCTGTTTTAAATAATTTCATGGAAAATCTAATGCAGTAGGACACTAGTTTAGAGAGGTTATTACCCTCATCAAATGATAGCACTTCTTTCCTATTATTTTCTACCAATTTCTTGCCCTTACCGCTCCTCTCTCTTCATTTACCGCAAATGATTCTTCAAAACGACACTCCGTGGTTGGGTGGAGACGGGATTGGAGAAAGCTTAATCCCTAATCAGGGCCCTGTCAGAGCTGGTAGGACTGTGGATCTTTCTTCCTTCTTCTGCTTGCTAGAGCTTAGACAGGATGGAGATGCACACTCATTGGAAGGGTGTCAGTGGAACCCAGTCCTTGTCCCCTTGCTGGGGCCATTTTACACAGGACCCTGGGATCCAGAGCCCACAGAGAGCTTCCAGGCAGTTACAGTTTTAATAGCCCAGCCCAGCTTTTCTCATCTAAATGGTGGTCTGAATTGCTAAATTCTTGAGTCATTATCACCTCTGTTGTGGGAGGTACTTAGAATTGAACCCTACGAATGCTCTTGGGCTCAGAATAGAGTTTTAGGGTTAAGGAACACTATGGGGTTCCAAGGACTGTGCCATTCCAGGCTCACTAAGTGTGAAAGAGACTGCCTGTTCCTCTTTTGTTTACCAGGACACAGTGTTTTATTAGGTGGCCATGTGCATTTCCCAGCCTTCCTTGCAAATGGGTACCATGTGACTAAGTTCTAGCCAATGAGGTTTGAGCAGAAGTTATTAGGGTAGGACCTTTGGGAAAGATCCTTAAAACAGTGAGACAGACCCAGCTGGCTAGTGCCCTCTATTTGGGGTGAACAGTTGTCCTGGTTTGCCTGGAATTGTGGCAGTTTCAGAGACATGAGACTTGCAGTCTTTTTTTTTTTTTTTTTTAACACCTTTATTAGAGTATAATTGCTTTACAATGGTGTGTTAGTTCCTGTTTTATAACAAAGTGAATCAGCTAGATATACATATATCCCCATATCTCCTCCCTCTTGCGTCTCCCTCCCACCCTCCCGATCCCACCCCTCTAGGTGATCACAAAGCACCAAGTTGATCTCCCTGTGCTATGCGGCTGCTTCCCACTAGCTATCTGTTTTACATTTGGTAGTGTATATATGTCCATGCCACTCTCTCACTTTGTCCCAGCTTACCCTTCCCCCTCCCTGTGTCCTCAAGTCCGTTCTCTACATCTGCATCTTTTTTTTTTTTAATCAGTTATCAATTTTATACACATCACTGTATACATGTCAATCCCAATCGCCTAATTCAGCACACCACCATCCCCACCCCACCACAGTTTTCCCTCCTTGGTGTCCATACCTTTGTTCTCTACATCTGTGTCTCAACTTCTGCCCTGCAACCCAGTTCAACTGTACCATTTTTATAGGTTCCACATACATGCGTTAATATACGATATTTGTTTTTCTCTTTCTGACTTACTTCACTCTGTATGACAGTCTCTAGATCCATCCACGTCTCAACAAATGACTCAATTTTGTTCCTTTTTATGGCTGAGTAATATTCCATTGTATGTATGTACCACAACTTCTTTATCCATTCATCTGTCGTACATCTGCGTCTTTATTCCTGTCCTGCCCCTAGGTTATTCAGAACCATTTTTATTTATTAATGTTCAGATTCCATATATATGTGTTACCATACGGTATTTATTTTTCTCTTTCTGACTTACTTCACTCTGTATGACAGACTCTGGGTCCATCCACCTCACTGCAAATAACTCAGTTTCATTTCTTTTTATGTCTGAGTAATATTCCATGTATATACGTGTGACATCTTCTTTATCCATTCATCTGTCGATGGACACTTAGGTTGCTTCCCTCTCCTGGCTATTGTAAATAGAGCTGCAATGAACATGGTGGTACATGACTCTTTTTGAATTATGGTTTCCTCAGGGTATATGCCCAGTAGTGGGATTGCTGGGTCATATGGTAGTTCTATTTTTAGTTTTTTAAGAAACCTCCATACTGTTCTCCATAGTGGCTGTATCAATTTACATTCCCACCAGCAGTGCAAGAGGGTTCCCTTTTCTTCACACCCTCTCCAGCATTTATTGTTTGTAGATTTTTGGATGATGGCCATTCTGACAGGTATAAGGTGATACCTCATGGTAGTTTAGATTTGCACTTCTCTAATGATTAGTGATGGTGAGCATCCTTTCTGTGTTTGTTGGCAATCTGTATATCTTCTTTGGAGAAATGTCTTTTTAGGTCTTCTGCCCATTTTTGGATTGGGTTGTTTGTGTTTTTGATATTGAGCTGCAGGAATTGCTTGTAAATTTTGGAGATTAATCCTTTGTCAGTTGCTTTGTTTGCAAATATTTTCTCCCATTCTGAGGGTTGTCTTTTCATCTTGTTTATGTTTTCCTTTGCTGTGCAAAAGCTTTTAAGTTTCATTAGGTCCCATTTGTTTATTTTTGTTTTTATTTCCATTTCTCTAGGAGGTGGGTCAAAAAGGATCTTGCTGTGATTTATGCCATAGAGTGTTCTGCCTATGTTTTCCTCTAAGAGTTTTATAGTGTCTGGCTTTACTTACAGGTCTTTAATCCATTTTGAGTTTATTTTTGTGTATGGTGTCAGGGAGTGTTCTAATTTCATTCTTTTACATGGAGCTGTCCAATTTTCCCAGCACCACTTATTGAAGAGGCTGTCTTTTCTCCACTGAATATTCTTGCCTCCTTTATCAAATATAAGGTGACCGTATGTGCGTGGGTTTATCTCTGGGCTTTCTATCCTGTTCCATTGATCTATATTTCTGTTTTTGTGCCAGTACCATACTATCTCGATTACTGTAGCTTTGTAGTATAGTCTGAAGTCTGGAAGCCTGATTCCTCCAGCTCTGTTTTTCTTTCTCAAGACTGCTTTGCCTATTCGCGATCTTTTGTGTTTCCATACAAATTGTGAAATTTTTTTTTCTAGTTCAGTGAAAAATGCCATTGGTAGTTTGGTAGGGATTGCACTGAATCTGTAGATTGCTTTGGGTCGTAGAGTCATTTTCACAATGTTGATGCTTCCAATCCAAGAACATGGTATATCTCTCCATCTGTTTGTATCATCTTTAATTTCTTTCATCAGTGTCTTATAGTTTTCTGCATACAGGTGTTTTGTCTCCTTAGGTAGGTTTATTCCTAGGTATTTTATTCTTTTTGTTGCAATGGTAAATGGCAGTGTTTCCTCAATTTCTCTTTAAGGTGGTGCGCGGGCTTCTCATCACGGTGGCTTCTCTTGTTGCGGAGCATGGGCTCTAGGTGCGTGGGCTTCAGTAGTTGTGGCTCGCGGGCTGTAGAGCACAGGCTCAGTAGCTGTGGCACACGGGCTTAGTTGCTCCGCGGTATGTGGGATCTTCCCGGACCAGGGATCAAACCCATGTCCCCTGCACTGGCAGCCCGACTCTTAACGACTGCACCACCAGTGAAGCCCCTCAGTATATTATTTGTATCACTTTTTATTTAATATTTACTCAAACCCTGTGATATGGATGGTACCATCCCTATTAATTTTTCATACCCATTTTATAGATGAGGAAATTGAGCTTTGGAGAGAGTAAACACCTTACCTACAGTCACAGTGCTAAAAATATAGGCTCCAAGAAAAATTTAACTTGAGTCCATGCTCTGAACCACTGCACCGTATTGCCTTTTATTCATAGTAGTCTGCAACTTTTTTCTCACTTAGCTATGTATTTCATGGATTTTTTTCAGGTTAATATATAATAAATGATTCATTATAAAGTACATAACTTTCCATAGTATAAATATACTCAATATGTTCAGCTGTCTACTCCCTCTGCACCTGCATGTCACTAATGATGCTGCAAACAAATTTTTTTTTTTTTACATATATTCTTATATACCAGTGTATTGATTTCTATTGGTTAGATTCCCAAAGGTGGAGAGGTGGAGATGAGTCAGTGGATTTGGATATATTTAATTGTAGTAGCTACTGCTAAATTGTTATTTAATATTATTATTAAAATGGTTAATTGTGATAAAATACACATAAGGTAAAATTTGCTAGATTATTTTTATGAAACATTTGTAGCAATTCACACTCCCACCACCAATGTATGAGAGGGGGGGGGGTCTGTCCACTTTCTTACACCAGCACAGCACGTTCGTAATTTTGTAAACTTTTATCAAGGCAGTAGGTGAATATGGGTACTTCTTCGTTGCTTTAATTTGTATTACCCAGACTTCTAGTGACATTAAGCACCAAATCATCTATTTATTGGTCATTCATATACAAGAAAGCTGAATTTTCAGTCTGAAATGTTCAGAACTTTAAGCTAAAAGAATACATTTCCATTTAAGACTTTGGGCATTAAAAGCAGATAAAGGGGGTATGAATGTGTGAGTGTATGTTTAAAGTGACAGCTTTCTTGGGAATTCCCTGGTGGTCCAGTGGTTAGGACCCAGCGCTTTCACTGCCGTGGCTCGGGTTCCACCCCTGGTCGGGGAACTAAGATCCCATGGCCATTCAGTCAGTCAATCAGTAAAGTGACAGCTTTCTTGACCTCCTTTCCATGGCCCTGAAATAATTTATCCTGCTTATAAATTAGCCTGTAACAGTGGGTGCTTTAATGGTGAAAGGAATTATCTTCCACGTGGATTTGGAAGCTGTAGAAAAAGTGGAAAATGAAAGTGGTTTTGGGATCAGTCACTGTCCAAGTTGTGTGGACAGAACATAGTTGAGTGTTGTCCTCCATCGTTGAAGATTGTAATCTATGAGATATTCCAGAATGCATTTCAGCACACTATGTAAAGAGCCTTCCGCCGATGAATTAGATGGAAGATGACTTTAACACTTTGTAGATGTGAAAAGAGAAAGGCTGAGGGGCTCAGGGCCCATTTGCAGCGGGGATGTGGCTGTCTGCTAGGATGACACGGGAGCTGCTGTCCTTCATGAGGACCGCTAGGAACGGACTCTTCCAGAAAGTGAAATGAGCTGAATTTTATATGAAGCTCCGGTCAACAAGGTAGAAGAGAGCTGGGCCAAAGTAAAGAGTCGTTCCCAGGAGACGTTAAGACTGGAAAGAGAGGAAGCATCCCTTCCCACCACCCTCCACAAAGGCGGCTTCCACTGGGTCACGCGTGAGGTGTTTGGAGTAGGTGGACTTTGCCACTGGGAGCCCCTTACACAAAAGTGAAATTCCATCAGCCCACCAGTGAAGATTTTTATTTGCATGGAGAGACAGTGCCCTACCTATGAACCACACTTTAAAATGCATTTTGAGGTTTGAGCTAATAATGTGAATGACATTCAGTCAGATTGCCAAATGCTGGTAATTTACTCTCATTTTCACATTAATGTGGGCCCACCTGTGATGAATTGGAAACTAAATAAGCACATCAGTTTTAATTAGATATTTCAGAGACTGGATCTAGTTAAACAGCAGTATTCATTCTTATCTATTAAATAGCGAAAGAGTTTAGCACAGTCTTCAGAAAAAGTTTACGCCCCTCCACCCCCACCATTTGTCCTTCTCTTTTGTTTTGCAAATATTCTTTTCTATTGGAAACTTTGAGTTAAAAAGTGCCTAGCTTGCTGCAAATAGGGAGGTCTTTTTAAGTCTTAAAAAGCTAAGCAGATGATCTAATTCATTACTTGTTTGTCTTACATTAAGAAACATGAATTTGGGAACCTTTAAAAAAGACAAATCTAAGATTGTGGTTGCCTGGAAGATACTGACTCGGGGACTAAGAATTCTGTGTTCCTCAAACACCGATCTACACGTCAGGATCTAAAAATACCACTAGGGTAGGGCTAATGGGGTATGGCTGAGTGACCTTCTATCAGAGAAAGGAGCCATTTTTCAAACTTCCAAACAAGATATTACAATCCTAACAAAGGCAAAATGTTCTCTGATGCATATAAGGTCTAAGATCTAATGAAAGAAACAGTATAGATGTGGGGGTAACTTTGATTAACATTCGTGAAAGATGAGGAATTAGTAGTAGACAGTGAGGCTTAAAAATCTGTAGCCCTGAAAAAATTATTTATAGGTGCAATTTTTGCGTTGGTACTAACCTCATTCTCCAGTGTCATTTCTCTAACTGTTTCTACCTGGTTAGGTTGTGAACTCAGGGAGTGTGAGGCTGTCTATCTTGCTGTGGTTATACTCCCAGCACTTAGCATGGCTTTCCATGGTAGGTATTTAATAAATATTTGTATCTCTCTATGTATTGCTAATCCCTAGTTCTAAAATATTCTCTCCCTGGAGATTTTAGTCATCGACTGTGTCCTGACTATCCTTTCACCAAAAAGGATCATGGCTAACTTTTAAAAAATATTCTGGATACATAAGAAAGAAAAAAAATTCAAAAGGAGTCCATTTATTCTCAGAAAATTGAAGATGCTTAAAATGTTTTTTATTATAATATTAATTATGGTATCAAAAAAAAAAAGCAAAAGCAAAAAGAAAGAACCAATACTAGAAGATTAATAAATTATGTTAAGAAAATTGTAGTACTTTCATACAGTGGACTTCTATGCAGTCATTAAAACAATGTTTTAGAATAATATTTAAGGATGAAATAATTCTCCTACTGTGTTGTTTAAAAAAAGGAGGTAACAGAAAAGCATTAGAGTATAACCACATTTTTAGAAGCGTTCTTATAGAAAAAAATGAAAGAATTTACATCAAAACTTCTTTATATTTTTCTAAATTTTTGACTGTGAAATATATTACTTTTATACACAGAAGACATGTTATGGAAGTATAGGATTTCTTTAAGTAGAAATGTCTTTTGCTGGATTTAAAGTGTGACATGGTTTCCCAGGAGTCTAGCTCTGTAGGAAGTTGAGTGGGCCTATGGGAGGGGAGGTTGTGGTTTGAATAAAGTAAAGACGATAGTGTGGGGGAAGATCTTGTGCTCTTGGGTATTGGACTATTTTGAGACCTGCTGTGCCAGTTTCCAGATCTCCCTGGAGCATTGCCACAACACCCTATGGAGAAAAAAATGTGCCTTCAGATTGTCCCTATACAATTACCACAAAGAATTCACAAATTGAGACTGAAAGAGGAAGTAGCATTTAACAGTTCTTCATACCAGCGTCTATGGCTTAATTTTACACATAGAGCTTTCTTTCACCCCTGAGTGAATGGCTTGGAAATTATTTTCAATTTTACTGTTTTAGTCCTTCCCTATCTGCTTCATGAGTGATCTTTTAAGAAAGAAAATCTGATGCCAGCTCTGCTTAGAATCCTTTAATGGATTCTCTTTGCCTTTGAGGTCCCATCCAGACTCTTTATTACGATACACACACATGATGTTGGTGAACCATCTCCTGCCTTCCTCTTCCGCTCATCTCCCATCACTTCCTCAGATGTGTCCTAGACTTCATCACACCTGACATCTCACAGCCTTTGTGTGTATCATCCCTGTTATTCAGGCTGCACTTCCTTCTAGAAGCGTCCTTAGAACCCCCTTCTCCATGTGGCTTTGTCTTCCTCCCTGCCCTCATACCTACCTTCACCACACACTCACCACATGGCATTGTGGTTGGTTGACTTTCTTGTCTGTCACATTACTGTCAGCTTCTGCAGTTCAGGGACCGGCACTTGGCCATCTTTTATTTTAGTACTTACCATGAGACCTTTGGTCCACAATGGGTTTTCAATAAACCTTTGTTCAGTGACCATGTGAGTGAATGCCTGAGACATTTTAATGGCATGTGCACACAGATACCAGTAAATTCACTCCTAGTCTTGTCTGAAGCTTTGTTTCCTAGCTGATATCTTTCCAGTAGGCAGAGAAGAGGGGCCTATTGGATGTACACTGTGGCCTCTGTCTAGTGAAGGTAGGTGTGGTTGGCAGAATAATGGTCTCCAAAGATGTACATCCCCTAATATCTCATCCCCTAACTCCTGTGAATACGTTGTCGCACTTGTCCAAGGAAGTTTGAGATGGAATTAAGTTTATAGATCTTAAAATAGGGAGCTTATTCCAGTGTAATTGGGGTCCTTAACAGTGGATGTGGCGGGCAGAGGAAGACAGATGCAATGGGAAGAACAGGCAGGAGAGATCTGAAGTGTGACAGGGGCTTGACCCACCACTGCTGGCTGTGAAAATGGGGGAAGGGGACCGTGATTCAAGGAGTGTAGGCAGCTTCTACAACTGGGGAGCAGACTTCACTTGATATCTGGTAGGAAAACAGGGACCTCAGTCCTACAACTTCAAGGAACTGAATTCTTCCAACAACCTAAGTAAACAGAACATGGATTCTCCCTGGAGCCTCCAGAAAGGGGCAGCAGTGATCGACACCTTGATTTCAGCCCAGGGAGACCCATGTTGGACTTTCGACCTACAGAACTGCAAGATAAATGTACTGCTGTAAGCAATTAAGTTTGTGGTAATTTGTTACAACAGCAATAGAAAACAAATACAGAGTTTAGAGCTGTTTTAGAGCGTGTGTGATCACCTTGCTCCTTGGCTGCCCACTGGCTTCACCTATTCTTAGCAGAGCAACCCAAGCAAAAAGAAGCAAGAATAGACCATCACTAATCATTAGAGAAATGCAAGTCAAAACTACAATGAGGTATCACCTCACACCTGTCAGAATGGCCATCATTAGAAAACCTACAAACAATAAATGCTGGAGACGGTGTGGAGAAAAGGGAACCCTCTTGCACTGTTGGTGGGAATGGAAATTGATACAGCCACTATGGAGAACAGTATGGAGGTTCCTTAAAAAACTAAAAATAGAATTACCATATGACACAGCAATCCCACTGCTGGGCATATACCCTGAGAAAACCATAATTCAAAAAGAGTCATGCACCCCAATGTTCATTGCAGCACTATTTACAATAGCCAGGTCATGGAAGCAACCTAAATGCCCGTTGACAGACAAATGGATGAAGAAGAAGTGGTACATATATACAATGGAATATTACTCAGCCATAAAAAGGAATGAAATTGGGTCATTTGTAGAGATGTGGATGGACCTAGAGACTGTCATACAGAGTGAAGTAAGTCAGAAACAGAAAAATAAATATCATATATTAACGCATATATGTGGAATCTAGAAAAATGGTACAGATGAACCAGTTTGCAAGGCAAAAATAGAGACAGAGATGGAGAGAACAAATGTATGGACACCAAGGGGGGAAAGCGGGGGCAAGTGTTGGGGGTGGTGGTGGTGGGATGAACTGGGAGATTGGGATTGACATGTATACACTAATATGTATAAAATAGATAACTAATAAGAACCTGCTGTATAAAAAAATAAAATAAAATTCAAAAAAAATTTTTTTTTGTCAATATATAAAAAAGACCAACAAGAATAGAGGACCCTTCATAGTTGATTAAAAAAAGGGGGGGGGGGATTAAGTACCCTTTGTTAATATGCATATCTTAAATTTTGCCATTAATATAATTTTAAAAGCTTAATTTGGCTATTCATCTAAACTCCTTTCCTCTGTCCCTCTACCTTCTCCTACCACCTACATACATTCCCTCTACCTTCGTGTGTTTTTCTCTCTCTGTTGTCCCACTGTCACTCTCATGCTCATTCTCAGCTACAACTGGGCCATTTACCCAGATAACCCTTAAGAAGTACAATCGATGTAATGCATGTTAAGAGTTCTGAATAGCAGATGAAATTCATACTTTCCTCTTGACGGTGACTACCTAGAACTGCCTGACATCTTTTCACAAAGCCTAATAGGTATAAATTGGTGTTTCTAAATACAAATGTCCTGCTTTTGTTCTTTTCTTAATCACGTTTTTGGATTTTCATTGCTCGATTTCACCAGGTATACAAGTGATACACAGTCTCTAAGGGAGCCTCTGATAAACTGAATGAATTTAAGTGGCACTACTCTGCTTCCTTACGATCTGTGTTACTTCAGAAGATGGCATTCTTTTTCTCATGGTTGTTGCCCCAAATGTTCCAAGATTGCTATCTGTGCTAAAACATGCTACAGGGTACAGAAGAAAGAGCGTTGACCTGGATGGGATCAGACAATCAATTTCAGCTCTGACCAAGGCCATCTGACTTCAGAAAAACATCCATTCATTTTATTTCCTTGTATATTCACTGAACTCCAACTATACACCAATACTGTACTGGTCATGGAGGTTACAAAGACAAATTATATGTAGTTTCCCTTTCTTCAAGTTGCTCATAGTTTAGTGATGGGGAAACATAAGTAAAGAAACATTTACAACACTGTGTGATACATGCCATTATGGAAGCAGACACAGTTTACAATGGGGCTTCAGAGGAGGTGGTGATTCTTTTACTTTGCTCAGGGTCAGGGACGGAAGATGAGCAGCATCTTGAAGGATGAGTTGAAGACACACACACAATGTCACCAATCCACGGCCCTGCATAGCCAATTACTACCCACCTGGAGACAGCAAGTTGTTGGTCTGTATGCTATGGCCCATATGTTGATATATATGCTAAACAGACATTTGAAGGAACAGAGGCATGAGACTAAAAAAATGCCCAGAAAGATGAAATCAGGGAAAATGACTTTTGAAGGACTGGCTTTTCTTAGTTATGAAATGTTATTTGCATGGGCCCTTCTAGAGGTAACATTATACAGATCAAATTATGATTATTTCCTATTGTGAATTATACTTTATAATTGCATGATACTGAAAGAATTCCCATGCATAATCTTGTGACATAGGTTGCTGTGGAACTGAGATTTGTATATGAGATATATGGAAACTAAGACACAAAGACATTGTATGTTTAAGGTCCCACACTCCTTGGATTCAGACTTAGAGTCATTTGCTTCATTCTTTCAGAATGAGAAAACACTAAAACAAAACAAAACTCCAACCAATTAATGTAGCCTTATTTAAGGGTCAGATTCTCCAAAACAGGGCTTATCAACTATAATGTATGCATGAATTACCATAGGGGCATATTAGAATGTAGATTTGAATTCTGTAGGTGTGAAGTCCGAGATTATGCATTTCTAAGAGGCTCCCAGATGATGCTGGTACTTCTGGGATTTGAGACCACACTTCGAGTAGCACAGCTCTAGAGCTTCACTGACCAATATGGTAGCCACTAGCCACTTGTGGCTACTTAAATATAAATGTATTAAAATTAAATAAAATTCAGGAGTCCCCTGGTGGCCTAGTGGTTAGGATTCCGGGCTTTCACTGCCGCGGCCTGGGTTCAGTCCCTGGTCGGGGAACTGAGATCCAGCAAGCCGTGTGGTGTGGCCAAAAAATAAATAAATAAAATTAAAAAGTCAGTGTCTCAATTGCACTAACCACTGTTCAAGTGCTCAATAAACATATATGGCTAATGGATGTCATATTGGACAGCGTAGGTAAATAAAACTTCCATCTTTGTGCAAAATTCCATTGGACAGTGCTGCTCTTGAGAATGTTATGAACAACCATTTAGTAATGTAAGCTTTCCCAAAGAACTCCTTATCAACAGTGACTATATTAGGAAATATTTGGAGTGATGTTACCAAGATGGCAAAATAGGAGACCCCAGCCTCTGTCCCCCATCCAAGATCAACAGTTAGACAGCTATCCACAAGCAAAAACAGCTCTGGGAGAGCTCAGGTGTCTACTTAAGAAACTTCTGCAACACAATGGAACAAAACACCTGAGAATAACCACACAAAAAGGGAAAGAAGAACAGATGCATTTTGCTTCCGTCATCCCATCAACCAGGCCAGCACTGCTCAGCACCAAGAGAGACTTTCTCAGCTAGGAAGACTTCCTCTTGCTAGGAAAGGGAGAGTGGGGTGAGCAACCAGCTTCTCTACTCCTGCAACTTTTGGGACACTGTATGAAGGACCTGCTTTGGTTTCATCCCATCTAGAAACTGGCAAAGCTGAGATGTGTAGAGGTGGCTAGGAACAAGGAAGAAGGGCAGGGGCTACCAGTATTAGCCACACAGTGGAAGTGGTTTCCAGTGACCTGCTCTACAGAGGACCCCAGTGGCCAGCACAGCTGCAGTGGACCTCCTGCAGATTCCACTGTTCTTTGCCCTACATGTATTCACCTTCACTGATGCCAGCTGCCTGATTCCTCACCACTCATTTTTCTCCTCCATGCCCAACTGGAGCCTGAGATTCACACCAGCAGCCAGTCCAAGAGTCTGTGGCTGCATGAGTGCAAGATGCTAACCTAGATGGTGACCCCTCCTGCTGAGTGTGTGCTTAAGGTTAAGCCCCTCCAGCTGTGCATCTGCATGCTGCCAGCCTGACTCTTGCCATGGCCTGCTGTCTGTATGTGTCCTTGGTGAGATCCTGCAGCCACAGAAATACATGCTAACAACCAAGGCCCCCACAGTTGGCTTAGTTTTGGCCCCATCTGTAGTCACTGGCTTATACCACTGGGCTCACTTGCAGCTAGCACTTCTTTCAGCTGTGCACCTACATGCCCCTGAACTGACCCCCATCAGTGACCTCGAATGCTGCACGTATGCTCAAGGGGAGAAACTTCAGGAACAGGAATGCCAACATCCAGGGGCCCTGTAGCTGGTGAGCCCAGATCCAACCCTAGCTCCTATCACTGGCCTGCACCACTGAGCTAGCCCCTCCAGGTATGCGTCAGCATCCCACTGGCCCAGCTCGTGTCACTGGCCTCCAGTGTTGGGTGCATGCCCAAAGTGAGACCTTGCACCGTAGGAGTGCACACTGGCACCCAAGGCCCCTGCAGCTGGCTCTGGCCCTTGCTGCTGACCCTGGCCCCCACCACTACATGTGTGTCTACAGCCACCCCTGCCACTATACAGGCACCTGCTGCTGGTTCCCGCAGCTGTGTGCACATCATAACTCTGACCATTGCTACTACCTTCCCTGGTCCCTATCCACTGGACCTGGAAGCACCACTGAAAACTTTAACAGCTCTTGTAGCTATTGAAACTCCCCACAGTACTTGCTAAAGACCATGCAGTTGTTGACGTTGTGGGCCTCAGTGTCTTGAGCTGATGAAACATCCCACACCCCTGGACCCAGAGATGCCACATGGCCTTATCACTAGACTTAGGGTAACAGCATGCTCCAGCATGCCTCCATCCACAGTTGAACATCTTTCCTTACCAAAGTCTGTCCATAAAGTCTAGAAGAGGTGACTCTTCTTCAAATATGCAGACACCTAGGCAAGGCTACAGGAATCATGAAGAATCAGAAAGACATGATACCACCAAAGAAACACAGTAAACTTCCAATAACTGACTTCAAAGAAATGGAGAAACATGAATTGCCTAGCAAAGAATTAAAAATAATTGTTCTAAAGGCGCCCAGAGAGTTACAAGAGAACACAGATAAACACTTTAACAAAACCAGGAAAACAATACAAGAACAAAATGAAAAGTTTAATAAAGAGATAGAAAACATTAAAAAAAGAACCAAACAGAAATTTTGGAGCGGAAGAATATAACGACTGAACTGAAGATTTCAGTAGAGAGCTTCAACAGCAGACTAGACCAAGCAGAAGAAAGAAGTAGGGGAGCTTGAAGACAGACATTTGAAATTATCCAGTCAAAGGAGCAAAAAGAAAAAGAAAAAGAAAAAGGAATGAAGGAAGCCTATGGGATTTATGAGACACCATTAAGAAAAACAATCTATGTATTATTGGAGTTTTAGAAAAAGAAGAGCGGGAGAAGGTGCAGAAAGCTTATTTAAAGAAATAATGTCTGAGAACTTCCCAAACCTGGGGAAAGATTAGGACATCCAAGTTCATGAAGCTAATATGTCACTCCATAATTTCAATTCAAAACAAACTTCTCTGAGGCACATAACAATAAAATTGTCTAAAATCAAAGCGTGAATTTTAAAAGCACAAAGAGAAAAAATTTCTGTCACACAAGGGAACCGCTGTAAGGCTTTCAGTGGATTTCTTGTCAGAAACCTTGTATCTAGGAGAGAGTGAGATGATATATTCAAGTGCTGAAAGAAAAAACTGCCATCCAGAATACTTTACCCAGCAAAATTGCCTTTCAGAAATGAAGGCAAGATAAACACTTTGCCCAAAACAAAAGCTGAGGGTATTCATCACCACTAGACCTACTGTAAAAGAAATGCTGAAAGGAATTCTTCAAGCTGAAATGAAAGGACGCTAATTAGTAACATGAAAATATACAACACACTGATAAAGGTAAGTATATAGTCAGATTCAGAATACTCTAATACTATAGTATGGTGGAGTGTTAACTACTTTACTATAAAGGTTAAAGAACAAAAGTATTAAGAATAGCTATAGCTACATATAATAGTTTGTTAATTATTATATTAACAATACACAGTACACAATAGAAAAAGATGTAAATTGTGACATGAAAAACATAAAATACAGGGGAGTAAAAGGTTAGATTTTTGTATGCAATTGAAGTTGTTGTCAGCTTAAAATAGACTGTTATATCAATAAGATGTTTCAAGGAAGCCTCAAGGTAACCACAAACCAAAAATTTATAGTAGATACACACAAGACAAAGAGAAGGGAATCAAGTATACTACTATGGAAAGGCATCATTCACAAAAGAAGGCAACAAGAGAGGAGCAAAGGAACTATAAAACAGCCAGAAAACAATTAACAAGGTAGCAATAATAAATCCTTACCCATCAATAATTACTTTAAATATAAATGGATTTAATCCTCTAGTCAAAAGGCATAGAATAGCTGAATGGATGAAAAAAAGGCACCCAACTATGTGTTGCCTGTAAGAGATTCACTTCAGCTTTAAGGACATACATAGGCTCAAAGTGAAGGGATGGAAAAAAAGATTCCGTGCAAATGGAAACCAAAAGAGAGCATGGGTAGCTATACCTATATCAGACAAAATAGACTTTAAGTTAAAGAAAGGTAGCAAGAGACAAAGAGGGTCATTATATAATGACAAAGGTGTCCATTCAGCAAGAGGATATAACAATTTTAAATATATACATACCAATATCAGAACACCTAAATGTATTAAACAAATGCTAACAGGTCTGAAGGGAGTAATAGACAATAATACAATAATAGCAGGGGATTTCAGTACCCCACTTTCAACAGTGGATCATCCATGGAAAATCAGTAAGGGAACACTGGACGTGAACTATACTTTAGATCAATGGACCTAACAGACATATACAGAACACTAGGCTTCAATGGTGGTGTTAATATGCACTCACAGGGCAACCCTAACCTACCAGCTGACTGTTGATTATTTTGGGAGGAACGAGGGTGGTCCTTGGAGGCTCCACATACTTCCTTCAAGAAAAGCAATGCAGCAAAGACTGTGTCCTCTCTAGAATGTATTCATTCTGCTGCAGGAGTATCCTCAGAGCATCTAACAGGCCATAATGCTAGAAACAAAAATTGCTAGCTTTTAAAAAATATGTATTTTCTTAAACAATTAGAACATTTATTACCTAACTTAAGAAGTCTATAGTAGGCAGTTCCAGGGTTGGTTCTGTAGCTCACTGGTACCTTAAGGACCTTTTCTATCTTTTGAGTTGATCATCCATTTATTAAGAATATATCTTTCACAGTTACCAGATGACTGAAGAAGTTCCAAATATCTTATATTCATGCAACAAAACCCTTCCTGGTGTTCTCCATCTCTACCTGTCATTCTGTATTTCTTTTTTTTTTTTTTTTTTTTTTTTTAATTTTTATTTATTTAAACACTATTTTATTTATTTATGGCTGTGTTGGGTCTTCGTTTCTGTGCGAGGGCTTTCTCTAGTCGTGGCAAGTGGGGGCCACTCCTCATCGCGGTGCGCGGGGCCTCTCGTCATCGCAGCCTCTCCAGAGGCGCAGGCTCAGTAATCGTGGCTCACGGGCCCAGCCGCTCCGCGGCACGTGGGATCCTCCCAGACCAGGGCTCGAACCCGTGTCCCCTGCATTGGCAGGCAGATTCTCAACCACTGCGCCACCAGGGAAGCCCCCATTCTGTATTTCTATCTGGAATTATCTTCTATTACCTTAAATAACTCTTCTTAGTTTATTATTGTAAGACGTATCTGCTTGTGATTAATAGCATATTTTCATTTTTTATGAAAAATATTTATTTTATTTTAATTTTTAAAAGATATTTTTGACTTGGTGTAAAGTTCTAGCCTGATGGATTTTTCTTTCTGTATTTTGAAGATTTTTCATTTTGCTTTGGATTTCATAGTTTCTGACAAAAAAGTCAGTCAGCATTCAGTCAATGTTGCTCCTTTGCAGGCTCATTTGGAGAATTTTCTCTGACTGCTTTTAAGATTTTTCTCTTTGATTTTCAGGATTTGACTAAGATGTGACCTTGTGTGGTTTAATTTATATTTATCCTGCTTGAGGTTCATTGGGCTTCTTGATGTCCTTGGAATGTTCTCAGCAATTATTTCTTCAAATATTGCTTCTGCTGCTTTCTTTCTCTTCTCTTGTTTTGAGACTCCAATTGCACACTTTAGAACTTTTGAGCATGTTTCTCACATATTTATTATGTTTTCACCCTTTAATCTTTTTTTAACCTGTGCTTCAATTGGAATATTTTCTATTATTATGTCTTTAAGCTATTAATCCTGTCTTCTGATGTGTCCAGTTTGATGATAAGCTCACCCAGTGAGGTTTTGATTATAGATGCTGTATTTTTTTGTCCCTTAGTTTTACATAATTTCAAACCCGTTCAATGTCAGATTGCATTCCTAAATTATGGCCATCTATTGAGAAAATGCATTTCATCAAGCTCAATTAGGTCTGATTTAGTGTTTATCATTATGAAAATTAGAAAAAACAAGTAAATAATGTGCAACATTAACCTTTATATAGGACTTTACATTTTACAAACTACCCTCATATTCCTGTGCCATTTGAAAGTCACCATGTAAGGAATGTAGGGAAAAGTATTGTTTTTAGTTCCATTATAATTTTAAAGAAGCTGATTTCGTAACTGGTAGAGCAAAGGCCCTATATTCTTTGACTAAAAATTTCTTGCTTTCATCTTTCACATCAGGCTGCTTCGAAGCACATATCCTGAGAATGGGGAAAGAAGGGAATAATAATGTCAAATTAAAAGGACAGTGCATTTTCTTCTAATGATTATTACCCAAATATATAGTCACAGAGCTGGAAGAAACCTCCTCAGGAGATTACCTAATCTGTGTCTTCATAATATTATATTGTCTTAGTCAAATATTATCTCCTTAGCTAGGGACCCTGTATCTAGAGCTTGAAAGATAGGGGAAATCCTGTCATCTTTCACTTATCTGTTTATCTAAAACGATGGGGTAAGTTACTAAGCAGATTTTAATTAGTATTTACTCTTGATTAATATTAGAAGTGGTCAGTTACTGACAGTGACACAATATTTAAAATCTGTAGATACTGTTTGTACTGAGTTCTTCAGAAAACTAAAACTAAAGTTATTTGAAACCTGGAGTTCAAAAGAGATGGTGACATAGCTGTGTAGTTAATTGTTTTTCAAAATGAATGCCGAGTAGTTCATTCTAACTTTATTTAATTTTATTTAGTTTTTATAACTTAATTATATACGTTTGTACCTATATTTGTTTTCTAGTTCTGTACTAGTTTTTGGTCTAAAGCAACAAAATTAGAACTTATAAACTTCTCAGAGAAGAGTTCATTGGTTCTCTTTATAATTCTATTTAATTATCATCCACATATAAGGAATTCTTCTTCACAATCATTCTTATTTTAATACTAATTTACTGAAAATAACATTTTACCTTAACCAATTTAATTTACATACAGGATATAATGTACATAATGTGCTTCCTTGCTTTATAGTGTAGCATACAACATTTTTAAAAACCTCAGTCTACAGGCTATGCAGATTTTGTTGGTAGTAAAAAAATTAACCTTGATAGTAATAATGATCCACAAACTTTAACCTATTTTGCTATAATGGCCCCGATTCTGGCTAACTGTGTAACAAATGGCGATATTTGTCACCAGCAATAAGAAATGAAAGCATTTCAGCAGCCATGTGTGACCTCATTACCACTGCTGGAGAGATGATCCAAAGAGAAAACTCTGTCACGGGATATAATAATAACATCATCTTTGGACATAAGATATACATTTGCTGCACCATAATAACTTCCACTGTGCATATATGTAATTGGTGAATGGATTATATTTATAATTCATTTGAGGCTGAGACAATTAAGGCTTTTATTTCAGCAAGGTTATTTACTGTGAGATGCTTAACTCATTGTAGTGCGTGGATATGGCTAGCTACAGAGGTACAGAAGAGAATACTGCTGTTTGCTTCATCTGGGAACCTTCTGCCTTCATCGTGATCTTGAAGACATCACTGTAAGAACTTTTAAAAACTCAATGATTGGAATCCCAGATCCAGATCTCTTCTGAAGGCAGAACATTAGGAACATGCAAACGCTGGTGATGGGGCAGAAAAGGAGGTGTTGTCAGGCTCTTACGTTTGCCATATGGGTAGAACACCCAGTGCTCATTTTTCTACTTACTAAGCCATATCAATTTCAATCCAGCACGTGAAAGCAACTATCTGTGGAGTATTTCTGAGTATTCAATGCCAGGTTCTAGTTTTGGCAAATCCTAAGGAAAAGAGGAAATATTATTCATTCATCTCTCCCTCCCTTTCCTTCACCTTGCTTGGGGCCCTGCCAGAACCAGGGTTAGATTGCCAGCCCAGGAGGTGCACTTCACACTCTGAGAGGTGCTACTCGTAAGCATATTATCCTCTTCTGTGACTCCAGACTAAATCCACAGCTGAACAGTAGGAAGCTCCTTGCTAGTGTTGATCATTCTGGCAAAACAGACTGTCAGTTCTGCAAATCAATATAAGTAGTAAATCTTGTTTGCAGCGGCAACACCTAAATTAAACTGATAGTCTTATGGTATACAGTGGTTTCTATTCCTGTCCTTTTCTACTTTTCCCTTCAGTCTTTGTGCCCCTTCTTTCTTCCTACCCAAAGACTCATTTCTTCGTACTGAAATGAGAACATAGCTGGAAGTATTATTATCAGAAAAACAAGCTGTAGCAGTTAATTTAGATGCAGTTTAGATGTATCTAGATGATTAGTCTGTTATTTGTTTTTAAATTTCCAGCAAAAGAAAATTAACTGACTATCCGTTGTTTAACATTGGCTAACTCTAAATGAAATCATGATCATTTCTCCAGCAGATTTACCTTCCTAATTATGCTTGGCTAATGTTTACACTGACTGATGGAAAAGGATGGGGCCTGGGAGAATGCCAAATGGCAGAAGGAAGTCTGACCTGAGACTAAAAATGTCCAAGGGTAAATTACTGAGTGGACAGTCTGCAGCAAGACAATAAAAAAGAGCTGATGATCTGAATATCATTATTCCTTCAACTCTGTGTCCACTTCTCCCTTGATTTTGAAACAAATTTCTTGGCTGAGATACAAACAGTGCACTTTAACCTTGGTGATATCTGACAGGAATAAAGGTATTTCCTATGCCTCCAGAGCTTTAGCACAAGATTATGAAAAGGAGAAATGTTTGCAAATGCTGCTAGTATCCCAGCCTGTCAGGGAATGGCCTGATTTCCACATTCTATAGCTCTTATCTCTTCACATCTAAGTCACTTGACCCCTGACTGCAGTCTCCATGGTCTCAGAGGCCCTGGGTCTAATCCTGACTATGGACAGAAAGAATTACAGGGATTTACAGTCGAGTCTCTTGGGCCTCAGTGCATTTATCAAAACAGGGCCACAGCAGGGAGGAAAAAAAGGGGAGGAGTCTGGTAATCTGGAACTAGATCCTTATGAGTATGGGCTGGGCAATGGGAGACAGAGTCAATTGTAGGTAATTAGGCATTGAAATTTACTACAAGAAAAGAAGGGAGACCAGCCACTCTTTCTGAACACATTTTTCAAAAGTAACCCATAGCCAATGCTTTTAAAGACTATGATTAAAATAATGTCAGAGGAGGCAGTATGAATTGAGTGGTTGAAAAATCAGTGATTAGACCATGAGATGTAGAAAAAATAGTGTGATGTTGGCAACGTTTGTGTGTTTGCTCCCATGCCAATCAAAGGCACAGGCTCTGCTCCCAGACTTACTTCCCCTGGTGGTAGAACCTCCTGTGTCTTTGGATGAAGTCTAGTCTGAAAGGTAGACATGTGATCTGGAGACCATGGCTGCGGACAACAGGTTGCTGAGGTGTAGTTTTTGGGTGGGATAGTCAGAAAGAAGTGGATACAACATGAAATAACCAGTGTCCTCAGCACCTCGATTTTAACATGTTCCAAACTGAGCTCAATCCTTTCCCTCAAGCTTGAACCTCCTCGATAGTCACCATGCATTTAATTGTTAATTACATACATACATACGTACATACATACATACATACATACATAAACTGCTAACCAAATCCAGGCACTCTTATTCCAGAGATGCCCCCTGTCATTGCTTTAGTCTAAGTTCTCATTGTTTGTCATCTGGACTATAGGGACAGCATCCTTCCTGACCTTTTCCTCATCCCCAGCAATCTTCCAGCAGGTGCACTAGTATGGCCTTCCTTAAAATACATTTGATTATGTCATCCCCCCTCCACCTCCCAGTGAGCTCCAGTATTTCCTCCTGGTCCACAGGACTCTTTAATTAGTATGACAAACAAGAGACTTTACAATTTGGCTTTCACTTATCCGTCCAGCCTCATTTCTTGCCACTCTGCTGTCCTTACACTCTGCACCACGGCTACACTGACCTTCTGCCCTTTTCCAAACTGGCCACGCCCGATTCTCACCCTACGATTCCTTCTGTAGAGTGAGAATGCTCTCCTTATCTACCAAATAAAAGTGAGACAGCATGGCTTTTTCCTCATGGTAAAGGGATTATTTAGGATGAAAATAACCACCTTACCATAGTAAGGTACCCCTTACTAATGCAGAATGAATTACTAGTAAATCACAAGATAAATCCCAGGTTATGTTGAGATATTGATTTGCCTCAATTCGATAAACTCATTAGAAGAATAAAGAGTGAAGAGAAGTTTAATTCTCTGCTCTCAGGAGTTCTCTCTGTGATATCTTTAGTTTGTCAGATTTTAAAAGGTTTAACAATCCAATGTCTAAGTACTAAACATAAAAGTACTGGTAAACTAATTCTCAGGCAGTATGCTATTAAAAAAATTCATATTGTCTGAATAGACCAGTTGGGTAGCTTCTTGTATCTAGAGTCTTTATCTGAAGAAAGAATGCTTAGACTTGAAGCCTAATAAGAATAAAATTTAGACGAATAATATGGTATTAAAATCTGTAACTGTAAAAATAATATATGTATTTCTTCAAATATATTCACTTTTCACATTTTGTTTCCCATTTCTGATGAAGGATCCTAAACATGGAACTAAAATCAACACCCTAGCAGTTTATCTTAAGGACTAAATGAAAGAAAAAGGACTGGAATGCTCCCGAAAGCAGTTTTCAAGGCAGAAGTTACGCTCCTGACCCCAGTAGGGTTGTGACATGCTCTCTGCAGAACCCATTGCTCCTGGTTTTTCAATTACAACTTTGAATCATATTCCTTGATTAGTAACAAGCAATCAATCATAATTAATTAGTTAAAATGTTCAACCGTTAAAATCATTACCATTAATTAAAATAATTATCTCTATTTTGGCTGCACTTCATTACCATTTCTGGGAAACGCATTGCTTTACTGTACTGCCGTTCTTAGTGCAGATTCTTGGTGAACGCAATGCATATAATAGATAATCTATGAACTGCTTTAAAAATGACTACTGCAGTAAGGTTTTGGACTTTTTTTTTTACTGTTGTTGTTGCATCTGGGGAAAACATTTTACTATAGCGTCATGAGCTTTATGAACAAAGCTGTTTGAAATGAACGTTAGCTTATCACAGGATGCTGGGAAGTGAGAATTTTTGGAAGAACTTATGCCTTGGAAGGAAATATATGCCCTGTAGGTTAAACAATAGTCTAGATACACAGGAGGAGAGGACTAGTGAAGTAAAGCAGATAATAGTGTTGCAGGAAATGACCTGGAAATCACTACTGAGACATAAGGAGTTGGAGAAAATGAAGATAAGTTAAGAGACGTGGAAGATAAGAAGATACAATGAGAAATGACAACTTTTTCTATTAGAGATATAGAACAATAAAATAAAAAGAATAGAAAAGAGAGTACTGAAGAAGTAATGATGGAGAGTTTTCTAGAATGGGAAAAATACATGTGTCCCAAGCAAGGTAAATAGAAACAAATCTATCTCTAGACACATAATAGTTAAACTGCAGAACTTTAAGAAAAAAGAGGGAAAACATTTATTTAAAGACACCAGGGAGAAAAGACAGGTTACTCTCAAACTTAGAAACAAATGACAATTAAAATTATAGGAGTTAATTACCAGGAACAATAGATGCTAGAAAATACTGGAATCCTGTACCTAAGCACTGAGAGAAAACAACTTGAACCTAAAAGTGTACTAAGTAAGAGTGATGAAGACATTTCCAGATATACACAGATGAAGCACATTCCTATTTTCAGACCCTCATTGAAAGAAATGCTCATGCAGACACTTCAGCAATGAGGAAAATGAGCTCAAATGCAAGAAGAAGTCATGACCAAAGAAATCAACCAAACATGTTGGTCAGCCCAAATACATAGTGGCTAATAGACAGTGGCACTATTAACTGATCTGGGGAGGAAAATGGTTAAAATGATGGTTAAGATACTAGACCTCAGTTACATGAAAGGTGCGAACATGGGATGCTATTTGGAGAGAATTTAAGACATTTTAAGATTCTTACCTTGTTTGGGAGAGGGTGGAGATATGTTAACTTGTAAAATTGTAAAATTAAGGATGCATGTTATGTAGGGCAACTTCTAAAAGAAACATGGATTTTGTGATGGTGCTGCCTGTATGAAGAGGGGCTGGGAAGGGGAGACTGGGTGTGAGAAAGTGTGTGATGGGATTTCAGTGTTATCAGAGGCAGCTGTGTTGTGGACAACAAGGTCACAGCTTCTTGGGAATGAATGCCAGCTCTGCCTCTGTTATGTACTGGCTCGTGTCCCCCGAAATTCATATGATGAAGCCCTAACTCCCCGTACCTCAGAATGTGTCTGTATGTGGAGACAAGACCTTTAAAAAAATGGTAATTAAATTAAAAATGAGGTCATTAGAGTCTGTCCTAATCCAGTATGCTGGTGTCCTTATAAGAAGAGGAAATTAGGATACAGGCACACACAGAGGGAAGACCATGTGAGGACACAGGGAGCAAACAGCTGTCTACAAGCCAAGGATAGAGGCTTCAGTAGAAACCAATTTGGTAGACACTTTGCTTTCAGATTTCTAGCCTCCAGAATTATGAGATAATAAATTTCTGTGGTTTAAGCCACCTAATCTTTGGTACTATGTTATGGCAACTCTAGCGAACTAATGTGGCCTCTTAAATCTCTGTGACTTGGCATGATCTTAAAATTCTATACCTCAGTTTCTTCTCTGTAAAACTGAGATAATAACAACCCTATCTCATAGGGTTTTTGTAAGATTTAATCAAATTAATGTATGTAAAGAACCTGGAATACTAACTATACATGGTTAACCCTCAATGAATGTTAGTTATTATTTCTTTTATCAAAAAATGTTGTGTGACAGACTATTAACATTGATTAATTTTGAGTGGTGGGAATATGGATATTTGTTGTACTCTGTATTTTTAGGCAAATTTAAAAATTATTCCGAATAAAAAGGTAAATCTATTCTCTATTCTCTATATCATATAGGAACTTGATAGAAAATTGAAGAATATTGCAACTGATGTCATGGTAGAGGGTTTATTGACAGCGTTTTTTACTTGGGAAATATTTTTAGAGCATTTTTACCTGCCAGGTGCCAAGCTGACCCTTTGAGTATTATATCTTGACCAATTGCCGTTCCTTTCTGAGAGTGTGTTTACTACCAATAAAATAGTTTTCAGAACTTGTGATCTGTTCTATAATTCCATGTCTGCCCACAGCTTGGCACATGGGTATTTGCCTAGAGGAGCTTATTACAGACAGACAGCCCAAATCCTCTGTAGCCTTGCTTAGAGGATTTGATGCATCTGCAGTAATAATAATTTTTAAAAGTTACCTGAGAAGAATTAAAGATTTTGCTAATCAGCCTATTAGTGAGAGCTATCAGGTCTCCAGAAACAAAGGCAAACAGAGTAGGTGACAGTGAGACCAGAAACATCTTGGGATGTTAGAATTCATGATGTACAAACCCCGGTCCTTTTGTGGTTCTCATCCAGATGCCCCCAGCTGTAAAACAATAATGCGAGAACTCATTGATTGGTAATTCTGTACGACTTCAAAAACAGATCTCCACCACAAGTGTGAGTTTTCTGACAACCTCCTAGTGCCTCAAAGTTGTGAGGGAAGGCTTTGTCAAACCCATGACTCACCATGATAACTCAAAGAAACACCCAGTAGGGCCTGGGAAAAGCTCGTCTCTTTGAAAAATGTGTCCATCGTTAAAACCCTTCGCTTGGTTTTGCTAGAGTCACCCTCCAGTCCTTATTTCATTCAGCTGCTGCCTCACAGTTAACTCCAGTAACGTTTCTTCTTCTTTTGACCATAGTCACATGGAGACCCAGTAACGATTATAAGGTGTCAGCTGCCCATGAGGGTGGGGGGATTTTGACACCAGGCTTTCCAGTCTCCTCCCCACCCTGTCTGCTGCCCACTAGGACAGAAACTTTAAGTGACTAATGTGAGTTGGTGCTATTAAATTATAATCATGTGAAAAGATGTTAAAGATGAAATACAAACCATGGTTTACGCAGTGTTATTCTTACTGTGTATGAACCTTTCTACAGGTAGTAGAGTGCAGTGTAGACACCTCTGATGTGAAAAGAGACCTCCCATTTTAATCAGAAGATGTGGATTTTGACCCTGGCCCTTTGCTTCCTAGTTACGTGTTTTTGGATGATGGTCCTTTCATCCTTTCTGAGCCTTGGATTACTCATTTGTACGCTGACAATGATAACGCTTACTCTTTATGTTGGGGTGAGGATCAAATGAGATTGTGTATGTAAAAGTGCACAGTACAGTTCCTGGCTTAAAGAAGATATCTTTTTTTTTTTCTTTTCTTTTAAATTAATTAATTAATTAATTTTTGGCTGCGTAGGGTCTTCATTGCTGTGTGTGGGCTTCTCTTCGTTGCGGTGCGTGGGCTTCTCATTGCGGTGGCTTCTCTTGCCGAGGAGCACAGGCTCTAGGTGCACGGGCTTCAGTAGTTGCAGTGTGTGGGCTCAGTAGTTGTGGCTCATGGGCTCAGTAGTTGTGGCTCGCGGGCTCTAGAGTGCAGGCTCAGTAGTTGTGGCGCACGGGCTTAGTTGCTCCACGGCATGTGGGATCTTCCCGGACCAGGGCTCGAACCCGTGTCCCCTGCATTGGCAGGCGGATTCTTAACCACTGCGCCACCCGGGAAGTCATTAAAGGATGTCTTAACAAAAACACTTTTGGGGCTTTCTAACAGAAAGATTAAGCTGTTTCTATTTTGCCAATTTCTCTAAATCCACTTCAAAAACAGCTGTGAGAGCCTTTTCTTAGCCAGGTACTGTCTTAAGAGCTGGAAATGCAGAGATGTGTAAGATGTAGTTTTCAGTCTGGTGGGGAAATAGAGTCAAATACAAATACCCTCTGAGTTCTACCACAGAGAAATAGACAAGATGCAAGCAAGTGAATGATCAGCTTTGCCTGAGAGGCTGGTGAGCCTTCATAGATGGAGAGGCCTGGGTTAGATCTTTTAGAGTAGAGTTTATCAAGTGGACACGAGGATAAAGGCTCCTTAAGACACAACTGCAGGGCAAAGGCATGGGGGTGCAGCCCAGAATGTCACCTCTGGGGAGCTATAAATGGTCAAGCAGTGCAGGGTGCCATGAGCCTCTGGTGGCAGTGAGGGTGGGGAACCGGCTGTAAAGTTAGGCAGGATCAGATCAGAAGGTGCGTGTGTGCGCCCGTGCACGCGTGTCTGCCTGCACGCATGTGCCTCTGTACCGGCCTCTGTTGCAGTGCAACCCTCTGGCACCAGCCGCTGAACTCATGGTCTGTTCCCTGCTGGTCGGGGAGGGCCTGGGGCTCCTCCTGCTGACTCGGCCCACCGCCCCTCTCCCTCTCCCCCCGGGGTTTGCCTTGACTCCCTTTAGTCCCCAGCCTGGTCATCTTCCCCGTCACTATCCCCCCAGCGCTCCTCAGACAGTGCCATCTGCTGACTTCTGGCTGCCTCCAAAGGCTATGCAGGAGCTGAGGACAACCATGGGAGGGAAACCAGGCCTCCCTGAGATTCTGTTCACCCTGTGGGACCATCTCCTCTCAGAGTCCTAAACAGAAAACAGGGAAATCCTCTCTGCTTTTGGTTTTCACCTGGGGAACAGAGGTGGCCTTGAGGCGGGGTGAGTCAGGGCACTCTGACCCTCCCTTCTCGATCTCTCTCTCCTTCCCCCACCCTCCTGGGCTGGAAGGAGTGAGATTTCCTTCCACTTGTTCTCTCTGGAGGTGAGTCCTGAGTCACAGCCTCTTCTCAACCCCAGCCTCACAGGGGATGGGTCTTCCTGGGGGCTGGGCTGGGCGGGTGGGCAGAAAATGCCTTACCAGTAAAGTCACATCAATGAGGAATTGTTTTAAAAAAATACCATAGCCATTAAGATTCTGTTAGAGAATCCATGTCATTCCTCAGTGAACGGAGGGCACGTGCGGGCTCAGCGCCATCACTCAGCACAGCTAGCAGGGAGTGCTCAGGGCCAGCGTGGCTCTAGGAGTTCCCCCAGCTGTCCCCTACCCGGGGAAGAGGCTATTTGGCTGACTCCTTGCAGAGGCTATGGTTTCAGGCACTCCAACATTTTGATCGCTGCTCCATCAGGAAGCGGGTGAGGGAGGTAACTTTGCACAGGGGCCTAAAAAGGAGGACATCTCTGTTGACCCATCTTGCAATTTGAAAAAGGCAAAATGTGTGAGGTGTGTTGGGGATGGCGATTCCGACATTTCTGTGGCGGGAGACAGTGGTTTAAGCTTGGATGACCCAAGTATATGTGGGTCATGTAGGCAGTCAGTACCATTGAGAAATGAGCCCATTTAGGATTTATTATACGTTGTTTTTGCTGTTAAAAGCAGTGCATTTCTGTTGGTGGGAATGTAAATTGATACAGCCACTGTGGAGAACAACATGGAGGTTCCTTAAAAAACTAAAAATAGAACTACCATACGACCCAGCAATCCCACTACTGAGCATATACCTTGAGAAAACCATAATTCAAAAAGATACACGCACCCCAGTGTTCATTGTAGCTCTATTTACAATAGCCAGGTCATGGAAGCAACCTAAGTGTCCATCGACAGATGAATGGATAAAGATGAGGCACATACATACAATGGAATATTGCTCAGCCATAAAAAGAAACGAAATTGAGTTATTTGTAGTGAGGTGGATGGACCTAGAGTCTGTCATACAGAGTGAAGTAAGTCAGAAAGAGAAAAACAAATACCGTATGCTAATGCACACATATGGGATCTAAAAAAACGGTACGGATGAACTTACTATGGGTGGCATTACTGTGGGTGGCAGGGCAGTAATAAAGACACAGACGTAGAGAACGGACTTGAGGACACAGGGGTGGACGGGGAAGCTGGGACGAAGGGAGAGAGTAGTAGTAACATATACACATACTACCAAATGTAAAATGGATGTCTAGTGGGAAGCAGCCGCATAGCACAGGGAGATCAGCTTGATGCTTTGTGATGACCTAGAGGGGTGGGATAGGGAGGGTGGGAGGGAGACACAAGAAGGAGGGGATACGGGGATATATGTATATGTATAGCTGATTCACTTTGTTATGCAGCAGGCACTAACACAACATTGTAAAGCGATTACACTCCAATAAAGATGTAAACAAACAAAAACAAAAAAACAAAGGGGGCTTTAGCTGCAGCCCACACCATGGTTACCACCTACCCAGATGGGCTGTCAGACAGTCAGTGAAAAGGCAATAATAATTGAGTTCCACCTCTATACCATCTTCTGGAGGAAATAAAGGCAAAAAAGATACTTTGGGGAAAAAAAAAAAAAACCAATGCATTTATGTACATGTACGGCTGTCACTAAAGTAATTTCTGTCAACCAAGAACATGAAACTTAATTGCCTTGGGATCTCTCTTTCTTTCAATCTCTGTCTTTTTCTTCTTTTTAAGAAGTTGCTCATTATGTAACTATAATGATAGGGTTACTTTTCGTTGTTAGCCTGTTTTGTTTCTGAAGGGGAAAAAATTTTCAGAGAACTTTGTATTGCCTATTTTATTTTTTAATTAAAAAGTTTGGAGAGAAAGCATTTATCTGGGATTAAATAAGGTGAAAATCAGGCTAGAACACTTACAAAAAATCTTCATAATTCAATCTTCTGGTGAAATTCTCCTCTCCCTCTGCTCTCTCCCTCCCCCCCCCCCCCCACTTCCTTTCCTGAAATGTTACAAAATGTCTCATTCATTTCTGGTCCAGCACAGTCAGAGGGCCCTGAAGATGCCCTCCAGACTTCCATGGGCAGGCGGGCTCTGTGGATTTAGGTTCACCTTGTGACAAGTTTGCATAGTGGCTGGTTCACATTTAGATTAACTTGAGGAACATACCACTTTCTCAAGATCTGTTCATTTATTTCTAATGAAAATTAGATTATATACACTTCTAGGAGAATCACTAGGTGTTTGGTCCTAATATTGTTCTTCTTACCCCAGTGTCCCCTGTCCCTTTCCTAGAGGTCTTAGTAACTCAGGCTTTTGCTCAATAATTGTGTTTCTTTAATATTGTCATCATTTTCTACTCCCAAACATTTGCTGATAGCTTTGTCTTGCTGTTCCTCAAATTGGACGTATTTTCTTCCTAAGTGATATGGCTCTTTAAAGAACACTCAAGTATCCCAAGTTCCTTTGGGTTCTCAAACAGTTGTCATGGTCTCTTGGTCCTACCTCTGTGGAGGATTCTAGAACATATTTCTGAATAGGTTAGAAGATGTTTGAATGAAGCTCTCAGTACGTTCTCTGGGTGTCCTTGGGCCTGTATGCTAGGATACAGGATGGACACTGGTCCTTTATCTGTCTCGTACCTCTTGGTAAGGTAGTTTCTGGCCTTTCAGAGACATCTTCTCTGAAAACCTTTATCCTTTGTTTTGGATTTAAGAGTCTCAGTTGTGTGACATGACTATGAGTGTCAAAAAATTCTTGATACCATTTCTGTGGGGCATGGTACTTCACACAAGACTCCTGGTCATCTGACTTGATTTTCTGGAGTTCCTAACTTGGATTCACCTGACCTTGACCAACTCGGATTTTAGTCATCTGATTTAGGCTTGAAAATATTTATTGGCTTTAAAAAAATAGGACCTCCCATTTTAGCTGGAATACACCAGGGTTTGGAATGTATTTTTATGGGTGAACATTTAGCCTCTAGGAAGATTCACGAATAGGCAAATAAGGTCCATGAGGAGAGAAACAATGTTTGTGTTGTTGAGATACGATATCCTAAACACTTAGTGCTACGTCTGGCAATAGGCAGCATTAATTAAACATTACTATGGGTGGTGTGAAACAGTCACAGTTTAAAGAAAATATATTGCATTCTCAGTAAGATGTATGATCCTATTGGTTCCTCTTTCGTTGGTCAGAGAAGTTAGGGGTTGCCAGTGGACGTCCCTTCTTGTTTCCTGGTCATTGTTAAGCCAAGTGCAGTGTTTGTGATGAAGGGGTAAGTATTACAATAACCTTCTTCAGGCACTCATTTGGAGGGAGGGAAGAAAAGTTCCTGAGAGATCGTCATCATCTACAAAACCATGGTGCTGAATGGCACGAGGTCCAGAGACAGCATTTCCACGGACGGGTAGAAAAGTGTACTGCATACTGTTGCTAGGCAACAGCCCATGCCAGCTTCTCTTGAGTGACCGCCAAGAGAATCAACAGAAACCAATGGGCTTATGAGGAGAAGGGGGTTTTCACCCAGAATACTAACTTCTGTGTTCGTTTTGCCATTACAGGTCATGTAAGTCTTGACCAGTATTTGTTGGAGAGGGACTCTATATGTGGCAACAATTTAGCAAATTGCCCCCAAAACCATTTCATGACGTTTTGCTTATGGCCTAGTATTAATTATATGATTTGTGTGTAAAATGTAAATTCAGAGAGAAAGAACACATTTCTCTACGTGATGTTCCATTTACACCAATATGTAACCACCCACCTATTTTTCCCTATTGATTATTCCATTCCATTCCTTTCTCGCTTTGGCTACATGTTTCATGCAGGGTAGATCTGCTCTAGACAGCATGTTCAAAGTACATTTGTAACTAGAAAATTCTTTCCTTCAGCAGGTGTTCAGGGTGCTGTGGTTTGCCATGGGTACCTTAACAAATCCATTACTTTTGTTGCCTGGAAGCATTCCAGTGGAAGAAATTGTGGCTATTACTATGTTGTAAATTGCACCCAAAACTGAGAATCACGGAATAATGTCTCTTGCCTTAAATCCTATTTTATCGAAGGTTCTGAATGAATCAGGTACCTATTCACTTAAGCTGTATTGCATACCTACTATGTATTAGACATGGTGCTTTCACATATGCTAATCGTGTGCATAATCAAGTCATATTAGTAAACACATTTTACAGATTCTGGTTAAAATATACCCTAGGTTTATTTCCCAGCTTGCCTTTGTCTTATAGTCAAGCCTAAATAATGGGTTCTTTTTATTTTGATTATGTTGAATGGGATTGACACTGGACGTTTTTCTGCTATTGGTCCCAGAGTTACAGACTTCTAGAGCTGCTTCCAAGGCTGCAATCAGAGTGGGGAGAGGAAGAACCAAAAACCAAGTCTTGGGGCCTCTTTCCCAACACTAACCAAAACCCCCTTGTTTTGATTCTTTTTACAAACTTTTTTTTTTTTTAAATAAGATTTCATTTGAGAAAGCCATAAACCTCTGGTATAAACCTTGATAACTCAGGAAGAACAATCTAGTATTTCTCATAAGGTGGTCCACGGCCCTGCATGGACCACCTGCAGGTGCGTCTGGGATGTTTGTTTAAAAAAGCTGAACCTGAGGTCTCCCCTTACTCCCCAGACCTGCTGAAACACATTCCCCGAGAACTGGTCCTGTTAATATATGTTTTAAACAGGAATTCTTATGCACACTAAATTTAATAATTTGTGTATGAACTTTATGTCGTGTACAAAGGATATATGTAACATATGTATATTAAGGACTAATACCCCATTTGCCCACTACCCAACTTAAGAAATAGAAGATGACCAGTTCCTTTGAGGCCTACCATATGTCCCTCCAAAACTGCATCCTCCTCTTTCCTCACTCCCTAAGTAGCCATTATAGTGAATTTTGTGTGAATTATTCTCTTGCTTTTCTTTATAGTTTTACTCTGTGTGATTGTATGTAACCTTAAACAGTTGTTTGAGTTTGCCTGGGTTTGGCAAAATGGAATTATGCTCTATGTATTATTTTGTTACCTGCCCCCTTTTTGGTAAGTTCATGAGATTCATCCATGTTGACATGTATAACTATGGCTTATTCGTTTTTATGTGTATTGTAATCCAGGTGTGAATGTTCCAGAATTATCCAACTTCCTGTTTGTGGGTTTTAGTAGTTTCAATTTTTGCTTTCACAAACAATGCTGCCATGTACATTCTTATATATCTCTCTTAATTGTGAAAAAGTTATGGGTATATATTTAGGACATATAGTAGGGTATATACCTAGGTGTAGAATTACTGGGTTGTATGTGCAAGTTCAGATTTACTAGGTGATGCCAATTTTTCCCCACTGTGGTTGTATCAGTTATTAAAGTATAAGAAATTCTGTTGATTTGATTGATTTTATCTGGTTTATTGTATACATTTCAAAGAAAACATGGGAGATTAGGGATGGCATGATTCTGTTTGCATTAATCTGGTCAATGCCTTCTCAAAGAATCCTGTTCTTGCCTTGGCTACACATAGTTAAAATGAAGAACTTGAACTTTTAAAGATGTATATATAGAAACTTTGACATGAGGCCTTTAACATCTCACCTTCCATTTATTATTCTTCAGCTTCTCTGTTCATTGGTGAAAATTCATTTCTGCAGAAAACTAGTAAGTAGCAAAGGTTGCTCATGGTTTTGTGGCAGTGAATTGAGTTTCCCAAGTCTAGACCCCTGAAAATACTGTATATTCTCATGGTGCCCACCTACATGCTCTAAACTGAATGATAGATCCCTTAATAATTGAGAATTATTAGTGCCTTTATTAAAGAGGGTATGGTATACCTGCCACAACTGTTTTTTTTTCTTTTCTTCCTATACAATTTCAAAGTGATTAAGACACTCAGAAATATCACTGATTGCTACCCTTTGAACATTCTCCATACTGTAGAGGGCAGAATGGCTGACAGTGGACAAATCTTTCCCTTCCTCTTCACAGGGTGCTTGTCTGGGTGGTAAAAATATTACAGATCTGGGAATAGGACAAGGGCTCTCTCAGTTAAGACTCCTTGGGAAGTCCAAACCAGGACTGCTCAGTTGAGCAGTCCAATGAAATATTTACAGTTCTGGAGAATAAGTCCAGGTGTTCTGAACTGTCACCAAGATAATGGGCTTAGGCAGGTAAAGCCAATAGAAAGAAGCAATTATCTCAGGCAAAGAAAAGGAGAAGGATGCGATTTCAGAGGCATACACAAAAACTTTAAATTGTTTTGAGATGATTTATCTCTTAAGAATTACTTTCTTGTGATTCTTCTGTAATGCATTATGTATATTCAAAAAGCATGCTATCTTGGAATTGGGTCTATGAAGAAATAAATAGGAGGAATTAGATTGCCACTAAAATATGTGTATTTTTTCCAGCTTTATTTTTAGTGAATTTTCTTGGATGAGGTGCGTGGTGCTTGGGTGGACAGGGAGTTTCCTGATCCAGGATACAAAATGGGCAGATAGGATCTTACGCTGCATATGAAGTCTAGCCATGTATACCAAATAACAGACTGGATGGGAAAACCCTTTTTATACCAAGCAGGGAAAAGGCTACAATTTATGAAGCTCTAAATGAGTCATCAAGGTTTCTCTTTATGGAGGAAGATAATATTAACAGCTGTTCTCTTGGATTCCATTTGCTCAATTCAAAAGGACTACTCTAATGGTTTACTTATTTAATGTTGTACATCATGTAAATATTTTGGTCTGATTGCAATATGCATTTGTTTTTCACATTTCAAATTTATACTTTTGCAATGAGGTATTTTTAAACGTGCTTTTTTATCCAAGGAAATTATTGAAGCAGAGTGAAGCTGTATTTAAGAAGAAAGGGTTGATGGAATGATTATCATATGGAGATCAAAATCCTAGTGACTTTTTCCTGTTAAATTAGTGACAAATCCCTCACTGCTCCTTTAACTTCCATGATCACATGATCCCCTTTTCCTTGCTATCTTCTCATTTCTCACTGCTCCTTCTCAGTTTCTTTCACTGGCTTCTCTAGTTAGTCAGGGTAGACTAGATTATGCTCTGGTAACAAAAATTACAGTGGCTTAAAAGGACGAACATTTATTTCTGGCTCCTGTTACGTGCCCCACGTGGGTTAGCAGGAAACTGTTCCAGACAATCGCTGGGGGCCCCAGGCTTAGAGAGGCTCCCCCATCCTGTGGCTGCACTATTGCAACCAGTGGTCACTCTAGTTGTCAGCGCAGGAAAAGGAATCTGGAGAATCACCTGTGGGCTTTCCTTCTTCTCAGCCTGGAAGTGACACATAACGTGTATTCTCTGTTGGCCAGAATGAGTCACCTGGACCCACCTACCTGCAAGGCGGCTGAGATACGCCTGCAGGGAGTGAAGACCAGATGCCGTGGGCACTTGTAATGTCTGCCTCACTTGTCTTTTTTCACCAGTCCCCTAATGAATTGGCTAACTGGCCATAATTGGTCATTTTTTTTTATATGTCTCTCTATTGTCTTAATTGTTTGTATTCATCCTAGTATTTCCTGCAACATTTAGTACAATGCTTTCTATTTCTTAGGTGCTTAATAGTCACGGAATTCACTTGAGCTGTAGTCAGTGGGTAATATTGGCATCTCTGATTACAAAAAGTAAGCCTGCCATCTTGGATTTTGTATGCATGGGGAGCTCTACTGTTTTTTGTTTTTTTTTTTAACATCTTTCTTGGAGTATAACTGCTTTACAATGTTGTGTTAGTTTCTGTTGTATAACAAAGTGAATCAGTTATACTTATACATATATCCCCATATCCCCTCCCTCTTGTGTCTCCCTCCCACCCTCCCTATCCCACCCCTCTAGGTGGTCACAAAGCACTGGGGAGCTCTACTGTTGAGTGTTATGTGGAGAGAGGCAGTTATGTGGCAAAAGGGGTGGACAGAAGAGAGGAACTTACTGGTGAGGGTAATTGTTCTGGTTTATTGGTCAGTAAACAGAAAAGGAGAAAAAGAAACCATCAGAAGGGTAGAAAAGTCATAATCTAGGTATAAAAAAATCTGGGTTCAAGTTCTGAGTGTATCACTAATTCTGATGTAGCCTTGATGAAATAGCTTCAACTCCCAGGGTTTCATGGGGCCTAGGGGCCAACATAAGATGTTGAACTAGCTGATCCCTGAGTTCCCCTATATCTCTACTTCCCTTGTGATTATTTATTGATCTTTGGGAGTCTTGGTCAGGACTGCAGCCTCTAGGTCTTTCTCCTACTGGTGCCAGGTTCTTATCTTATGTAGGGGGCTGTTAGGTGGGGTGTTAACCCACCTGGAAGTCGGGGAGTGGCCAAGTGAGCAGGGCTGACCTGCTTGCTGATCACTTACATGTGGTCTTCCTCACTTGTCCTCAGAGCTGGCAAGGTACATGACTTCATGAGTGTGGACACATTTTTAATTTTTCCATTAAACCATGGAAGCTTTTAGCATCCCAATCGAGGATTTCAAAATACCGGAACATCGTTCAAGATGGACAGCTGAGCATAGATATAATTTCCCCTGTTTCCCTAAGTCCTGTTGAAGTGCCTGAAAAGATGCTTAAAAATAAAGAATAAAAGTAAATAAAGGCATAACAATACTGGAAATCAAGGAAAGGGAACAGACAGCAGACCAGAAGATTTGAGGACATTTTAGAAGATGAAAAATGGATTGGATCAGATTGAGAGACAATAATAGGGAAAATGTCTGTGTACTGGAGGTAAGAGCCATAGTGACAAGAATATTCCAGGGAAGAGTGAAGCTCAGAAGTAGGACCAGGAACGGAGCATGAAGCAAGGGCAGCCACCAGAGTCCCATCTCACACAGCTGAGCCCGCAGGGCCACTCTTCTCAGTTTGTGACACTTACCGAGTACATGGAGTGGTGGTTTTAGCATCAGACTAACGTCCATCGACACCCCGGGGGGTCTGCCTGAGAAGGATCTAGGAGTGGGCTTGAGAAGGAGCTAGAGCAGAGTTGAGGTCAATCCTGAGGGGAACCAGGGGCACGACGAGAAAGGGAATAAAGTTCTGGATAGAGAGGTCAATCATAAACTCAGCAGGGGCACTTGGTTTTAGGGGGACCCAGTCTCAGGTCTAACTTGGATATGTTACAGTTTATCAGTGCAATTTGACAAGTCTCTTGGCCCTGGCTGCCTCAGTTTTTTCACCTGTAGAATGGGGAGGTCAGATTAAATGAGTGCATTTTAGACTGTTTGCTGAGCTCTGGGACTGAAGATGAAGTACTTGGGTGGCAGCTCCTGAGAATGAGGGGGATATGGGGGAGGGATTAAATCCCGCCTCCAATTTCACCAGCGCAGTTGTGCTTTGACCTGTTTTAAGCTTTGGGCAGTGTGTTAAAATGGTGTGAATTCCATGGGGCTTGATTTGGGGGGGGGGGCGCCCCACCCCAACCCACCACCAATTCTTTAAAAAAAATTTTTTTTAAATTTTTGGCTGCGTTGGGTCTTTGTTGTTGTGCGCGGGCTTTCTCTAGTTGAAGCGAGTGGGGGCTGCTCTTCGCTTTGGTGCGCGGGCTTCTCATCACGGTGGCTTCTCTTGTTGCGGAGCACAGGCTCTAGGCACGTGGGCTTCAGTAGTTGTGGCTCATGGGCTCTGGATCGCAGGCTCAGTAGTTGTGGCACACAGGCTTAGTTGCTCTGCGGCATGTGGGATCTTCCCGGACCAGGGCTCGAACCCGTGTTCCCTGCATTGGCGGGCAGATTCTTAACTACTGCGCCACCGGCGAAGCTCCCCCACCCCCAATTCTTTGAGCTCTAAGACCCTGTGATTCTGGAAAAGACAGTCATGCACAAAAAAGAGACTTATCAAATATCAACAATCTTTTTTTTTTGTTTTTGTTCTGTTTGAAAACAAATCCTAGCAACAAAGGATAAAAGATTCTTTTGGCATAAATACACATTATGAGACTTCGGAAGAATATGTAGCGTTAAGTACAGTATCCGATTTTCAGCTCAGGTCATCTTGTAAACACCAATTCTCATATCTGCAAAGTTTTTGTTTACCAGGCTTCCTGATATGCATACTACTCTACTCACCGGCAAATTTATAGTTTGTTTTTTTTTTTTCCACGTTCCAGGAAAAGATATGTAATAGTTTAATGAAATCTCCCCCTACTTACTCTATCCTAGCGTTTCTTCACCATACATTTTCCTTTTCTCTGCTGCCTGTGAGATGATAGAAATGACAGAAAGGAGAGATACTGCTTGGGCTGAGCAAATGTCTGGATATAAATTAATCCTGAATTAATCTGGAAAACATTAAATTAAACTAATATCTAATGAAGTTTAACTTTTGGGAAGTAAATTGTGATTTGTGCCCGTATTTCAGTGAGGGGGGCTGTGGTGGTGTAGGACCTGGGCAATTAGATGTCACACTGCAGCATAACTGTGCTAGAATATCAGAGGCTGGGATTTCTATTGGGTATTTCTCATTTTCTAAGCTACAGAAGAAATCTCTTTTTTTTTTTTTTTCCTGTGATACATTAATCTTTGCCCTGCTTTTATGCAAATCGCTTCTCTACCTAAATTTCATTCTTTCAGTTATTCATTCATCAAACGTTTGCTCAGTGCTCACCCTGTGTCAGGTGCTGGGAATGGCAGTCTCTCAGAGTTTACAGTCTGTTGGAGAGTCAGACTGGTAAGCACTCGTGTGACAAGGGAGTCCAGGGCACTAGGCATGCATGAAGAAGGGGCCTCCAACTGGGTCTGGGAGTTCATGTCCATAACCACGAGGTGCCCATCTGCCTGACTTGGAGGGGTCCACAAATAGCCCGCACTGGCTGCCGCAGTTATTTGGTGTTTATGGTGGTCAAGATCAAAAGGGAGATACACATTATCTAGTCCTCACTTCAGACAGAAGGTAGCTGTGATGGTCACTCTGCCAAAGCAGGAGGAACCCCCCGCCGACCCAAAATTTGTTTACGTCGACATTGGTGATGGCCCACACACACCAAGAGCGTATAGGAGGATTTGTTACTGACTTAAGTGAGGTCTCGGGGGAGAGCACAGCAGGCCTCTCCAGCAGGCCGAAAGGGCTTGAGAGAGGAAGAACAGGGGGCTGGACGGGGTTTTTACTGTGGTTAGAGGTGGGGCCTGGTGAAGCCCTCTGTTGTCTTAATCTCCTGCAGGTGCCAAAGCAGAGGCTTTGTTATCAGCTGGCCCAGATGAGGGCACAAGGGGAGGGGAGGGGAGGGGGGGTAAAAGCCGTCAGCCTTCAGAGATCAAAAGTGGAGTCAGGGGCTTCCCTGGTGGCGCAGTGGTTGAGAATCTGCCTGCCAATGCAGGGGGCACGGGTTCGAGCCCTGGTCTGGGAAGATCCCACATGCCGCGAAGCAATTAGGCCCGTGAGCCACAATTACTGAACCTGCGCATCTGGAGCCTGTGCTCCACAACAAGAGAGGCCACGATAATGAGAGGCCCCCGCACCGCGATGAAGAGTGGCCCCCATTTGCCACAACTAGAGAAAGCCCTCTCACAGAAACGAAGACCCAACACGGCCAAAAAATAATAAATAAATAAATAAAGGTTAAAAAAAAAATGCAGAATCTCAGGTCCAGTCCCAAACCAACTGATTCAGATTCTGCTTTAAAAAAAAAAAAAAGTGGAGTCAGATTTCTCCGGACAGTCGCCAATCCACTTCCCCAGACGAAACTAAGCTTTTCTGTCCCTTGAATTCCAAAGCAAATCGCTTACAGACGGCCCACGTCTGACAGTGGACCACCTCCTTCACCTCAACACGATTTTAATAACAGATACAGGGATGAATTTCCCTTATTGTGAAACTGCAACTCAGGGAGAACACGTTTGTGAGGGACTTAAATAATATAGTTCCCAGAGGTCGAAGGATAGAACAGAAGGAGATCTGCTGTGTACCATTCAGAGAATTTTTTTGTTTGCTTGTTTATATAGCTTTTAACAGCAGGAGTTTTGATAGGAACTGGGTAGCAGATAACTTAGAAGTGGCTCACTGATGATGCTTGGAGTATTTTGTGTTGTTGATTGAAAATAAATTCTTACATTATTAATTACAAAGCAGTTAGTGATGTTTATAATGTGCTGTGAAGACTGGGGGACTCAAACAGAACTACTTGGTCTTAAAACAAATTGTTGCAAATTTCCCTCCCTCCCTCCCTTCCTATAGGTGGTAGTGGGCAAGGAGATGGAGGCATGGGAATATAGATTGAAAAATAGATTTTTAGACGTAGAGTAGTATCTGCATCTGACGTTATGCTTTAAAAACTTTTCCACCACCCGATGTATAATGGTGACCATCCAGATTTAGATTGTTTTGCTTCATGTTTTCCTAGAAAATCTTCTTTCTCCTGGTCAGTTTTCTTTGGTCTTTTATCAATGCCCTGGACACGAACCTACCTTGGAAACAAACCTACTGCAGTTCAGGTCCAGCTGGCACACAGCATGCTGTCTGCTCAGGAGAAAATGATGTGCAGATCAAGTAAGAATAAGGAATGGAAATATTTGGGGAAAACATTGGACAGCTTTGAAAAAGGGTACATTCTCTTCCAAACTGCTCAATTAACCCTGAAAAAATCAGGGAGGTATTTGTATTGTGAAAAATGGAGACAAATCACAAATTTGAAAGCAACTGATCCCATTGCCAAAGATTCCATTATTCCTAACTTTTGCTTAGTCACATAGCATTTTAGAGGGGCTTGTGTGAAAGCCTTATTGCTCTCCTTAGGCCTTAGTCCATTTTGGTTGCCCTAACAGAATACCATAGGCTGGGTGGCTTATAGACAGTAGAAATTTGTGGCTCACCGTTCTGGAGGCTGGGAAGTCCAAGATCAAGGCCCTGGCAGGTTCTGGTTCACAGACAAGCACCTTCTGGCTGTGTTTTTACGGAGTGGAAGGGGCAAGGGATGTCTCTGGACCATCTTTTATAAAGCACTCATCTTGTTCATGAGGGCTCCACCCTCACAAACTGAGCATCTCCCAAAAGCCCCACCTCCTGATACCATTAGATGAGGCATTAAGATTCAACATATGAATTTGGGGGGAACGCAAATATTCAGTCTATAGCACCTTGATTCAAAAGTTAGCTTGTTCAGACAAGCCTGTTACAGTGTAAGAGGAAGCTGGCCAGAGAGCCCAAAAAGGGTGGGGTAAGCATGGTAGTCCTCTTTCAAATATGAAAAGGGAGCTCAGCCTGGTAGGATTTTTCCAGTTTCTGTGCAATAGCAACAGATTTGCATCTCATTTGCATAGGGCCGGGTCTCTGCTGCACATTTTAAGATGAGCATTGAAGTGTGTTTCCTTCCTTGAGTTCCTTCCTTGATATCCTCATGGCAGGGACAAAGGTGTGTTGTTTGTCTCATACCACCAGATCTTTAGCACAATCCTGGCTCGTTCCTGGAAGAATTGCGCTATCTCCATAAACATAATCTCTTCCTTAGAATGAGTAGGATGTTATACTTGTGCATGTGAATAAGCCAGACATGAAATGCATGTCTCTTTGTGAGCTTCACTGCCTTTAGAATGTTCTGATTTCGGGGGAGTCCGGGCCCTGAAAAGATGGAAGAGAAGCCTCCCATGTTTAATTTCATGATATTCATACTTTTTTAAACAAACTTACCATATGTTAGATACTCTGCTCAATGTTATAAAACATGCAGAGAGGAACGAGGCATAGATCCTACCCTCAAGGGGTTGACAACACAGCTGAAATTATGTGTGTGTGTGTGTGTGTGTGTGTGTGTGTGTTTGATAAGGGTAACAGCAAAGGCTGAAACAGCAAGTTATGAGAGTTCCATGGAGATGCTAAGTGAGGGAATATTGAAAATGTTCCAAGGCTGGCTTCAATAGATGGGGCAAGAGTGGTGGATCAGCAAAGAGTATTAGTATCAGAGGGGGAAGGAGATGTGGGAAAATAGACAAGCTGTCTAAGAGCCCTTAAAACTCATCAGACTCTCTCAAGCCCAGAAGAGGGAAATTGGAAGTGTTTTTTTAGGTCAAGGAGAAAGGCATGTGACCTAAAGTCACCAGACAGTATATTAAATTGGGAGTTCTACGAAAGGCCTTGATTAGGGTTTTGTAATAATTACAACTGAGAAGTAAAAATGTAATCAACCATGGCGTGCGTTCAGAATTGTGTAATAATGAGGTGGATGATTTTGTAGTATGAGATGAAAGTACCAAATATACTTGGGATCCACAGACCTAAACTGCATGGGAGTGGGGAAGAGAAAGGGCGAGGGGTGAAACAGAGCAGGAGAGCCTTCATGTGTACTATGTACCCAGAGAGATACCTGAGGAGTTCTGAGGCCAGGCCAAGCATTGTGCTATTTGAGTGCCTGTTAGCAGATGAATCTTCCCTATCACCTGGACCTAGTGCTTCTCTGGAACTACTGTCAGATTGGGGAGGCTGTAAGGATCCATCAACTCCAGCCTTCCACTCTCCAAGACTCACCACTCTGGGCCAGCAAAGAGGAGCCAAAGGCCTTATATGAAAATACCAGATGAAAGTGGATTGTCTTTATTTCTGCAAGCCTGTCAGTTAATGACTCAATTATTATATAGCTACTTTTGAGCTTCTCATAGTAAAGCACATACAAAGTATTCAAGGATATATCAGGACCTATTGTGAGTTGAATCATGTCCTTCAAAAAGATACCTTGAAGTTCTAACCCTGTGAATGTGACCTTATTTGAAAATAGGGTCTTTACAGGTGTAATCAAGTTAAGATGCGGTCATACCGGATTAGAATGGGCCCTACATCCAATGACTGGTGTCCTTATAAAGACAAAGAAATTTGGAGAGGCCCAGAGATGCACAGGGAAGAAGGCCATGTGATGACAGAGGCAGAGTTTGGAAAGATGCAGGTACAAGCCGAGGAGTGCCAAGGATTGCTGAACCACCAGAAGCTGGAAGAGGCAGGGAAAGATTCTTCCCTAGAGCCTCCAGAGGGAACATGAGCCTGCCGACACCTTGATTTTGGATTTATGGCCCCCAGAACTGTGAGAAAATAAATTTCTGTTGTTTTTAGCCACTCATTTTGTGGTCAGTTGTCATGGCAGCCCCAGGAAATGAATTCAGAGCCCTCACGCTGTACAGTGGGGCACAGAAGCCAATTGTCTCCTGCATCCTTGATGCTGCACCTGTTTTGGCCCATGACCACCTGGGATGCAGAACTCCATCCCCTACCAGTATCCATAAGAAATCTCGTCACGCTAAGCACGTGTGATTTGGGGTATGCTTTAATGAGCATCTGAGAGGTCATTAGAAGGGGGTCACATTATATCCGGTACCACATTCTATCATTTATTTTGACCCACCTCTCCCTCTTTTTTTCCCCTCTTCTCACTCTCCTACTCCATCTCAAAAAAATTGCAAATTCTTCTTATTTTAAACAGTTACTGGAATACCTTTGGTACTTGAGTCTGCTTTTGCTTATCAAGGTATTTCTTTCTAGTAAATACAGGCTTATTTTATGAGGGATTCTGGAGAATAAAATTTCTCTGTGTTATTACAACTGTGCCCGTTCCTCATTTAGGAGAGAATAAAATGGGCTCAGAGAGGTGACATGACCTGCCTGCAATAGTTCCCTCACGTGCTGGGGCTCCTCTGTCCTCGCTGATGGACCACGGCAGGAGTCCATTCCTCCTCCATTTTCTTTCATCCTGAAGAGCCTCAAAGGCCAACCTCAAGCCTCATCTCACCTACCGGCCCTTTATTCACATCTCCAGTCAGCTTCACCTCCCTAAATTTCCAGGGATTTCATCGTAGCACTTGATGATGCCCTGTCATGTCTCTGAGTAGTTTCATGTATTTCAGTGGCATCTTCCCATTCTGGATTCTAGACAATGTGTGTAGGGAACATGGCTTTCAAGTGGAGAGGGATCTAAGCAGGGGATGAGAACACAGGGCCTACAACGAATTACAGTGTGACTACTGGAAAGTCTTTTGACTTCTCTTGTTTCTTGGATTCCTCATATATATGCAGGCGTGTTAGTCATTGGAAAGTACTATGTTGCCAGGCCTCACATTGTCCATCGATTACTGGACATGGTCAAGTTGACCTGATTAAATAAGATTAATTTTTTTTTTTTAAAGAATCTGAGATCCCTCAGTAATGCTTTTTTGTTTTTAATTTTTTTATTTATTTTTGGCTGTGTTGGGTCTTCGTTTCTGTGCGAGGGCTTTCTCTAGTTGCAGCAAGCGGGGGCCACTCTTCATCGCGGTGCACGGGCATCTCACTATCGCGGCCTCTCTTGTTGCGGAGCACAGGCTCCAGACGCGCAGGCTCAGTAGTTGTGGCTCACGGGCCTAGTTGCTCTGCGGCATGTGGGATCTTCCCAGACCAGGGCTCGAACGCATGTCCCCTGCATTAGCAGGCAGATTCTCAACCACTGTGCCACCAGGGAAGCCCCAGATTAATTTTTAAACATGAACAGAGCTATGGAGCATTGAAGGTATGGCTTCTGCACATATGTGCAGCATGTGATTTTTAAAAAGTCATGGTTTAAATGCTGGGGTCTCAAATCCTTGAGGTTGGCTTGTTTATCTTCATCTCTGAACAAGCTTAAGGATCAAAACTCTTCATGGGAGAAATTTTTGATAGAAAAAAATGGCTAAAGTCAAGCCTCAGAAATAGGTGACAGGGAAATAAATAAAGCTCTATCATTATCTCAGAACATGAGCATGAAGAAAGGAGCATGATGGGAACAAGGGTCTGTCCTGACAACAGACTCTTGGCATATGTGAAGCTGCCCCAGTGCTCTTAAACCAGAGCCAGCCTGTTGTCACTCATGTCAGTAGTGGCTTTCACGGTACAGGACGGCCATCCAGGACACACAAGACGACGAAACTGTGGAGAATTCAAAAATGATTATAAAATCGACCAAAAGCTGGTCTGCTTTTTTTTTTTTTTTTAATTATTTATTTATTTATTTATTTATGGCTGCGTTGGGTCTTCATTGCTGCGTGCGGGCTTTCTCTAGTTGTGGCGATGGGGGCTACTCTTCGTTGCGGTGCGCAGGCTTCTCATTGCGGTGGCTTCTCTTGTTGCGGAGCACGGGCTCTAGGCACGCAGGCTTCAGTAATTGTGGCATGCGGGCTCAGTAGTTGTGGTTCGCGGGCTTAGTTGCTCCAAGGCATGTGGGATCTTCCTGGACCAGGGCTCGAACCTGTGTCCCCCGCAATGGCAGTTGGATTCTTAACTACTGCATCACCAGGGAAGTCCTGGTCTGCTTTTTATTGTCCCATTTAGCAGCAATCTAAACAATGTCTGTCAGTAACAAAATACTCTGAAAAAAACCTTTGTGATCTAAGTTCTGACGATTGTTGGGGTTACTGTTGAGTTTAAATAATATTTTAATTAGCATATTGCTATTCCTTATCCTCTAGTAAACATGATATTCTACACTGAAGTTAGTTTAAAGAATTCCTGGTTGCACAATTGGCCCCTGACATGTAAACACTACATGTTCATTTCAGGAGAAAGTTCTTATGGTTCCGAATGGTCCTGCCTTGCTTTAGGTGTAGTTCGTATGCTCATCCCTGGGGTGTGACACATCCCTGAGTTTAAAAAATAGATTAGAAATAAACAACAGTAACACAGTGATTGTCAAGATGAAGAAGGAGAATTTGCATTTCTTTAACTCTATCCATTCTGTGTGACAACTTGGAGTTTTTATTAATATCTACAATTTAAAACAGTAAAACCAAGTGCAAATGGCAAGTGTAAGATTTTTGTTGGTAAAGACAAATTTTAGCTCTGCATGAAACATTTTACTGAATTTGAATATGCATTTAAAATTAAAACATATTAAAATATGTTTAAATATTTTAATATTAATTAAAATTATTAATTTCTTTAGATCTATTACAAAATCAAGAAAATGAAAAGTTACACAAGTGGCACTGTTTAATGATTCCTAAATTGTACTTTTTGCTGACATTTTGGTTTTATTAAAATTTATAAATTATGTACTGGACAGTGATTTACATAAAATATTATTCTATCAAACTGTAACTAATGGATCAAAGTTCAAACTGTTAGGTACATTTAAAAACCATTGGATAAATAGTTGTGCTTTTTTCCCCCTTTCTTGTACTATGATATTTATTCTAATTTAAAATTTTTAGTGTTTTTCCTGGCATAATTATATTTATGCAGTACATACAAATTTTTTCATTGTTTGCAATTCTTTTCTGGCTTTTATCTTTATTTGTTTCATGTCATGGTTACTATGAATATATTTTTGCTGTGTAGAGGACTAGGGTGTCACAAAACGACCCACTCTAGATATCGAATTGCTCTCACTCGGTGTGCCATGCTCCCATCAGATGGTGAAACTGATCTTGTGGTTCAAGTTTGCCAGCAAGAGAAGCATGGCCTGGGTTCAGGATGGAGTCTGCCACCACCTGGCAGCGGAATCTGAAGTTGCTTGATTATCTCATTCGTAATAATCAAGGGTATGGAGGAGATGAATTCCAAGCTGCTCTCCAACTCTGGGAGTTTGTGATTCAGAGTGATTGTTGTGTCCATAATGGACACACGTACCTACAGCGTCGGGGGGCTTTCCAACTCAACATTCATTTTAAGAAATTTCTATCATTGCTTTTGACTCACCTGCTGTTTAGATGGCTGTGAAAGTGAGCCATATCCATTCTTGTTCCTTGGCCTCGTCTATATTCCATTCTAAATTCAGTGTCATTTTCAGTATAATAGTTATCTGCAAATGCCGTTGTTGTTTACTCAGACTTTTGGGGAAATCCTTGAATGTGTCAATTTGTCTACATTCTGCCTGCTGTGAACGGCTTCCAAGGTACACTTGTGTTTCTGATAACTCGTATCAGTATGATTTCTTTCACATCTTATTGGCCCATCTCTGAGACCAAGAGACCAACTCTGGGCAGGCTCTGCAAGCTTGTGGAGCCGCAGCTGGACGGCGCTCGCCTTGGCTGCCCTGTCCCGGGCGGTGCTGACGCTCCGTGTGGCACGGCCAAGGAGAGCGCTCGCGCTCACACACTCGAGGTGCGAGGAGTGAATCCCCGGGGAGCTGCCTCTGCCCAGCGGGGCGCAGCAGCACGTGAATGAGAGCTTACTCCTTTCTGTCGCTTGCACTCAGAGCTGTCTGGTATTGGCTTTCTCTCCTCCTCCTCCAAAGAAGCCTTTGTCCCAGTCTCTGCTTGCGGTGGGAATTGAGGCCAGTGTCCCCTCGGGTGCAATTTTGAGAGGGGGAGACCCAAAGAAGGGAGCCAATTAAGGAGGTAGCGCATTTCCCTAAAGCTTTCGTGCTGCCTGGACCCGAGGGCTTGGTCCACATCCCAGCGGACCGGCCCCTCCATTTGCACTCCCTTAAATGCCTCACCACCTTTGACAAGACCGGTGAAAAGAGGAACTCGCCCCTTGCATTCCTTTTGCAAAAACTAAATGAGAGATGACAGGACTGTCCGCCACACGTGAAGCCTCCCTCAGGGATGTCTGTAGGTCAGGTGTTAGAGTATTTACCACGACTCCACTTCGAGCCCACTCTCCCGAGTGACTAGACTGGCGCTCACAAAATAAAGTCGCTCTTGCTTTTCACCTGCAGGTGTGCACGCCCGGGAGGCTTCGGCGCATCCAGCCTGGGTGAGCTTGCTGAGATGCCCCCGGCTTGCTCCTGTAGCCAACGCGCACCCTGTCTTTCTCTGAAACGCTCTCCCTGGCATGTTGGAGCAAATGGCTTTCTGAGGCCAAGCCCAGAAGTTTCCCAGGCTGCTTTGTTTTTTTTCCTGACAGACTAAAGAACTTCTCGGGGCTATAATGAAAGGCAGGCTGCGATCGCTGTCGTGTCAAGAGCGCTGCAGTTGGGAAAGTCGACATGATTTCATGGCTAATGATTCACTCGCTAATACCAGCGTGGGCTGCAGTGAGGATCAGCAAGTGGAGCTGTCTTAGATCAAATGATTCAATTAGGCCAGCCGTTCCTGTTTGTCATGGCTCACCTCGCCTTCAGATTACCTTTCCAAAGTGCATACGTGCCTTAGCATGGAAGTTAACAGCTCAACTGTTTTACGAAAAAGGGATACTTAGGCGTGATCAGAAAAAAGTCACCTTTCTTTCCCCCGTCCACACAGGCTTCTGCCCCTCCCCCAGCCGTTTCCCATAGGAGGTACAGTGTGTATTTGCTCAGCTAACCCTGCAGCATCCTCGTCAGCTACTGTCAGTGTGCTTTTGCCTCTGAAGCCTTTTGGGGCATCTCTTGGCAAGAAATTGTTCGTTCTAAAAAGGAAGGTTTGGTCCAGGGATCTCGAAGTTGCTGGGGGAAGTCGTACCAAGGTTAACATGTTTTTCTGACCAACCTCGAATCCCTCCATTGGCAATTGAGCAAGTTTAGGGTCAGAGAAGAGTGTGTGTTACGTATCTGGATTTTTTCCAGAGCTGATGGAAAGACTCAGGGGTGAGAAGTAAACTGGTAGCCTCGATGTGGCTTCAGGTCAGCAAGGGAAGATATTAACAAGAGACAGTGGTGTAACTAAGCATCATTTAGAAGGTAAGAGAGGTCCAGGATCTTAGTGTCTCCATGTGAGGTAAGTGAAGAGTCCCACTGCCCTGGGGGAGCAGTGGCCCCTGGCCACAAATAAGCTGCATGAAGGAATGAGTCAGGTACCATCCATGTGAGGGAGACGCAGTGGGGAAATGGAACAAAAACCAGGGACCTGTTTTCTACCCCAGAGGGGCTTACAGCTAATGACTGTGAAGTCTTATAGTGTATCTGGGGATTGTGTCTATCAAAAGGATGAAGGCAAAATTGAAGTGAGTCCAGAGTGGAACAACAGATGTGGGCGAAGAAACAGAGGGCTTAATCTAAAAGGGAAAAAGGTAAAGAAGTATATTAAAAAAATCATTCCTTCTAATGTAATGGCAAAGGATGGAATATAACTGCTTCCAAACCTAGAGGTACTATCGTGAGAAGGACAGATGGGTAATCAACTGCCATGTAACGGGGTGAACTAGAAGCAAGGAGATAAATGGCATTGGACTCTTGAAATTTCTCTGTTTTGAAATGTTCTCAAAAGGACAGTGAGGAATACAGTGCAGACGGTGGGGGAGGACATTCATGGTAGGTTTGTTGAATGAATTACCATTCTTCCTTCCGTCCACTGCATTTGAAGTCGGATTTGTCTTATACGCAACTCAGGATACAGGTAGAAAGTGTGCGGTCCACTGCTGTGTGACCATCGTAGACTCTGCTTCTCCAGGCTCTTGTTTCCCGCGTATTCTCCCATTTTTTTCAGGGAGCGGGGTGATTTCAGCTCTGTTTCAACCCCTCAGACTGTTTCACTTTCACAGTCTCAGAGAAAATAGAGAGCATATGTGTGAGTTTTTTCGTGGCCACAGGGAACGTGCATTTTCTACATGAGAAGAGAAAAAAAGAGTGATCTAGAGCAGGGTTCTTTTGGATGCCATGGATATTTCAGGTGGTGGTTACATTCACTTGTTGATTGGATTTTAACATCAAGATACTCCTGGAAATAATAAGGAAGATCACACACCAGCAGCTTCAAAACCCAGGCACAGCTTGGGGGCCTTCCCGAGCCGGAGCCATGTGGGTGTTGGACGTTCACCTAGAGCCCAGCCCGGCCCTGGGGTCCAGGTGGTTTTTTCCTCTCCTCATCAGCAGGGCTGTGGTTCTATCCAGAGCACACCGCTCTGTAGACCCTGCTCTCCTAGCCTGATCCTTTGCTTCTGCTTAACGAAGATCCTGCTCAGTGTTTTCTTCATGCCTTGAGTTCAGACCACCCCCAAAGAGCCCAAGTTGGTCCAGCCCATCATCCCTGCTTGCAGAGCTGTCACAACAGAAACTTTCTGGCTGCTGGGCCGCTGGGTAACAGAACCCTGGGAGCTCATTGGTCCCTTCCTATCAGGGTCATGTGGCACCAGCAAAGCAGGTCATGGAGCAGGAACTCCTGAGAAAAGCCTCTGGGGGGATGTTATGGGCTGGATCCTATCCCCTCAAATTCATATGTTGAGAACCTAACTTCCGGTACCTCAGAACGTGACTCTATTTGGAGACAGGACCTTTAAAAAGGTAATGAAGGTAAAATGAGGTCATTAGGGTGGGTCCTAACCCGATATGACTGAGGTCCTTATAAGAAGAGGAAATGTGGACACAGACGTGCACAGAAGAAAGACCATGTGAAGACACAGGGAGCAGATGTCCATCTACAAGCCAAGCAAAGAGGCCTCAGAAGAAACCAACCCTGCTGATGCCTTAATCTCAGACTTCCAGCCTCCAGAATTGTGAGAAAATAAATTTCCGGGGGGTACTTTGTTAAGGCAGCCTTAGTGAGCTTATACAGGGTGCCAGGCAGTTTGAGGCAGAATGATGTTGTGAAAGAGCTTTGAATGGAAAGTTTGGCGATAAGGTGTTTATGGTGATTCTCCCGCCGGGAGACCTTAGGCAAGTGTCCTCATGTCTCGAGTCCTCAGTTTCCCCATCTGTAAAATAATTAGATGAGTTGACACCTGTGACATGCAAGCCTCCTAAATGACCCCATTTGAGGTCTCCTCTGTCCTGCTTCTAGAAGTTTGTCTGAAATGCAAAGGCAAAAGCTCTGGGGAGGACGGACCTCTGGGGAATTCATTCACTGCTCACTCACCATCCTGTCGTGGCCCACACTTTCCTTTCCATAGCAACTTTCCTACTTATGCCTACGTTCCCCTGAAACTAGGGGAATACCTGCCCGGAGACATAATTAGCCTAATTCCCCCACTGGCAGGAGGGTGACTGCAGGCGGGTGATGCTGTGCTGGTGTGACTGACCGAATTCGGAAATAACACTCGGCCATGGGCTCTAGCCTCTCAGACAGGGCAGGACCAGGTGACCCCCGCTCCTCGTCCTCCTCTGTCCTCCTTTCCCATCCTTACGTAGCCTGGGGGCTGGAGAGAGCCTGCTTTGCATGGTCCGGGAGGGCTATCTGACCTCCTTGCTGGGTACAGGGGCACACTGACAAACTGCTCACCTCCGGGGGCCCTCGCTCCAGCTTCTGTGAGCCAGTGACTAGGACAGGTGAAATGCCAGCGTGGAGGAAGGCGCTACCTAGGGGTTCGAGGCTGAAAGGGAGAGTTTTATTCTTTTTTATTTAATTAATTAATTATTTTACAGTAGGTCCTTGTTGGTTATCTATTTTAAATGTAGCAGTGCGTACATGTCAGTTCCAAACTCCCAATCTAAGAGAGTTTTATTCTTATGCTGGGCTTTTCCTGTTGTTCCCTGTCCCTGTCACCCTGGCACCCTGAGGTCCTGGCTCCGGGGGCTGGATGCTGGCCCCTTCCACTCATAGGCGTCATTAGATGGTCGTTGCTGCTCTGTGGGGAGAAGCAGGAAGGACGTTCCCTGACTCTGCCTTATACGAGGGTTTTAAGGGTTGAACTATGCCCCCCCCAACCCCATTCATATGTTGAAGTTCTCACTCCCCACGACCTCAGATTGTGACCTTATTTGGAAATAGGGTCATTGCAGATGTGATTAGTTAAAATGAGGTCATACTGGAGTAGGGTGGGCCCCTAATCTAATATGACTGATGTCCTTATAAAAAGAACACCTGTGAAGAGGAAAAGACATGTACGGAAGGAACATGATGTGGAGACCCAAGAAGAACACCGTCTGCAAAGACTGTCAACGATGGCTAGCAAACCCCCAGGGCAGACTCTCCCTCACAGCCCTCAGAAGGCACCAACCCTGCCGCCATCTTGATTGTGCAATTCCAGCCTCCAGAACTGGGGGACAATACATTTCTGCTGGTTAAGCCACCAAGTGTGTGGTACTTTGCTATGGCAGCCCTAGCAAATGAACACAGAGGGAGCCCTTGGGACATACACTCTCCCCAGAACTCGTGATAGTTTTGTTATATACTTCTACGTTACAGCCTTTCTGTCCCAGTTCTCCAGATAGGTCTCTTGAGGAGAGTATACACAAGTGCTTCATTAGGTTGATTGGCTGAAAATAACTGGGTGTGGCCCAGTCCCTGCCGCTCCACGGCTGTCCCCAGTCCTACCCTGAGCCATCTCGCGTGTATCGTGCTCCTCTCCAAGTCCCTGCCACCCTCTGGAGATGCAGGGTGTCCTATTCACTTACATGCCCTGAGCGCTCAGGTGCTGGTGCAAGTTAAGTCGTGTTGTCCGATTTCTCGTCTCTGGGAGTTCAGCAGAGGCTTCAGCTTCTCTGGAAAGCCTTTCCGTGCTCCCCGTCCGCAGCGATCTGGGCTAAATGCCCGTCCTACACGCTCTCCTAGAACGTTAAACTTTTCCTCTCACAGCAGTCACTACGCTGCCCCTTAATTGCTTGCGTACGCATCTACCTCTTCTTCTAGATTTTGAGTCCAGAAACCGTGTTTTGATCACTTTTGTGTCTCCAGAGCTGAGTAGAGTATCTGACAGCTAGTCCGCTCTCGATTAGTATTTGTTGAGTGAATGAGCCAATGAACGACTAAGTTATGTTCAGCTCTGAACCCAAAAGCTGCACCAGTGCCGGGAGAGGATGTGGCTCATTAAGTAACGCTGCTTTCTGGTGCCTGGAGAACTCAAAACAGCTTTGATTCAAAATGTTGGCAAAATAGACTGCCTCCACTATTTTGACTTTTTCAGAAATGAATTGATGAGGTAATACGTTTTGAAGCAATGCCACAGAAATATACCATGCTGTGCTTTTGAAACTGAAGTACGACAACGAGGTGGTGCTTTTGGCTTATGTCCTTGTCAGAGTTTAAAGGAATTTATTTACTGCTCTCAACCTGTAACTGCAGACCCAGAACTGGCCTTCCTCTTTGAATGCTTTTTTTTTTTTTAAGTCTTTATTGAACTTGTTACAATATTGCTTCTGTTTTATGTTTTGGTTTTTTGGCCACACGGCATGTGGGATCTTAGCTCCCTGACCAGGGATCAAACCCGCATTGGAAGGTGAAGCGTTAACCACTGGACCTCCAGAGAAGTACCTGGCCTTCCTCTTTGGAGATTGGTTTCTCTTCCCTCATAGGTGAAGGAAGAGAGTTGGCACATGAAAATATGTAACCTGCTAGAAGGAAGCAGCCTGCCAGGCTGTCCGTGGCTCTTGTAACACTCCTCCAATATTTATGAATATTTCCTAAAATGATCTGAATACTTGATTGTGAAGCTTGAGTGTAGAGTCTCCGGGGTTCTAGAGCACCTAAACTACAACCACCCTTGTGGAGAGGCCCAGTTGCAAACAATGACCTGAATTTTCTGGGTGCAAGTATTAATGTATGCAGCTCTGCAAAGTTAATTTCAGTCACCCAGTGAACATGTGGCATGATGTATTCCAGGCCAGGCTGGCTTTTGCTCTGTAGTCTTGCATTGTTAATGTGTTTCCTACCTTTGCACATTTAATTGCATATATAAATATAACTGCACTTTAAAAAATCTCCCCCTAGGGGATAAGGCAGGGAGGGCAGTGTGTGGGGCTTGCGCCTCCATTCCACCCTCCTCCATCTGATTGATAATACAGTAGCATCCTTTCTGCCACGTCTGAATGCCGTCCCAGAGTTTCCTACTTAGAACTTTTGGCAGTCAGTGTCCGTCACGAGAGATCAAAGCCTCCATCTCTGAGCTCAGGTATTGTTGCACCTCATTAAATAAAATAAATCAAATCAAATAAATAAAGTAAAAGAAAATCATTTTATTTGCAGCTCATCATTTAAAATAGGTCACTAGGGGACTTCCCTGGCGGTCCAGTGGTTAAAACTTCACCTTAGAATGCAGGAGGTGCGGGTTCCATCCCTGGTCGGGGAGCTAAGATCCCACATGGCTCAAGGCCAAAAAACCAGAACATAAAACAGAGCAATATTGTAACAAATTCAATAAAGACTTTAAAAATGGTCCAATCAAAAAACGATCTTTAAAAATAAAATAGGTCACTAAACTTTTTCTGTAGAAGGCCAGACAGTAATATTTTAGGCTTTACAGACGCATATGGTCTCCTTTGCATAGTCTTGTTTCTGTTTACTTTTTCCCTTTGTTTTTTTGATTTTTAAAAACAATTACAATTGACCTTTGAACGACATGGGCTTGAATGTGCGGGTCCACTTATACACGGAATTTTTTCAATAGTAAATACTGTCGTACCACACGATCCATGGTTGGTTGAATCCATAGTTGGTTGAATCTTTGGATGCGGGACCAGGGTTCGGGAAGGCCAACTGTCAAGTTATAAGGGACTTTTCAACTGTGTGGAGGGGCAGTGCCTCTGTCCCCTGTGTTGTTCAAGAGTCAACTGTTTTTAAAACTGTAAAAACCATTCTGAGCTCCTGAGCCACACAGAAATGGACTGTGGGCTGTATTTGGCCCACCAGCCATAGTTTGCTGACTGCTGACGTGAAACGTTGTGTTTTTCAAGTATGTGGCGATGATCATAGTGTTTACCATTGAAAGCTTTGGTAGATATAATTCTAAGAAGGGCTGGAGTACCTGTTTCATGTGTAGGATTATATACAATTATGAAATTCTAACATGCATAATTCATGGTACATTGAATACTGAAAATATAATGCTTCTGTAAATAGGGCATGAATCATAAACTCTATTGGGTTTTCAAGTCTGCAGCTTAGGAAGTGCATAATTATCCCCAAATCTGACTGCTTGGAAGTAACTTTACAATCTTGTTTTGTCTGAAGCTGTTGAATAGGTGGAATTTGGAAGTCCAGGCAGGGCTTTGAGTGTAGACATCTGTGAATATCCGTTGGCGTCAAAAATCATCTCACAGTGGGTGCAAGTTTAAATTGTTGTGGAGAAGTGACTAATGTTCTAGAAAACTCTGTCTGCCCTGAATATGAGATCTGACTTTGAGCTAAGAGGCTTCAGGAATTTGCATTTGCTCCAGGAAACACGTCATTGGTGCTCTCTTCATACAGCCACTTGTTTTTATCTCCTAGTTGCCATGAAACTTGAGAAACTTATTGCACATGGCTGTGTGTCTGCCTCTCATCTGGTATCACTTTTCTTTGTTTTCTGAAGGGAACTTTGGTTCTTTGCTTTTTAATCTGTAGAAACTGGTGATTCCAAACTTAGTGCTGTGTTTCCATGCATGTGTGCCTTTTTTTTTTGGTGCCCTTAAATCGAGCCACTCTCATGGTTACCTGTGGCCAAGGTGAGGATCGAGAGGTGAATAAAAATATATACCACGTAGAGAGTTATAGAAATGTTAATTAATTTAATTTAAACATAGATTGGCAATATTTCTCCCCTCTGGCTTCTTGCCCGGCAACTCTTCCAGGCCCCAGAGATCCGTGCTGGCTGTTTCCATAAGACATCGGTGCAGATGAAGCATGTGCTGGCGGCTGAGTTCTCCACTTCCATCTGGATGCTTTTGGCATCGTGCAGACATTGTTTCAGCATGCCGAAGTCACCGTGTAAGCTGATCATTTTAAAAAGTCCCCACACTAGGTTAGCTGCATGTAGTCCGTGCTCGTTGTTCAGGTTCTCGTCCTCTAGAAACTTACCTTCTAAGACTTCCTGACCCACACACCCATCACAGGTAATGCCAGGGGGAGACGGCTCTTTCATCTTCAGGAACACACTACGGCTTCCCTCAATGGGATTCATATCCTCAAACATCCTGACAGAGAGGCATTGGGAAAATTCATATATCAAATAACTATGCTTCAGAAGTTAAAAAAGATGACAGAATATTCTCTAATCAAGAAGTTACTATTTAGACGTGATAAGTACTTAATGGTGATGACGTGAGTGATACCGTTGGAGGAAAGGGTTTGGGTCCTTAAAACTAGGCCACCTAAGAATGCCAAAGTCATAGGATTGAAACAGGGTGGCAGGCAGAGCTCAGGGTCAGGCATCTAACTCCATTCAAAACATGGAGCTCTCACTCTTGAGAGGAATAAACTCATCTGCTGGGAAATCAGTAAGTTCAGGGACCCAGCACTAGTACAGGGTCTTGTGTAGTCAGGACTCTTTGTTGACTGACTTTATTTATTTACTTATTATGGGAGTATAGTTGCTTTACACTGCTGTGTCAGTTTCTGCTGTACGGAAAAGTGAATCAGCCATACGTATACATATATCCCCTCTTTTTTGGATTTCCTTCCCATTTAGGTCACCACAGAGCACCGAATAGAGCTCCCTGTGCTATACAGCAGGTTCTCATTAGTTATCTATTTGTTGACTTTAAATAGGTTAGAAGTTGCCTGTTTGCCCCTAGTCAGGAACATAGACCCTAGAATCAGGTGGTCCTGCTTCTCCATCCAACTTTCCCTCCTTCCAGTGCTCAGTTCATCTCCTCCTTTCATTACACCAAAGAGCCAGTCCTCTTCCCATGACCCAGCAAGCCTGTGCAGACATGGCTGGGGAGCTGGGAGACCCGGGGTTTTGCTCTGCATCAGTACCAACTAAGAGTGTGGTTTTAAGCCTCAGGGCTTTGGTTTCATCATCTGTGTGAAGAGGGGATTGATCTGGACACCTCCTGGGATTCCTTCTTTTTTTTTAACATTTTTATTGGAGTATAATTGCTTTACAATGGTGTGTTAGTTTCTGCTTTATAACAAAGTGAATCAGTTATACATATGTTCCCATATCTCTTCCCTCTTGCGTCTCCCTCCCTCCCACCCTCCTTATCCCACCCTTCTAGCTGGTTACAAAGCACCAAGCTGATCTCCCTATGCTATGCGACTGCTTCCCACTAGCTAGCTATTTTACATTTGGTAGTGTATATATGTCCATGTCACTCTCTCACTTTGTCCCAGCTTACCCTTTCCCCCTCCTCGTGTCCTCAAGTTCATTCTCTAGTAGGTCTGCATCTTTATTCCCATCTTGCCCCTAGGTTATTCATGACCTTTTTTTTTTTTTTTTAGATTCCATATATATGTGTTAGCATACGGTATTTGTTTTTCTCTTTCTGACTTACTTCACTCTGTATGACAGACTCTAGGTCCATCTACCTTACTACAAATAACTCAATTTCGTTTCTTTTTATGGCTGAGTAATATTCCATTGTATATATGTGCCACATCTTCTTTACTGGGATTCCTTCTTGATTACATTTCTCTACCATGGGTATGTTGTCAAGGTAGGATGTGCTGAGTTCAGTTCTCAGTCTTATTGCCCAAAAAAGTCTATAATGCAGGCAAATAAGTTTTTAGTTTACTGTTTATTGATTTGTGCCTCTCCCCCATCCTTAGATGTATAAGTAAAGCTGGTAGGTTTTTTTTTTTTTTCATTTACCTGCAAAGTGTGCAAGTGTCACTTAGAATGGGACACATGATAATACCAATATAGGGGGCAAGTCTAGTCAACACAGTCAATTCTCATTTTTCACGATAGTTAAGTTCTATAAAATGGCCACAAACACTGAGTTAGTGAATAACGAACCATCACTTTCAGAGGAAATAGAGGGTTAGGTTCTCGCAAGCCTCTGGTTACAACATTTTCATCAACTAATCATACATAACTTTGTTTTATGTGTGTTTAAAGACACCTTATTTAATATATGTTGTTGATTCACTAACACTGAACGCAAGGCCAACAGCTCTTTATCACTCATGCCAAGGAACCTTATCTTATGGATTTTCTCTGTAAGGCACATCACAACCCTTTGTGCTTGGAAACACTTAGGCAGTGCTTCAGCAGTATGCCTGGGGCCATTCTAAACAGTGGAATTCCCACCCCAAAGCACAAAAATGTGAAAAGTGTGGCACTAAATATACCATGAAAAGGACACTTGTTTGCAGCCAAAGAGCAGGAACAAGAAGGCCCAGTGTCACCTTGTTCAGTCTCCACAGGGATCAGGCAAGTTGGGAAACTCAAAGTTTTCTCTGCTCTGTGAATGTTCTCAAATGGCTGTGAAAGGGCCACGAGTTTGGATTTGGGGTTACAAATACATTTCAGTGAATAGGTGAATTTGCAAATACGGAATCTGTGAATAACAAAGATCAGCTCTATGTTATATGAGATTATACTGCGTTTTAACTTAAGGGAACACAATTCTTTGCTTTGTTCGAAGTCCATGTGTATTATTATTAGTTAGGGTGAGGCCTAATTGCTAAACAAAGAGGATCTATATCAAAGTGGCTTAAAGAAAACAAAGGTTTATTTTTCTCTCTTATGAGACCATACAAATGCCCCAAAGTGAGCTGTCCTGGTTGGAGAATAGCTCACCCTCATCCCTGGGTTGCAGGTACCACATTTGTATCCCAGCTCACAGGAAGGGTAAAGAAAAATGAATCCAGGACAAAGGATCCCTTCTTAAGAAAGTGACGTACTGGGAATTCCCTGGCGGTCCAGTGGTTAGGACTCCATGCTTCCATGGTAGGGGGCGCTGGGTTCGATCCCTGGTTGGAGAACTAAGATCCCACAAGCCATGTGACCAAAAAAAAAGGAAAGTGATGTGGATGTCATGTCACATGTGTCATGTCACATGTCACTTCTGCTTACATTCTAATTTACCAAAAGCAGGCTGGGAAATGTGTTTCTCATGGGGAAGTCACGTGTCCAGGCAGAAGTGTCAAATGGATTTGGGGGGTCAAATAATAGCCTCAGCAGCACTGTATAGAAATAACACTGGACTGCATCAACTGTCCTCAATGATCTCATTCGTTTGAAAGCCACGCATCAGCAATAACAGCACAGCAGTGAAACTGACAGACTGAATGCCGTGCTGATCCACTCTTACACCTTGCTTTGGACTTTTAAATCCAAGAAGCCTCCGCTAAGCATCTGACATGATAATTATAATACGTCCTTGATCAAACATCAAAACAGCAGCTCTACCTGGCGGTGTTCAGCTCAGATACGCTGTCTGTTAAATAGTTAATAGCAAACTGCTGTTCCCTACATTTAACATAACAAATTCATGTGTCGGGCACGTTATCTGAAGAGAGTATTATCAGATGCCGGAACAAGGAGCACGGAGGAAGAAGAGGCCCAGGTGGAGAGGAGACGGATGTCCTGGAGATGCAAAGAGGTTAAAAAGTCATGGCAGAGGAAACCCCTCAGCGGTGGGGAGGCAGGAGGGGCAGGTGCCCAGGCTTCTCAGCCTGGCAGCCCGAAGGCCTCTCACCAGTCTCTTTCGGCCAAACACCTAGGAGAACTTACTGCTCATTTATTATTATTTTTTCATATTCAAGGTAGAATATAAGTTCTGTAAGACCCTTCAGGGACGATGGAAATTCCCATGACCAGGGGTTAAGGACCTGGATTCGCCAGACATTGCAGCAAGGATGTACTCTCTCCAAGTCTCAGGTCCTCACGTGCAGGCTGGGGTTAGTGACAGCCTCTACCACCTGGGGTTTTGTGAGGATTAACTGAGTTTATTGTGAAGAACTAGTACTGCGTCTGGCAGGTGGTAAGTGCTTTTTAAGTGTTAAAATGGTGCTAAACAGACGACAGATACTCTCACACTTCTGGGCTGGACGTTGCCCGGGCTCCAGTAGTGGACGTGCTCCTCTGGCTGTATCAGTAACTCATCCTATCCAATTAGAATAAGCCTCAGAGTTTTTCATGGGACACTAGTAAACAGGCTTCTTCTATTTTGCTGTACTTGAATCTGGGAGGGCAGGAAAATAAAGAAGTAGGAGGCATCTTGCATTGAAAAGTTTAGAACTTGCCTGAGAATAATGCCCAAAACTCAGAGGAAAAGAACTAAGCCAAGAGGTCAAGTTCTCATGACTCCTTTGGACAGCTGAATTCAGCCATGTCTGAAGCTAATGCTGTTACCTGACTTATCAGTTTTATGAACCAATAAATCACCTCTTTGCATAAGCCATTCGGGTTAGGTTTTCTGCCACTTGTCACTGGAGACCAGCTAGAAGATCATGGTAATAGTCCAGTTTCCGTTCCACAGATGTTTATTATTGGGACACAGTAATGAATACAACATAGATCCTGATCCTCAAGATCTCATTAACTAGACACATTCACAACTAACTATAATCCCAGCAAAAGAAAATCATCCTTGATGTCTCAGGTTTAGCCCAAATGAATTAAGCCTGACTAGTCTTGAATGTGTCAGAAAATCCAAAGGTGGGACACCCTTGGACCCACACGGCGAAGAGCAAATAGACTTGTCTCTGTTGTCCCAGAGGTTCTTTGGTTCCTCTGAAAAGTGACCCACCATAAACAACAGTGAAAGTGAAGTGGAATAGAGGTATAGATACAAAAATCTGGCCATGAATATTATTTTTCAAAAGCAGCTGATGCCAGAAAAAGGAAATCCTTCAAACCCAAAGCTTTGTTACTGCATTTTTTCCCTCCTTTGCTCTTTTACACCCTCAACAAAATGTTTTAGTGGAAGCATAGGCAGATTGACCATCATGGTTTCAGAAGATGTCATGGGGAAATGGTAATCTTACCTTGAAAGTACAATAAAGATTCAGTCTTTCTCATCCTCTTGCAGCTCTTTAAGTGGAGGGATGTCTTTTGTTGCTGTGTATGCATGTATACATGTGATTATATGTACAGTTGGCTCGTGAACATGACCTCGAACTACACAGGTCCACTTATATGCAGATTCTTTTTCAATAAATATGTACTGCAGTGCTACACGATCCCCAGTTGGTTGAATCTGTGGATGAAGAACTGTGGATATAGAGGGCCAACTGTAAAATTATACTGGGATTTTCAGCTGTGGAGGGTCAGAACCGCTAACTGTATATACGTCTGTTCTTACTGTGGAAGTGAGTGGCAATAGTGCTGGACACCTGGTCTTGCTTGGTAGCTTTCTGAAAAGTACGTGCTCATAGTACTGTCTGGTAGGCCATACTCAGAGGAGTTGTGAGCTCCAGAAGAAAAAGAAGATTTGGTAAAGCTCCATTCATAGATGACTTAACCTGGAAGGTTGTTTCTCTATGGGCAATGCTTATCTTAATCAAAGAAGAAAACATTTGGGCAAACTCATTCATAACTATGACTCAATATTATTAAATGTCATTCCATGGAAGAGATTGAATCCAAAGGGAGATTTTAATTAAGGAGCCAGTGTTACACTTAACTAATTGCTTGCTTCTCTTCTTCCATGAGCAGATTTCTTGTCATTGTTGAAAATGTCTCTGTCTCTGCCTTTCTCTCTCCATATGACTGCCTCTAAGTCACACTGTCCATGGACTTCGATAGGGAGAGCCCAGCGTTAAGGAGGCTGGTTAGAGCAACGGCCTTTCTGCTCCAGATACCATGTATGGGAGGCTTTCCTCACAACCAACTGATTCTTCTTTAAACACTGGGAAATGTCCTGACTGTCTCGAGTAGGAATTAGGATGATGATTTGGAGGGGTATCTTTTTTTCTGGGCAACAGTAGAGTCATATTTCTTTTATTTCCCCAATTTTCATGAAATCTCTTTCATCGGTTCATATTAGCAGGAAGTTCATTTTCTGCTTCTTGTGGTTTTCCTTGACTCTGAATTATCCAAGAGCTCTAGACATCTACTAGTCTCAAGAGGTGACTTGTGCTTCCAAATACGGGGCAAGGAGAACACTGGAAATTCTTTTCAGTCCACCAGTGGGTTCAGGTTCTAGATGGCTCTTAATTTTAGGCCGCTGAAAGCTGATGCTGCCCGGTTTAGTCTCTTCTTTTTTAGAGGAGACCATCCACTTCATTTTTAGGTTTTCATGGTTAAAGGTCTTAATTTACGCTTTATATGCTCTGCCATCATTCCCAAAGTACAAACATCATGCTACTATATGGCAACTACCTTTCTGCTAATGAACTTCCAGGCTTCAGCTTTGATTCTAGGTTCCCAGTCTAAACTCCTTGGAATGTTCCTTTTTGGGAAACCAAGGGGTTTCCTTTCCTACCAGCAAAACTCAGCTAGAAACTCATCAGAGAAGTATAATGTGATTGACTCTAAAAATGGAAGACATCAACATTTTAATCTCTTTCCCCTCAGAAGACTGCTTGATCTTTATATAAATATACCTGCTACCTTGTATCCAGCTCTGTCTACTAAGGAGCATGAGGGACAGTCTGACAAGCTACAAGGAGTCCCATTTAACTTTTCCTCCAGGGGTATGGGTGACTTCATACTTTACATGTGTTCAACCAAGGGAGGCCATTCATCTCTACAGATAAGTTGAAGAGCATCAGCTCCAAGGTGACTTTATGCTTTTGTGAAGGATTAGCATTGATTGGTAGCTTCTTTCCCAGAGAGTGTTTTTTCTCACCAGGCACTGCATTAAAATATAGTTTCTAAAATGGTATGTGTTGATTTCCATACAAATTGTTGTCCACATTGGGATAATTTTGAGTGAGAAAGGGGAAATTATTTAATAATTACACTGGACAACAGGTCTAAACCAAGACTATTAGAGGCACACAGAGATGTCTGGTGATCCTGTGTGTGGACCTACATCTTCCCTGAGTGATGAAAGGTATGTGTAGCCTTCTCTGTGCAACAGCCCCAAAATACCACAGAATTCAAAGACTTGCAAAACGTTTAATGGGTAAAAAGTACCAACAAAAGTGATTTTGTTAATCCAGAATCCTGAGGATAAATATACTGATAGAAGATACTGATTTGGCTGTCAAGGTGCTTGAGCAGATTTGGGATCATTATATTCATTTTTAAAAAAAATAAATTTATTTATTTGTTTTTATTTTTGGCTGTGTTGGGTCTTCCTTGTGGTGTGCAGGCTTCTCATTGTCATGGCTTCTTTTGTTGCGGAGCACGGGCTCTAGGTGCGCGGGCTCTAGAGCGCAGGCTCAGTAGTTGTGGCGCACAGGCTTAGTTGCTCTGCGGCATGTGGGATCTTTCCGGACCAGGGCTCGAACCCATGTCCCCTGCATTGGCAGGCGGATTCTTAACCACTGTGGAAGTGATTAAGAATCAGCCCTAGGATGTCCACGTGTACATCCCCAAGTGCGGATTCTTAACCACCAGGGAAGCCCTATTCATTGGTTTTGAACTAAGTTGTCCTTTTCTTTTTTTTTCTCTTAGATAAGAAATTAATAAACAGTAAAGGTCAATATGTTCAAATAAATAAACTTCCCAATTTGCTGAAAACAGGACCTAGTTTTTAACTCAGTGTGTGTTGTGTTAATTTTCTATCATTGAATATGGCTGGACTTGAACAAGGCATGATATGTCTTCTTGTGTTACCATGTTAAGCTCTACTTCAAAGGCTTTGTTTCATTCAGTGTCAAATTCTGTGAGCTTCTTCACCAAAAATCTTGTATACTCTTTAGCTATTTCAATAATCTAGGCAACTATATAATGAACAACATCAAGAACTTAGAAAATATATGCAAGTTAAAAAAGAATGAGAGGTTTAGCCAAGACATGTTTAGAACACGTTAGAAATGTTTCTTTCACAAGTTTGTTTCAATGCTGCCCCTCAAGTCTAGACACAGGCTCATGTGCTATGCTGATGAACTTCAATAGAAACAGTAGATGCCCATGAAGATGACAATCAGAAGGATGTGTCATGTGCTTCTCATTAGATGTCATAAAGCATAAACCATTTGCCAGTTTAACCAATTTTTTTTTTTTTTTCAAAAGGGAGCATTGCCTTGTGGAAAGAGTTCTCTATTTAGAATCGGGAGACCCAATAAAAGTAGTTTCAAGTCTGGATCTTCCCCTTTTCATTTTTGTGCTTCTTCTTCAAGTTACTTATATGAATTAGGTAAAATAAAATCCACCTCAAATTAGAGGTGAGAATTAAATAACACATACTTAAAAAACCTGGAACATTACAGAACCTCAAAAAAAGATGCTGTTTTCCTTCATTCATTAAATACATTTGCAAACAAATACTGAGAGCTAATGATCTCAGGTAGTTTTCCTGTTCTCTGATGTTGAACACCACCACTACAAATGCTTTTTTTCCCTTTTCTTTTCTTTTTTTCCCAATAAGTGCCATCATCAGTCCACAAATATTTATGAGGATAACTAAGTGTAAATCATTGTGATAGTTGTTGGTTGAACGAAATAATTTGGTCCCTATTTGCATGGAAGTAAGAGTTAAGTGGGAAAGCAAAGAGTGAGTGAGGAAACAAAGAAAGTATATATAATTAAAAATTGTGGAAATTACTGAAAAGGAAAAGAACAGAGCACAATAATAGAGAATAAGGATGAAAACCTCATTTAGGTAGGGTTACAGAAAAGATCTCTCCTTAGAAGTCACATTTAAACTGTGAGAGAAGTGACATTTTGGTAGAGAACTAAAAGGTGAAAACAAGAGAGCCAAGGTAATGTACGAGTAAACAGATTTTGGGCATGGGAACACAGTATTTACATCTGGAAAAGAACTTGATGATTCAAGGAACTTAGAGCTGGTTGGTGTGCTGCCGCATGATGAGTAAGCAAGGCAGAGGATAATATGAGAGGAGGTTAGGGTGCAGCAGGAGACAAATTATACAGGGTAGGGGCCATGGAAGGCATATACATGTTATCTAAAATGCAATGGGAAGCCACTACAGAGTTTTAATCAGGAGAGTAATGTAATTTACTTTAAAGTTTTAATGAGTACTGTAATTGTTGTATAGAGAAGTAATTAGAGGGGGAAATAGTGAAAGCAGAAGGTAAGATAAAAGGCTGTTTTGGGAGTTCAGAGAAGAGATAGTTGTTTGAACCATAGTGGTTGCAGTGGAGAAACTGAGAAGAATATAGGATGAAGAATTGACAAAAAGTTGGTAATACATTTGATGTGGAGAGGTAGAAAGGGAGAATTTGGAATCATGGATGATTCTCTATGGTTCTTGATATTAATGTGGAGGGAAGGACCATTTACTAGAGGGGAAAAGACGAGAGGAGGAATTAATTTGGTTGATGTGAAGATCAAGATTTTAATTTTGGACATGTTTGAGATGCTTGTGAGATATCTGAGTTCACTCCTCAAGAAAGTCTTTAGATATACAAGTATGGAGTTCAAAGTAGAGGTTTGAACTAGTGGTTTATATTTGGGCATCACTGGCATATACAGGCTTGGTTAAAGCCATGGGAATGGATGAGATCATCGTGGGAGAAAATATGGAAAGATAAAAGTACCTAGGGCTGAGCCGGGCAGCAAAGAAGAAGATGACACCTTGAGGCAAAGATTAACTAATGAAAATTAGAAAGACAGAAGAGTTTGTTGTCACAGGAGCCAAGACTAAAGAACTTTTAAAAGGAGGGTGTAGTTACATTTGTTAAGTAATGCTGAAAACCAAGTAAAGAGACAAAAAAACTGTCTGCTGTATTTGGCAACGTGAATGTCATTAATGACTCTAACAAGAGTAATTTCAGAGCATGATATGGATGAGAACCAAATTGGAGTGAGTTGAAGAGTGAATGGAAATTCTTCTTCTGGTAAGACAGTGGACCAAAATCATCGTAAAATTCTCCTGCTCAAAACATTTATATATACTGGATAGACTACAACAACATTAATTTGCATGCATGGCTGAGCTTTCAATAAATAAAATGGAAATTCCCCAAGTGCTAGAAATTCATATGAGAAATAAAATAAAGAAAGAAGCATGCAAGCTAATTTTGGGGCTATTCTGGGAGAGACTGTCCATCTGAATCATCTAGGGGCTTGGGTTTTAATGATCATGTAGCAACAAAAGATGAGACTTTAAGACTACATGAGGTGAGAAGTTAGAACTAAGGTACTTGCACAAAGCTCAGATTACGCCGTCAGTGAAATCATCATCATCATCATCATTATCACTATCATCATGATCATCTCATAAGAGTTTAAAACCCCAAAACTGAACTTCATGAGGGGTTGAGGTTTACAGTTATACTGTTAGCATTATTTAGAAACTCTTAAGCCAAGAATTCAACATGAAATTTGGTACCAGGATGAAGCAAACATTAAACTCTGGAGGGACATTTCCTCAAACCATATCACAGAATTTCCATGGTAAAGACTTAGTGTAGATGAGCTCAGAGTCCAAAATTACAAAACATATATGGAAATAATCCCTAATGAACAAGAGTCAGCCAACACACATGCACAGACTCATATATAAACAGGAAGATTAGAACCTTAGACAGTAGAATAATCTGATGGAGACTGTATATTTATTATAATTAAAAATGTAAAAGAAGGAATCAAAAACTTAAGAATACAATATGAGAAATAAACAGACAAGAAGAAAATAAAATAAAATTTCTAGAAATGCAAATTAGTCTGTTAAAGACTCAATTGTTGGCTTGTTGGTTGGTTTGCATCTGCAAATGGACAGCTCTGTGCTGTGTAATGGAGACATAACTGTGAGACCCTATACTTACTCTCACAGAGCTTCTGGTCTTGTGGGGAATGATTGGCATGATTCCCATCACCAGAAAAACAAAAGCAGTTAGTTAATCCATTGATAAGTTATTAGAATAACTGAATAAAATTGAAGAAAGAATTAACACACTAAAAGACATATCGGAATTAGAAAACGAAGAAATAATTCAATTACCCAGAACATCATTTGAAGATACAAATAGATACAAATGTGAAAAGAAGTTTTAAACATATGGGGGATAAAATTAGAAAGTTCAACATACATTTAATAGGAGTTCCAGAAAAGGAGACGAAAAGAGAAGAGACAATATTCAAAAAGACAATGGCTGAGAATTTTCCAGAAGTGATATACAGACATGAAGCTACCAATTCAAGAAACACAACATATTCCAAGCAAGATAAATAAAAATACATCCACAGAAATAGATCATAGCGAATCTGCGGAACACCAAAGACAAAGAGAAGATTGTAAAAGTAGTCAGAGAGAAAAGACAGATTTTCTAAAAATGAATAAAAGCTACACTGGAAGCAGATTCTAATTAGTAACAGTATAATGCAGAAGACAATGGACCATCACCTTCAAAATATAGTTAAAAAACCGTCAACTTAGAATTTAACACATACCTAAAATAAAAATCAAGATTGAGGGTAAGATAAAAGTATCTTTAGTAAGACTAAGATCCAAAATCAAAGAAAATACTTCCCAAATGTCTAGTTGACTCTAAGCTATGTGTGTAAATGAGAGACTCCCCAAGTGCCCAGAGAAAAAGCACACATAGATAATAGAGGTCTGTCCTTGAAAGGCAAGATGCTCATGATGAGGGTGTGAGTTTCCTTAGACTTTTACAGATTGAGTTCCCTACCCATCACAAGGCTGATACTGAGTATATCCCTTCCCAAATCCTTGGGTGATCACTAAATTACTAGGAGGAGGGGAGATGGCTAGGGGGCCAGGCTAAAAATCAGAAGCTGGAAGGGAAAAACCTAAGCAGAGACATCAGTGGCTGTACATCACAGCCGATACAGATTCTTCATTTAGAATCCAGGAATTAATTGCCAATTGTCAGTAGAACACAACAGAATGTATAGTCTCTCCAATATATTATGTACAATTTCAAGTTTGACCAAAACTTCCGAGACATCCTAAGAAGCAGGAACTTGTGAGCCTTACTCAAGTAGAAAAAAATATAGTTAATAGAAACTTACTCTGAGTGGCTGAGTGGGTCCAGATATTGGATTTAGCAGATGAAAACTTCAAAGCAAATCTTATATTTGAAGAAGTAGATTAAAATATGTTTAGTGAATTAAAGCAAAACATAATAAGAGAATCAATGGGCAATCACAATGGCAAAATGGAAATTGTGAAAAGAACCAATTGAAAATTTTAGAGCTGAAAACTATGTTAACTGAAATGAAAATCCACCAGATAGACTGAAAAAGATATTTGAAATATTATAGAAAAGAATCAATTAACCTGAAGATAGTTTATTTATTTATTTATTTTAAGGCTTGTCTTATTTTTTTTAACATTTTTATTGGAGTATAATTGCTTACAATGGTGTGTTAGTTTCTGCTTTATAACAAAGTGAATCAGCTATATACATACATATATCCCCATATCTATCTCCGCCCTCTTGTGTCTCCCTCCCACCCTCCCTGTCCCAACCCTCTAGGTGGTCACAAAGCACCGAGCTGATCACCCTGTGCTATGCGGCTGCTTCCCACTAGCTATCTATTTTACATTTGGTAGTGTATATATGTCCATGCCACTCTCTCACTTCGGTCCAGCTTACCCTTCCCCCTCCTCGTGTCCTCAAGTCCATTCTCTACATGTGCGTCTTTATTCCTGTCCTGACCCTAGGTTCTTCAGAACCATTTATTTTTTTTAGATTCCATATATATGTGTTAACATATGGTATTTGTTTTTCTCTTTCTGACTTACGTCTCTCTGTATGACAGACTCTAGGTCCATCCACCTCACTACAGATAACTCAATTTCGTTTCTTTTTATGGCTGAATAATATCCAATTGTATATATGTGCCACATCTTCTTTATCCATTCATCTGTTGATGGACACTTAGGTTGCTTCCATGTCCTATTGGCTATTGTAAATAGAGCTGCAGTGAACATGGTGGCACATGACTCTTTTTGAATTATGGTTTTCTCAGGGTATATGCCCAGTAGTGGCATTGCTGGGTCGTATGGTAGTTCTATTTTTAGTTTCTTAAGGAATCTCCATACTGTTCTCCATAGTGGCTGTATCAATTTACATTCCCACCAACAGTGCAAGAGGGTTCACTTTTCTCCACACCCTATCCAGCATTTATTGTTTCTAGATTTTTTGATGATGGCCATTCTGACTGGTGTGAGGTGATACCTCATTGTAGTTTTGATCTGCATTTCTCTATTGATTAGTGTTGATGAGCATCCTTTCATGTGTTTGTTGGCAATCTGTATATCTTTTTTGGAGAAAAGTCTATTTAGGTCTTCTGCCCATTTATGGATTGGGTTGTTTGTTTTTTTGATATTGAGTTGCATGAGCTGCTTCTAAATTTTGGAGATTATTGCTTTGTCAGTTGCTTCATTTGCAAATATTTTCTCCCATTCTGAGTGTTGTCTTTTCGTCTTGTTTATGGTTTCCTTTGCTGTACAAAAGCTTTTAAGTTTCATTAGGTCCCATTTGTTTATTTTTGTTTTTATTTCCATTTCTCTAGGAGGTGGGTCAAAAAGGATCTTGCTGTGCTTTATGTCATAGAGTGTTCTGCCTATGTTTTCCTCTAAGAGTTTTATAGTGTCTGGCCTTACATTTAGGTCTTTAATCCATTTTGAGTTTGTGTATGGTGTTAGGGAGTGTTCTAATTTCATTCTTTTACATGTAGCTGTCCAGTTTTCCCAGTGCCACTTATTGAAGAGGCTGTCTTTTCTCCGTTGTATATTCTTGCCTCCTTTGTCAAAGATAAGGTGACCATATGTGCGTGGGTTTATCTCTGGGCTTTCTATCCTGTTCCATTGATCTATATTTCTGTTTTTGTGCCAGTACCATATTGTCTTGATTACTGTAGCTTTGTAGTATAGTCTGAAGTCCAGGAGCCTGATTCCTCCAGCTCCGTTTTTCTTTCTCAAGATTGCTTTGGCTTTTCGGGGTCTTTTGTGTTTTCATACAAATTGTGAAATTTTTTGTTCTAGTTCAGTGAAAAATGCCAGTGGTAGTTTGATAGGGATTGCATTGAATCTGTAGATTGCTTTGGGTAGTAGAGTCATTTTCACAATGTTGATTCTTCCGATCCAAGAACATGGTATATCTCTCCATCTGTTTGTATCATCTTTAATTTCTTTCATCAGTGTCTTATAGTTTTCTGCATACAGGTCTTTTGTCTCCTTAGGTAGGTTTATTCCTAGGTATTTTATTCTTTTTGTTGCATTGGTAAATGGGAGTTTCCTTAATTTCTCTTTCAGATTTTTCATCATTAGTGTATAGGAATGCAAGAGATTTCTGGGCATTAATTTTGTATCCTGCTACTTTACCAGATTCATTGATTAGCTCAAGTAGTTTTCTGGTAGCATCTTTAGGATTCTCTATGTATAGTAACATGTCATCTGCAAACAGTGACAGCTTTACTTCTTCTTTTCCGATTTGGATTCCTTTTATTTCTTTTTCTTTTCTGATTGCTGTAGCTAAAATTTCCAAAGCTATGTTGAATAATAGTGATGACCTTGGACAGTGTTGTCTGTTCCTGATCTTAGAGGAAATGGTTTCAGTTTTTCAATTTTGAGAACAATGTTGGCTATGGGTTTGTCATACATGGCCTTTATTATGTTGAGGTAAGTTTCCTCTTTGCCTACTTTCTAGAGGGTATTCATCATAAATGGGTGTTGAATTTGTCAAAAGCTTTTTCTGCCTCTATTGAGATGATCATATGGTTTTTCTCCTTCGATTTGTTAATATGGTTTATCACATTGATTGATTTGCCTATATTGAAGAATCCTTTCATTCCTGGGATAAACCCCACTTGATCATGGTGTATGATCCTTTTAATGTGCTGTTGGATTCTGTTTGCTTGTGTTTTGTTTAGAATTTTTGCATCTATGTTCCTCAGTGATATTGGCCTGCAGTTTTCTTTCTTTGTGACATCTTTGTCTGGTTTTGGTATCAGGGTGATGGTGGCCTCGTAGAATGAGTTTGGGAGTGTTCCTCCCTGTGCTATACTGTGGAAGAGTTTGAGAAGGATAGGTGTTAGCTCTTCTCTAAATGTTTGATAGAATTCGCCTGTGAAGCCATCTGATTCTGGGCTTTTGTTTGTTGGAAGATTTTTAGTCACAGTCTCAATGTCAGTGCTTGTGATTGGTCTGTTTATATTTTCTATTTCTTCCTGGTTCAGTCTCAGAAGGTTGTGCTTTTCTAAGAATTTGTCCATTTCTTCCAGGTTGTCCATTTTATTGGCATATAGTTGCTTGTAGTAATCTCTCCTGATCCGCTGTGTTTCTGAAGTGTTAGTTGTTACTTCTCCTTTTTCATTTCTAATTCTGTTGGTTTGAGTCTTCTTCCTTTTTTTCTTGATGAGTGTGGCTAATGGTTTATCAATTTTGTTTATCTTCTCAAAGAACCAGCTTTTAGTTTTACTGTTCTTTGCTGTTGTTTCCTTCATTTCTTTTTCATTTATTTCTGATCTGTTCTTTATGATTTCTTTCCTTCTGCCAACTTTGGGGTTTTTTTGTTCTTCTTTCTCTAATTGTTTTAGGTGTAATGTTAGGTTGTTTATTGCTTCTTGAGGTAGAATTGTATTGCTATAAACTTCCCTCTTAGAACTGCTTTTGCTGCATCTCATAGGTTTTGGGTTATTGTGTTTTCATTGTCATTTGTTTCTAGGTTTTTTTTTTTAATTAATTAATTTATTAATTTTTGGCTGTGCTGGGTCTTCGTTTCTGTGCAAGGACTTTCTCTAGTTGTGGCAAGTGGGGACCACTCTTCATCGCGGTGCGCGGGCCTCTCATTGTCGCGGCCTCTCTTGTTGCGGAGCACAGGCTCCAGACGCGCAGGCTCAGTATTGTGGCTCACGGGCCTAGTTGCTCTGTGGCATGTGAGATCTTCCCAGACCAGGCCTCGAACCCATGTCCCTTGCATTGGCAGGCGGATTCTCAACCATTGCGCCACCAGGGAAGCCCCTCTAGGTATTTTTTGGCTTCCTCTTTGATTTCTTCAGTGATCTCTTGGTTAATTAGTAGTGTATTGTTTAGCCTCCATGTGTTTGTATTTTTTACAGATTTTTTCCTGTAATTGATACCTAGTCTCATAGCGTTGTGGTCGGAAAAGATACTTGATACGATTTCAGTTTTCTTAAATTTACCAAGGCTTGATTTGTGACCCAAGATATGATTTATCCTGGAGAATGATCCATGAGCACTTGAGAAGAAAGTGTATTCTGTTGTTTTTGCATGGAATGTTCTATAAATATCAATTAAGTCCATTTTGTTTAATGTACCATTTAAAGCTTGTGTTTCCTTATTTATTTTCATTTTGGATGATCTGTCCATTGGTGAAAGTGGGGTGTTAAAGTCCCCTACTATGATTGTGTTGCTGTCGAGTTCCCCTTTTATGGATGTTAGCATTTGCCTTATGTATTGAGGTGCTCCTATGTTGGGTGTATAAATATTTACCATTGTTATATCTTCTTCTTGGATTGATCCCTTGATCATTATGTAGCGTCCTTCTTTGTCTCTTGTAATAGTCTTTATGTTAAAGTCTGTTTTGTCTGATATGAGAATTGCTACTCCAGCTTTCTTTTGATTTCCATTTGCATGGAATATCTTTTTCCATCCACTCACTTTCAGTATATATGTGTCCCTAGGTCTGAAGTGGGTCTCTTGTAGACAGCATATATATGGTCTTGTTTTTGTATCCATTAAGCCAGTCTATGTCTTTTGGTTGGAGCATTTAATCCATTTACATTTAAGGTAATTATCGATATGTATGTTCCTAGTACCATTTTCTTAATTGTTTTGGGTTTGTTATTGTAGGTCTTTTCCTTCTCTTATGTTTCCTACCTAGAGAAGTTCCTTTAGCATTTGTTGTAAAGCTGGTTTGGTGGTGCTGAATTCTCTTAGCTTTTGCTTGTCTGTAAAGATTTTAATTTCTCCGTCGAGTCTGAATGAGATCCTTGCTGGGTAGAGTAATCTTGGTTGTAGGTTTTTCCCTTTCATCACTTTAAATATGTCCTGCCACCCCCTTCTGGCTTGCAGAGTTTCTGCTGTAAGATCAGCGTTAACCTTATGGGGATTCCCTTGTATGTTATTTGTTGTTTTTCCCTTGGTGCTTTTAATATTTTTTCTTTGTATTTAATTTTTGATAGTTTGATTAATATGTGTCTTGGCGTGTTTCTCCTTGGATTTATTCTGTATGGGACTCTCTGTGCTTCCTGGACTTGATTGACTATTTCCCTGAACACAGTTTAATAGAAGTTACCCAATCCAAAAATCAAAGAGAAAAAAATGTAAAGAAAAATGAACAATCTCAAGAGCTAAGAGGCAATATGAATAATTCCAACATATATGCTATTGGAAACCCAAAAGGAGAAGAAAAAATTATATAGAAAAATTGTTTGATGAAATAAAGGCTCAAAATTTCCCCAAATTTTTCAAGAACGTTAACTTACAGTTCCCAGAAATTCAATAAATTTCATGTACGGTAAAGTTCAAGGAAACCACAGCTTAATCATCTCATTGTAAAATTGCAGGAAGACAAAGATTTGGGGAATTCCAGAATATTTTGATTACTGTGGTAGTCACATAACTATATGCATCTCCCCAGACTCCTCAAACTGTACAGTTAAAATAAGTGAATTTTATTTTTCGTTAGCTATGCTAAAACAAAACTATAGAAAAATATACATGTGTAATACATAACACATATATGTATATGTTTATCACATATATCTATTTTATAGTTAATTTGGATTTATCTCAAGAAAAGAAGGATAGTTTAGCATTAACATTAGACAAATCCATTATTTTAAATTAGCACATAAAGAGATTAAAGGAGAAAACCATATGATCCTTTTAATAGATACAGAAAGAATATCTGATAAAATTCAACAGTGATTCATGATAATCTTGTCTAGTAAACTATGACTAGAAGGCTTTTCCTTATCCTGAGAAAATATATCTTCTGAAAACCTGCAACAAATATTTTAAATCATGAAACTTGAGAAGCATTCAAATTCACTGATACCATTGATCTCAGCCTTAATCCAACTTTTTACTGGAGGTCCTAGCTAGTGAAATGAGACAAGAAAAGTAAAAGAAATATGTAATAATTAAAATGGAGGCTAAGTAGTTTTTCTTTTGGAAAAAAAATGATCTCAATATTTCAATATTCCAGACTGCAAACCTCATCAGTCAGCAATATATGTGTTCCTAAAAATCCCCCCACCGTGCAAAATCTCACTGTAAAAAGCACAGGGCTTAGGAGAGAAGTGGAATCAGGGGGGCAACACTCAAAAACTTCATCATTGACACAGAAAAAGAAAGATAGGGGAAGAAACTGGAAGCACTGTTTTTCAGGTATGAAGTGGTTACAAAATACATAAATACTACAGTAAATATGGCACTTTACCTTGGGAAAAAACTGACAGGTTACTTGTAGAGCAGCCATGAGAAGAGTTTCAGCTGGTGAATTATGGTGAGGCAGTGGAAAGAGGTTATCTGAGGTCTCATGGAAAGTTGTAACACCAGATGTAAACAGGTGTGGCACATAACATACCTGTGATCAGAGGTAGCTGGTAGATGTTTGAGGTACACACATGCGTGCGCTGTGTGTATTCCTACACAGCTTGGTTAGGTTGTGTGCTGTTCTCTGCATTTACCTAATGTTTCTAGCTGATGGAATTGTACAGAAACAAATTGGATATTTGTATTATGCTCACATTTTTTCTTACTGTAACAGTTGTCTTGGAACAAATTTACACTTTCAAAACAGACACTGTAGCCGAACTGATTGTATAAGAAAATACAAGAGTGTATTTTTTTTTTAGCATTGTTGTATGGGAAAATAATTTTCCTAAGTAAGACACAAGAAGTAAAAGCCATAAGACATGGATTGATTTGACTATATTCAATAATAATAGGAATAATGATAATGATGATGATAAAACTTTACATATAGCAAAAATGATATAGCAAAAAACAAAAAACTAAGCTATTGACTGGCTTAGAGAAGGTGATACTATTTATATAGAACTTCTACAAATCAATAAGAAATATGCAAACAATCTAAAAGGAAAACGGGCAAAGGCAATTTACAAAGCAGATAAAACAAATGTCTAATAAGCATAAGAAGGGCTGCCCTACCCCTCCTAATAATTAGGGAGATGAAAACTAATTCAACAATAAGCTATCACCTACATACTAGTTTGGCAATTAGTAAGTTTGATTGCACCAAATGTTGGCAAGAATGTGGGAAACAGGAACTTTTATAATGGATGATGAAAACCAGAACTGTTATGATCACTTTGGAAAACACTTTGTCAGTCTAGTAAAACTGAAGATGCCGATAGTTTAGGACTGGTCCCCACCCTAGAAAATATATGTCATACGTATATGTGATCAAGGATGTTCAAAGCAGGATTGTTTGTGATAGCAAAAACATGGAATAATCTGTCTGTTATTAAGGGAATGTATAAAGCTTTGTTTATTGAAACGATGGGAAAGTATAAAGCAGTTAAAATTGTGCCCTAGATCTATGGATATCAACATAAATAACTTGCACAAAGAAACACAGTGTTGGGACTTCCCTGGCAGTTCAGTGGTTTAGACTTTGCCTTCCACTGCAGGGGGTGTTGGTTCAATCTCTGCTCCGGGAGCTAAGATCCCACATGCCTTGGGGTCAACAAACCAAAACATAAAACAGAAGCAATATTGTGACAAATTCAATAAAGACTTTAAAAATGGTCCACATCAAAAAAAAAAAAAAAAGGAAACAATGTTAAGGGTGAAATATATGTAAATGTTACATAGAGCATGCAAAATATTCAAAAGACAAACTACTAGTATCTATATGTTTTATGGATACATGCATGTATTAGAACACTTGGGAAGGGAATAAGGCACAGCAACTTCAGAGTCGTGGTTAACCGGGTAGAGGAGGAATGTGGTGTGTGGTCTGATGTTCCTGAAACATTTTGTTATCTTATTTTTTAAAAAAGAAAGAGTCATTGGATGCAAATATGGCAAAATTTGCTTAATCTCAGTGGTGAATCCATGGGTGTATGTCTTGTGTTATTTTCTGCCTTTTTTGTGTGTTTGAAGTCTATTCAGCAAATATATATTGAGTGCCTTATTTTATGCTAGGCAATTTTAGTAAATGAAAAACAAAATATAAGGGAGTGGATGGAAAGAGAAGTCTTGCATTGACACATATATAGAGACATCTAGCTGGAAGTGCGTTTGGGCCGCCTGGGCACGCAGGGGGCGTCCTGCAGTGTAATAGGGCTAAGTGTGAGCATTGCCTCTGTCAGCAAACACATCTGAAGCTGAACCCAGTGCTTATGTCTGTGGAGGGTGCTGGAGATGTGAACAAGTTGCTCTTTCTATGTAGAACAGGTGTGCAGGCTTTCTTCCTTCAGGACTGGGGCCAACAGTGTGCTCGGGGAGTGGACAGCGGGCCTGCCTTCGGGTCCCCACGGACAGCAGGATGTTAGGACAGCTGTGTCTGAAGATACCTCTTGTTTTGGGAAACCGAAAGGCTCTGGGGTGCAGGGAAACAAGGTGGTTTATATTTCATAGCCAGGAAGCTCTGCATTTTCTAACATAAAGACAGCTCTGCCTGGAAATGCTGAGAGTCGTCCCTTCCTGACGTGACCACAGGTTCTCTCTCTATTGGCCTTAACCCTCTCGCAGCTGGACGAGAGGATCCTGGGAAATAGCACATCCCAGACGAGGGCTGCTGGGATGCCAAGGGGTTAACAGGCACTTGGTGTGAAGTTTTAATATTCCACAAATGAAATGTGCATGTGAAATGGGGAAAAAAAGAGGAAAAGATTATATTTGTCAGCTGGGCTGCCATATGCTGTTCTGGCCAGAGCACAGCAAAAATGGTGACAATTCTTTCCTGAATGAGAATCTCTGTCAACTCCTGATTTCATGCCTTTCTTTGGACAAGCAGCAGCTTTCTTCATGACCAGGCAGAGTCTAAGATTTTTGTTTTGGTGGGGGCAATCTGTGTCTACCCCTAAAAGGTAGAACATTGGCATTGCTTGGCTTGATTTTTCAGGCAGTCGAAAAAGCAGGAAAATCATAAAATTCATCAGCATATTTTCTTCTTCTTCTTCTTTTTTTTTTTTTTTAAATGAAATTGGCCCTTAGGGTAAAAACAGTCCTCCGAAAGAACAAATAGCTAGCTGAATGACACATGGAGAGGAGGTTATGTTGGCAGATCTGTTAGTTCCTACCAAAGTCATCATCACACAATTTTGCAGAATTGACTTTGTCACACAAAAGGCATTTCTTATTCATATTTGGTAAGTTATGATGTATGTTAGTAAAAAATAAATATCTGAGTCTTTGTGTTGTAAGAAAAACAAGATTCAGCCTTGATGTGAGGAAGTAGGTCTTTTCTAATTATATATTTCTGTCTTATTTTGCATTTGAAAATGCTAAACTGGACACAATTACTTTTTTCTTTAAATAATGTTTTATGGATTCTGTTTGCTGATTGTCTAAGTAATATAATCTAGAAGATTTGAAAGTTGTAGAAAATTTAGAAAACAAAAATCTCCCATAATCATTCAATCTAAAATAATACTAAAATATTTTAATATATTTTTCCATATTATAAATAAATAAATGTATAAATGATTCTTACATAGTTGAGGTCATATTATTAAAGGTTGTGTTATCAATAGAATTCTTAATAGTTCCATATATCCTATTGAGAGGATGTTCTGTTCATTGTTAACTATTCCCTATTATTGGGCATTTGGTTTCTTTCTAAGTTTGTCTTCCTCTCACTGACAAGTAAGACAAATCATCCTTTTTCTTGCATGACTATTCTTTGCAGAAGATGGCACTGTTTGCTAGAAAAGCAAGTGAAGTTGCCCTTGACCAGTTAAGGTAGAATTGAGAATCTTGCAGGGATGATGCTCACTGAGCTGAGATTCTCTGGGAAGAGGAAGCATTAAGAGAAGTGACCATGCGAAGGGTCTGGAAAAACGAGAGAGTGAAAAATGGAGGCAGAATCGGATGGTGGTGAAGATCTCCAGGATCCACACTGAAAGGCGAGATATAATCTGAAGTAAAAGGGCATCACCGCAGGGATGAGTTCCTTTCCTTTCCCCACTAAGTGCAGTGAACCCGGGTACTACAGATCGTCTCCTGGAATCTGGGAAGGGAGAGCAGAGAGCAGATGCCCCGGCCAGGACAGCGCGGCGCCTCTGCTCAGTTGTCCTCTTCTTCCCATGCTCTTCCCAGGCTGTCAGGTGACGCACAGAACACCAAACACTCAGCATGAAAATACCAGTGCGAGGAAACAGGACAGAACAGAGAGATGGTACGGAAGACAGGTCAAAGGGAAGTCAATCATGCCATATCAGAGAAAACAGAAACCAGAGATGAGCAGCTAAGATGAGCGAAGGGAGAAGGGAGAGCGAGGCAAATAGGCGAGAGTGCCGGGAGGAAGGAAGGGGAAGAGAAGTGGGGAGGAGAGGAAATGATCACGGAACGCAGCCTGTCAGGGAACTAAAAATACGTCCCCGAGAGCATTTCCCACGTTAGAACAACCTGAGTCACTCTGTTGTACACCTGAAACTAACACACTATTGTAAATCAACTATACTTCAATGAAACAAGAGGAAAAAAAGAAAATAAATAGCTAAAAGATGATAAGGAAACAACAAAATGAGAAGAAAAGGGAGATAGCAGAATTGAGAAAATAATGTTAGGATCAAACCAATATCATGAATGGGCTGATGAAGCAAATAATAATAGCAGCTAACATTTGTTGAGCATTTAGTATAGTCTATACGCTGCCCTAAATGCTGTATATGGATTACTTCCTTTAATACCTACAAAAATACTATGAATAAGTAGTATCTTCATTATCAAATGAGGACACTGAGACACAGTGTGGATAAGTCATGTTTACTCACCAGAAAGTGGAAGAGGCAAGATTTTAACCCCAGACACGTTCTATGACGCTGTGCATGTGTAGTTTGATCCCAGTTATTAAAAGGCATTGTTTGCATCCGTCCATCCGTCCATTCTTCTATCTTATATATGCAAAGATGAAGTTCAGCTAACGCTAATGATACCTATTTCTGGATGATTTTTTTTCTTTATACTTTTCTGTACTGATTGAATTAAAAATAATATTTTTATCAACTTTAAAAAGCAATTAAATGAGTACTGTGATATAACAACAATAATATAGTAAGCTCTTGCACTCGTATTCCTATATCATACACTTAATAATTCACTTCCTTATTTATCTTCCAATGACCTAAACTTTTTACATCAGTCACTTCCTAAACAAGGTTGGTGATTAATTGTGATATGATTTCTTTTTAGCATTTGAAGATGTCTCAAAACACCAATCAAGTCAGATTATAGTTTCAGACATTTTTCACGTTTGAACTGAAACTTCTGAACCTGAGTTCCACCTACACTCCAAAGTTCCCTATTTTCCTTCTCTATATGTATGGTGGAATTTTCTTTTTAAGTTTAATTATTGTCTCTCTTCTCCACCAGAATGTAAGTTCTATGAAGGCAGGCAGGTTTGTCTGTCTTATTGTATCACCAACACCTGGAATAGAGCCTAGTACATAAGGTGTGCCATACATGTTTGTTGAATGAATGAATGAATGAATAGAAATGGAATTTGTTAACAGAAAGTAGAGTGGAGAAAGATTCGTGGAATTGTTGAATCCTTGAAGTGAACTTCACTTTTAAATACCATTCAACTTGATTTTAATTGTTAATATGACAATTTTCCACATTTAATTAATAGAATATACCAAAAAAATGCAATAAATACTTATTTCATAAGCTTAAAATATTTCAAAGCCTGCATATCACACCCACACATACCCACAAACACTCCTCTTAAAAAGTTTCCTTTTTGAAAGGATCAGATGTAAGGCAAAAGCAAGTGTTCCTGGCTGTGAGAGAAAAAGCCCTGTGTTTTTCTGCAGCCTTGTGCCAGTCAAAGATTTTCTCACAGAAGTCCCAGACTGGCAGCCCTGAAGACTAGGTTTGGTTTGCAGAGGTTTCCATTTGATTTCATTGCCAACATTAAACAAAAAAGATTAAAAAAAAAATACGGTTCTCTAGTTTATTTTGAAAGCTGGCAGAACTGGCTACACTGGATCCACAGTTTCACATGGTTGGCTGTTGCTCAGTAGCTGCTGCCACTTTCAGCTAGAGCACAACTCTGCAGTTTGCCTCAGTCCACACCCTGCCATAGTGAGTTCCTGACCGTCTTGTGCCTGAGTCACTTTGCTCATTCACGTCAGCTGCCCATTCTGGTAGGCATTTGAGTTTGCCATCCATGCTCTATTTTTTTATTGAAGTATACTTGATTTACAATATTGTGTTAACTTCTGTTATACAGCAAATGATTCAGTTATATATGTGTGTATATATATTCTTTTCCATTATAGTTTATTATAAGATATTGCATATAGTTCCCTGTGCTGTACAGTAAATCCTTGTTGTTTATCTATTTTATATATAGTAGTTTGTATCTGCTAATCCCAAACTCCTAATTTATCCCCCCTTCCCTTGTCCCCTTTGGTAACCGTAGTTTGTTTTCTATGTCTGTGAGTCTCTTCTGTTTTGTAAATAACTTCATTTGTATCTTTTTTTTTAGATTCCACAATTAAGCGGTATCATGTGGTATTTGTCATTCTCTGTCTGGCTTTCTTCACTTAGTATGGTAATCTCTAGGTCCATCCATGTTGCTGCCAATGGCATTATTTCATTGTTTTTTATGGCTGAGTAATACTCCATTGTATATATGTACCACATCTTCTCTATCCATTTATCTGTCGATGAACATTAGGTTGCTTCCTTGTCTTGGCTATTGTAAATAGTGCTGCTATGAACATTGTGGTGCATGGATATTTTTGAATTAGAATTTTCTCTGGATATATGCCCAGGAGTGGGATTGCTGGATCATATGGTAGCTCTCTTTTTAGCTTTTTAAGGAACCTCCATACTGCTTTTCATAGTGGCTGCACCACTTTACATTCCCACCAACAGTGTAGGAGGGTTCTCTTTTCTCCACACCCTTTCCAGCGTTTATTATTTGTAGACTTTTTGATGATGGCCATTCTGACTGGTGTGAGGTGATACCTCATTGTAGTTTTGATTTGCATTTCTCTAATATTTACATGCTCTGTTTTGTATACGCCCCTGCCTGCCCCCATGATTAGTTGCCTCCTTGGAGCTCTGTCTTTCTGCTTTTTTTGTTTTTGATGGAATATTTTCCTTCTTTAAATTTCATCCTATTATGAATATAATTTTTAAAATCTCTTTCAGAGTTTCCTAAGGAACCAGTCTTTTTTTCTCTTTTCAGTTTGACTTAGCTCGTTGCATGTATGTTTTGCCATTTAAACCTGGATTTGAGATGAATCACAAAGACACTTCTCTCCCACAAACTTTAACCACACCCTTGTAACCCTGACTGCCTGGCTGCCTTCCTTCCTCTCTCAATAATCTTCTGTGTTGGACTTGGAGAAGAAAAGTAAAGGAAAAGTAGAAAGAAGGCAAGGAAGTACGAAGAGACATTCTGGAGGAATTTATCATGACTCATGAGTGGGAAAATTGAACTAAAGCCATTTGCAGAAGAATCATGTCACCACTCCTTTTTCTCCTTATCTCACCATAGGTACTTCAATGCTTTAAAAACATTTATTTGTAAAAATATTTTGAATAATTTAAAAAATACTTTAAAATAAAATTAAAATATTTTAAAATAGTGTTTAAATATTTAAAAATTTTATGAGTATATATAAGTTTTTCCAATGCTGTTGAAGCAAAAAAAGGACAGGGATTTACTTGTTCACATCTTTGTATCACCAGTACCTGGCACAGTACCTGGTCCAATAAGTGTTCATGAAATGATTTCCCATCCAGTCTTTATTTTGTGTAAAGCTGATGGATATGAGGAACACAGTCTCATTTTATTCCTGACCAGTCTCTTGTGGATACTACCTAATAAGAAATAAAATGGTTTATGAAGTCAGGTAGCAGAAGGAAGCAGAAAAAGGGAACCAATGTTGTCTTGGTAATACTGAAATTAGGTAATCAATAGGGTGACCATATGTCCTAATCTGCCGGGGACAATCCCAGTTTATTCCTTCGGACTTGGCACAATTATTAATAGCATCACTTTTCACTCTCAAAGTGTCCTTGTTTGGATGATAAATTATATAGATGCTCTATTAATCAGGCCCTAGATAATCAAAAGCTATTTGTAATCTAATTGCAGGGACTTAGGGTTTTGTATTATTTTGGTGGAAAATGAGGGTCTAGATACCTATATAAGATGCATTAACACTTTTTTAGAGATTTTATACACACACATTTGTATGTAAGGCACTTTTATAACACTGCTTTATATTCTAATTATTTGTATGATTATTTCCATTGGTCTCCTTAGGGACATTGTTCCACACTTAGGAATAGACTCGTTTTTATTTTCTCTTAATGCCTTGCAAACAGTTTTCCACTTTGTAGGCATTCAATAAATATTAGTTCAATGGAATTGAAGAAAACAAAATCAGATTGTTAAGTTGTCCCCTCGGGGATAATTTGTGTTGGTTTATCTTCCGATCCACAACTGGGAGGAGTCAGCATTCCACTATAAATTTTTCATATCTGGCAACACGAAAGTAATTCTTTTGTGCCTTTTCATCCTTGCTCCGCTGTTTCCTTGAAAGCTCTAGTTGTGTATTGTTGCAAAGCGTTTCTTTCGTGATATGGTTAAAAAAAGTTATGTTCATTGAGGCAGAATGTCCACCAGTGGCTTTGATTTCTTTGGACGTGTTGGACAGAAATGGTATCGGGTTTTTTTTTTTGTATTTTTTTTTTGGCCAAGGTTTCCATTAGAAGGACAACAGGGGACTACCAATAGGATATTGGCCATAACTTGCAATTTTCATTAGTCAGAAATTCAATGAATAATTTTCTGGCCCTGTAAAGATTTCAAGAGACTCAAATAAGACCAACAGAGAAGACCAACCTTTGAGAATCTGTGTATTTTGTGTTTGAGTACTAAACTCCTGGCCAACTGGCAAGGCACTGAGCTCTTCTAACAAGTTATAGGGTGGAAATTATTTCTCTTCTCACCCATCTGCTCTAGGAGCCATAGCTCAGATTTAGAAGTAGCACTACTTACAGTGAGGAAAAAAAAGACCATCAATGGAAGTTAAAAAAGAAGAATAAAAGGCCATCATCGAAATAATAGCAAATACAACAGCAAAAAAGGAAGACAGATCACTGTGTAATATTCATGCAAAAGTCCAAATTTTATATTATCACCACCTGGCATAATCAGTCTACAGAGGTTCCTGTACTACCTTTTGGAAAAACTAACAGGCACTTACTTTTAATGATATGTGAGAGTATTTCTCTGTGAAGGAAAAGCAATAGCCCTTCATTAAGTACTTCAGCAGAGGCAAAGCAGTGAGGGTTCAGCTACAGAAGGAGAGTCACCATAAATAGAGGTGCACATTCAAAGAAGGAAAGAGAGCAGAGAGGGTTGGGAAAGAGGATAACTAATGAAAACAGTTCTCTCTATAATTTTCTTTTGTCAGCTTTGAGCCACTAAAGGAATCAATCACATGTTTTCTTAGCTGACTACATTCCTTAAACAGGTAAAATCCCTCTGCAACAGGAAGAGAGAAATGACCTTTTAAACCCCTTCTGCTACTGCATTTACAGATGATAAAACTCTTCAGTGGCTCAGCCTAGTTCAACTGGGCAAGTAAACCTAAGCTAAGAGACTGGGAATATAGCAACTTCAAAGAGCCTATTATTCAAAATGATGGAACATCCTATAGTAAGGCAACTTTTCTTTATTAATATAAGACCATATAAATTATAAATTATAAAGTAATTTTCAGGAATGATCTTGTATTAAGAATCATATGGCAATACTTCTTACTTCAGTATTGTCTTAAAATACTAACGTTTTGTGAAACCAATTGTACTCATGGTGTAATGAGTGATATGCCTTTTAAATAGATGTGTTTTCATTTTAAAATTATCTTTGGCCGATTGTTGAATCCTTCATCCTTTCATACAAGGATATATTGATTTTATCTGAGAGAAAACGGTACTATTAAACCCCTGGCCTAGAAGATGAGAAAAAAACAAGATCCAGGTAAGATACGTTGTTTTAAAGAGATTCTTCACAGTGTATATAGTTTTTATTTCTTGGAATTTTCTCCTGCATTTGTCTTCTGCTCTCATGACATTTGATCTGCAAAGGGTGTTGCTTTTTTTTTTTTTACTAGTTGAGGATATCTCTCTTGATTGAGATGTTCTAAAATGTTGTCTGCTTTGCACATGTGAGTCATTATTTAAGACCCAGGCAAAATGTCACCTCCTCTGACGTCTCCCCCGAGTCTCTCATGGAATCAATTGCTCTCTCTCCTGGGCTCCAGCTGCACTTTACCTATAATGCTATAGTCGAGTTATTAGGAACGTGTGGGGAAGGCCCAGATGTGGGCCAGCTTTGCCCGGGGGAGTCAGGAAAGGCTTCTGAAAGGTGACACAAGAGCCTGATCTAGGAGGAAGTGGGCTTTGCCAGGTGCAAAAAGCATACACTTAGGGTTCAGTGCTGATAAGCCTCTCCTTTATGCATAGAAAAGGGTCCCACAAGAATATCTCCAGCAATTATATGGCGCGTGTAAGTACTTGGTATTTGTTGATGGAGAGTTGACCGAATGAGTGCTAAGCTGAGGTGGGCATGTTCCTTTATCATCCAGTCCCTCAAATGGGCTCATTTCCTTCTCTTTCATTTCTTCATGTATAATCACAAAGCCCCTATGGATCTGGAAGTGCCAAGTGGCTTTAAATATATTCAGTATCTCTGTGTCTCTCTCTGCTCCATCCAGAGGTTTTCAGTGAGAGATTTTATCTCCAAACATTCTGAAAGGTATTGCTAATGATGCCTTGTTATTCGATGTATGGTTCAAATAACCTGGCATTGTTCATTATTAAGGGTAATTGTCAACATGTTTTAAAATGTCATGTTAAAAAATAGTGTGTATGGCGTTGTACTAACGTGATTTTAATATTTGGTTTTTGGCTTGATGAGTTTCAGATTTTAAAGAAAGGCAGGGCAGATTTCTTTGGATTTCACCACCGTATAAGTGACAGGGGGATGATTTTAGTACCTCTCACTGTGACTAGATCAAGGGATGGCCACATGGCTGTGCTCATATGCCACGACTGTTCTGTAGGAGACATTGAAATGTGTCATCTGATGGGCCTTGATCCTAATAATTCATGCTCCCTTCAGCCGGAGACATAACTGGAAATGGGAAGATACCCATTTGGGGTGGGTTTTGTGTTGTCTTTTGCAATGCAACATTCCCAGATTTTTTTTGAGTGCTTGATACAATCATTAAAATATTTTTTTTCATATCCTCTTGATCTTCTGTCTATCGCTGAGAAAACACTCTTCTTTTCTGCAACATAAACACAAGTAAGGAAAGTGAGAAATCTTCCTTAGGTAACCTCAGAACAGAGGAACTTTGTGCATTATGCAGCCGAGGCCATGCCAAAATGCAATTTGGAGGGTGTCCAGCCCTTCATTGGAAAGTAATGGTTTTCACTGAACTGAGTTATGACCAGCTGTTTACAGACAGTCTGTGACATACTGATAGAGCAGAACACCGTATGTTGCTTTCCAAATCAAATGATACAAGAAGTGTGACAGAGTGGAGAAACATCTGTCATTAGCAATTTTCAGCACGCTTCACTAATTCTGGACAAAATACGAGTAATGAACTTACCGCAGGAAACTTCAAATACTACCACTGCTGAAACAAGGATATAAACAGCGAGTCCTCCTAAAGGCTGCTAATTTAATTCATTTGCAGTAAGAAACAAACAAAGCGGGTTATTTGTTTTTGATCATGGGGTAGTAAATACTAATGCTGATCACAGATGCTTATTTTAATCAAAGAATATGGATTGCAGATGCAACTTTCTTCAAGTTCAGATAGAAAGCTTTCTGCCTTCTTCAGTTGTTGAACAGGGTGGGTTTTTGTTTTTTGGTTTTTGTAAGTAGAGTTGGAGAATGCCTCCTAACAGGGATGAAATCTTTTCCGTGTGCTGTCTGAGTGTGACAGTCTGAGGCTGGGGTGGCTAGGGTTCTGACAGATTTGTTGGACCTGCGGTGATATTTACATAATATTCAGTGTTCCTAGTCTTTCTACTAAGAAGCTTGTATAGAAGAATGTGTTAGGTCTGTCTCAAGCTGCTTTCCCTGTACCACGACTCATCTTGCTGTTTTTTTTTTTTTTCCTGGCTGGTAATTTTCATTTTGCAGTCCCACAAATTTTCACAGTTCTGTAACGAGCGCATGGTCCTCATACAGCATCCACATGGTTCTCTACCGGTCGACGTCACACTGTTGATGAGATCTCGGAGCCAAACCATGTGAAGGCTGCAATCTGTGAGCATTTTTCTTTTGTATCTTTGCAATCAATTGAGCTATTAAGCCGTTAACATTCAAGGCCTACTCAGTCGACTCCCGGGTAGCGCCAATCCGGCAAAATTCCTAAATGGACAGAATTGAGTTTGACTTACAAAGAAAAAAAATAAAGAAAGGTTGTTATTCTTTATCTGCAGTTTCGACTAATGTTCAGAAAAATGCCAATGGAAAATGCAGACATGAGATCTTGCCCATCCGTTGGTGTTCTACCGATGGGACCTACTTTGGACTATGTCCCAGAACAAAAAGACTGAGTGCTATTCGGAACTGATGACTGTAAAATGAGTGTAGGAGGTCTTTGAGGAGCTCCTTAATTACAAAATTATTCGTGATAAAAATGGCACTAATCTCAAATTCCCAGCTTCTTATAAATTTTACTATGGTACCACATAAAAATGGTTCATAGCTTTTTAACATCTTAGGTAGTAAACCAGATCCAGCCTCGGAATGTTGTGGAGGAAGTTACCTCCAAGTAACTTTAAATGTTTCACTCTTCTTCTTTTTCCTTCTTTCTTTCATTTTTTTTAAAAAAAGGGAATGACACTGATTTATCTATCTTTTCTTTAAGCGATCCCTTAAATTATTTAAGCAGTTGAGAAGAAAATACTCTTAAGATATGTAACTGCTAAATTCTTCTGGTTTTTATAGACATCTGCATTGAAAAACAAAACAAAGTGAAAATATAGATGCCATTGAAACCCGTCATTACGTTTGTGATCTAGATAATAAAGTAAGCAGACCCGAGCAATTCGCTAACACTAACGCTATTCTTTACATAAACAGTAAATGTTTAGATTTTCCTGTTCACTGACTAACAGCACACATATCATAAACACTAAGCTGTTATAGTACGTTTCGTGTGTTGATTCACTTTAACAGTTGTTAGTGTGAAGACAGGAAAAGAAAAGTGGGTGTAATGAGACCATGTGCAGTATGCTGTGAAAACAGAGGCCCTTATTTGGCATAATGGGTTGCACCATAAGGGCCATAAAATTGTGCATGTGTTAGTATCATTTTAATTATTACGGGTGCCACATGTTAAGCAGAATAGCGGAACTACTAAAACAGCTTCAAAATCCTTACTGCTGATCGCTGCATTTAATTACAAATAGGAACATTTGGAGATAGGTCACCATAAAACCCTTCTGTTGTCAAATGAGCTCAAATCTGATTTTTGTAATTATGTTTTTATACCACAGATCCTGTTGAATAACTATAGGGAATAAAATTTTAATAAGTGCTGATTAAATGTAGGTACATCTTGCTTCCTAAGAATATTTATGAATGCTCATCACACTTAAATCAAGGTACCGTCACTCTTTTCCTGTGGACAGTGCTTTGATCATTCAACCTTAATGCAAATAAGCTGAATAAGTTTATGTGCCATGAAATATTGTTTTTTTTTTCATTGAAGCATAAAAGCTCTGGATTTCAATTATTCATTCTGTTTGTGAGCACTGTGTACTATACTGTAATTCTCTAGAAGCAAAGTATTTTCATTACCCCACTACATGTCAGACTCAGTGGGATCTTGTAATTAACTTTTCTAAGGCAGGGTTTTATCAAGGAAGATGACAACTTATATCGATCTTCTGTTCCCTCCTAGAAGAAATGTGGTTAGAGATGGTAAGTCCAATTTTTTTATCTTTCTTTTCTTTGGAATTGTTTGTTTGTTTACTGGTTACTTGGGCTCTAAAATCACGGACACATTGTGTTCACCAAGAGAAATGGTGCTTTGGGGTGCTTCATATGTGTCACTTTCCTGTCTTGTGAACGATGGTTGTGAAACTTTGCATAGTGGTTAGGCCTTCTAGCTCTTTTGAACATGAAATTATCACTGTGCTTCCAATAGAGATGAGAAATGTAAGATGAACTGAAGAAGGAATTGCTAACGGGTTATGGCACATGAAAGTCATGAGTTATCACAAGGAAAAAAGCCAGATACAGAGCTGGCGTGTTTTTAAATTGGTATCTGTTAATGTTGGTATGTGATCTCTCTTTGTTAAGTCCAGAAGGCATAAAGCAATTCTTACTCTATGGAACACAGGAGTTTGATGCTTTTGATAGTAATATTTCTTTGGAATAGTCACATCCTTCTGTATATTCCAGAAGATCACATCATTGAAGAAGTTGCTCATTGAATTTGGAGAGTGGAATCTAGTTTTCCAGCAAAGATATTTCTCAAGATCATGAGAGAGTTCTCTTTGCAAAACTCCCTCAGATTATCTGTTGTTGTTAAGGACTTAATACACATTTTAGACAGCTGTTTTAATCTCCAAGTAGTTTTGCAATGCAATCATTCAAAGAATAGTACATGTGCTCCAACCCATATCTACATAGTCCCTGTTTCAGATGAACATCAAGGCAGTACTTCAGTAAAGACCTGGAAGGCTCATGTGCCACTACGAGACAGATGCCATCCCTGCTGGCAGCTGGATATCGCTCCCTGTATACATCATTCTGATCCAATACCCAGAAACAGCCTTTAAGGCTGCAAAACACAGACAGGGGAACAAATAGTGCTTCTCTTTGAAGTAAAGATACAATATATATGAATGGCCTTCAGGATGTTGGGTGGTCCCTACTTGAGGTTTGCACCTTCCCCAGTGCCGTATGTTTATCATTTGGATCTATAGTCTCATAGTAATTGTCATCTCTAAGGAATGGGGGAGGGGAACTCAGCCAATGCCAAAGGCAGTGATTGCAACGTTCTGCCTCTATCGTTTGAAAGCATCATTTGACAGTGTCAATTTATTCCGTCAGCTCAGTACTGAGAAATGAACTAGATGACTCCAAAACTCAGGAGGCACCGTTTTGAACTCTGGTAGTGTTATACTGTAGGAGGTGCTAAGTGTTAGTTAGAATTTATGAGCAAATTAATTAGTTGTTGTGGAAAATCTGAGAATCACTGAAGTCATTCATGGGAACGGTTAAGGAGGCAAACCCTACAAATGTAAGAATCATTTACCAGGGGCAGTGTTCAGCATAGTAAATCCATTAATTTATACCCCTATAACATAGGAGCAGGTGTTTTTTTAAAAAAATAAATTTATTTATTCATTTATTTTTGGCTGTGTTGGGTCTTCGTTGCTGCGCGTGGGCTTTCTCTAGTTGTGGCGAGCGGGGGCTACCCTTGGTTGCAGCGTGCGGACTTCTCATTGCGGTGGCTTCTCTTGTTGTGGAGCACAGGCTCTAGGCTCGCGGCCTTCAGTAGTTGTGGCACACGGGCTCAGTAGTTGTGGCTCACAGGCTCTAGAGCGCAGTCTCAGCAGTTGTGGCGCACGGGCTTAGTTGCTCCGCGGCATGTGGGATCTTCCCAGACCAGGGCTCGAACCCGTGTCCCCTGCATTGGCAGGTGGATTCTTAACCACTGCACCGCCAGGGAAGTCCAGGAGCAGGTTTTTAATTCAATAGGAATAAAAGGAACGGTGAGCAAAGGTGAATGGCAGATTGGAGAGAGAGAAGAAATGTCTTGTTTTCTAAAACCGTTGGTGCCCTCTTTTCGAATATTTAGCTTTAAACAAAGATTGATCACAAATTTTGTTTTAAACAGTTTTGTAAAAGGATGCAGAATTTTTAAGCTAATGGATATTTACTGAGCAACTCCTCTTTCTGGGGGTGGTGTGTGGAATAGAGCCCTGAGCCGCTCAGACTGGACCCCTGCTTTCTGCGCACATCCTCTGGGACTGCAGAGCACTCCGCCACCTCTAGATGTTCACCGTGTTCGTATTTAGAGAGATTGTCCTTGCTTGTAGAAGAAGGGTTTGGATGGACATCCTGATGCCTTTCCAGCTCTAAATCCCTTTTATTCCTTTGAAACCTGGAATATGCCTGGAGCTGGAGATGCAGATGATTAGCCTGCATTCAGGGACCCGAAGAGACAGAAAGAGCAGAAAAGCTATCAACCTATATCAATCCAAGAAAGTATGTGTTAGATCAAAATGATGTGGCCATGGTTATAAATTTTAAAATGTGGCCATGCTTACTTCCTGCTCTGTTGGACAGCCTTCATCACAGCCATCAACTGTAGATCAACAGTTCACAAACCAAAAGCAGCTTCACTTCTGCATGTCCCCTCTGAGTTCTCAAGAACTTTTTGCTGGAAATCTTTGTCTCCTTTGAGAAAAATTGTTGATTTACCCCTACCACAGAGGGATCAATAGGGAGCATTGATAATTTTAAGAGGAGTTATCTCATAATTATTTTCTTCATGTCTTTGGGGTCAAGAGACCCAAGTGCCAGAGGAGAATCTGTTTCATAGAATCATTTGCTTCTGAAATACCCTATGTCTCTTGTTATTTCTAATGGGAAAGTTATTTCTAATGGGACATAACTACTGAACTTGGTCAAAGAGGTTATTAGCCAGTTGATAGGATGTTTTAGATACCTGCCACTTCCTGGCTGGCTGGCTGTGCTTGAGGCGAGCCATGCTAGCGGAGAAGCAACAGGCAAATGGCATCGTGGTTTCTGGCTCCCTTTCCATCCTGGTGTTCAGAGTTCACTTTAAAATCTTTCACAGATAAAACAGTTCACAGGCTAGGTTTTTGTAAAAATTTTCGACACTGTAAACTAGATGATGACTATTTCATACAATCTCTCAAAGTTTTTACTGTCATGAAATTTAATTGTTTTCCTTTTAAATGGGAAATTTGATTTCCATTATCTTACATGGCTTTCTTAAACTCATAAATGACAGTAACTGCAGTTTCATTTTCCTAAGACATATGTTTATTCATATATCATAAAGTACTTCAAAGCTTTTTCCCAAGCTAAGCTGGAGAAAGAAAATCTGCTACTCCTGAGAAACTTAAAAGAAAAATTTTCTAGAAGCAAGTCTTGTAGTGGTTATGCTATGAGGCATATTACATTCATTGGTTGACCACAGATTTCCCAAGGCTCATATGTTTCCATATGTTATTTCTTGAACTTGCTGTACAAATTCTAAATTAGAAGTGAAACTATTCTTACTAATATTTGACATTTATAATTATTTAAATGTTCAACAGCAAACAATTATATAGTCAAGGATATTAATATTATCCGTGTAATTACATGTATATTTATATATCCTTAATATAAACATATAATGATGTTTTATATGTATATATAAATGTATACATTATTATGTTTTTATGTACACACAGTTCTTTTAGTTTCAGGTCCAGACGATGATTTACATCAAAAACATTTTGTAAATTCAGGGAGTAAGGATGTATAGTCATGATAACTCTTTCTTTTAAACAATTTTTATTGGAGTATAGTTGCTTTACAATGTTGTGTTAGTTTCTACTGTATAGCAAAGTGTACAGTATATATGTCAATTTACACTATTGATACTATGTATAAAATAGATAACTAATGAGAACCTACTGTATAGCACAGTGAACTCTACTCAATGGTCTATGCTGACCTAAATGGGAAGGAAATCCAAAAAAGAGGGGATATATGCATACGTATTGCTGATAAACTTTGCTGTACGGTAGAAACTAACACAACATTGTAAAGCAACTATACTCCAATAAAAATTTTTTTTAAAGTTCTGGATGCAAAAAAAAAAAAAAATAGTGTATATATGTCAATCCCAGTCTCCCACTTCCTCCCACCCCTGCCCCTTTCCCCCTTGGTATCCATACGTTTGTCTCTACATCCGTGTCTCAATTTCTGTTTTGCAAATAAGATCATCTGTACTGTTTTTCTAGATTCCACATATATGCGTTAATATACGATATTTGTTTTTCTTTCTAACTTACTTCACTCTGTGTGACAGTCCTAGGTCCATTAGTCATGATAACTCTTAACTAAACCGAATAAACCTTCTCAGGAGATTTGATTTATCAGATTTTCCCTCTACTGGCCTTTTAGGAGAGGAACAAATCAAAAGGAAACAAGCTGATACTGGAAATTTTAAGAACAGCTTCTAGAAGGTGTCCTGGGTTAGGACCTACTCAGGCCTCTGGAATTTATATCCCTTATGGACAGAAGGCTGCTTGACTCACTCCCCTTTGCTCTGTCCCTTTCTCTAACCATCCTGATCAGTTCCCAAGTCTTGCATATTCTTCTGTTGTTCCTCTTCTTATTCTGAATTACAGGTCCTTTGTACTAGCCCACTTTTTTGTCCCAGCGGGTGGATTGCCATTAACCTTTCCTTCTCCCTCCCATCCTGGTACCTTCTCATCCTTGCATCGCCAGTGCCTAGCATGGTACAGAGTCTACGGTAGTTACTCAGTGCTTCTGTTGGGTTGAACCGAGTTCCAGATGTTGAGCTAGTTGGATATTACCTGAAAGAATTAAGCGCTAAGAGTGAGCTGGTTTCCACTTAATTGAACTTTCTAGTTAACTAAAAATTAACGACAAGTTTGGCATGTGTGTTTCAGCCCTTGCTGAGACATGTTCCTGCTGAATTAGGAAAGGTATAATTAACATGTCAGCTCTTCTACTGAGTATGAATGAGTTCCTTTTAGGTCCAGACCCACATTGGATTCACCTTTAAATCTGGAGCAGATCACGGTGGGGCACATCTCAGGGGCTTAACAATTATTTGTGGAATGAAAGAGTTGGTTATTTTATTTATTCCGATAACAGATGTTTTTTGATTGCCTGTATTCTGCTGGATTTTCAACAAACAGGATTGGTGAAATTATAATAAATCTCAAAGAGAAAATTCAGTTTGTTGAAACCATGCCCCCACTAAGCTTTCAGTTGCCTCAGTGTTATAATAATTGTGGCTTTTTAAAAAAATTTTTTTAATTTTTAAATTTTTTGGCTTTGTTGGGTCTTCGTTGCTGTGCGCAGGCTTTCTCTACTTGCGGCGAGCAGGGGCTACTCTTCGTTGCGGTGCGTGGGCTTCTCATTGCAGTGGCTTCTCTTGTTGCAGAGCACGGGCTCTATGTGCGCAGGCTTCAGTAGTTGTGGCTCACAGGCTCTAGAGCACAGGCTCAGTAGTTGGGGCGCACGGGCTTAGTTGCTCCACAGCCTGTGGGATCTTCCCGGACCAGGGCTCGAACCCGTGTCCCCTGCATGGGCAGGCGGATTCTTAACCACTGCGCCACAGGGGAAGTCCATAATTGTGGCTTAAAGATTAAGATTTTGGCCAGAAATACTTACTTTAAGGAAGACATAAGTAGAAAGTGCCTTGAGGACAGGGATTTCAGATGCTGATTTGTACACCAATCTTCGACAAAAGGAATGTTGGTGAGGATCAGAAATGTAAACGTGCTTGAAAGACACAGAACGGTAATTTTAAGTTGACACCAAGTACAGATATACTTGCATGTGTGGTGGATTTTTTTTAATTATTAAAAATTACACCAAACTAGAAAGATGTTGAGGCTCCAATTTAATTTTGCCTTCATTCACGTATCTTCCAACCTGCATATTGTTTGACAGTATGTTGCATGACTGTTGCCCCTAAGTGTGAAAAGTCAAGATGAGAGTTCACAGCAGGTTGATGGCCTGGAGATAAGTCTGTCTGAGGACACTTCAAAGTTGTAAAGGTATTATTCTCACATGGAGTTATTTCTCAGTGGGTGTGAACAAAGCTACTCATCAAGCTGGTGTAGTGTGAAATAGAGTTTCCTGAAAAATGATGTGCAGACATATGCAGAAAGCCACATGCTTAGTACATGCACAGACTGCCTGCCTAGCTTCCAAGTGTGCGAATAGTTGCCACAAGAGGAGCTAGAAACGCAAAAGTCCCTATCATAAGTAGCCGGGGAGAGGCCCGGCTTGGAATCCCCACCTATATGTTGGGTTCCAGGCACGCACGTGTTGGAGAATAAAGAGGGAACGGTGCAGCTGCATCGGAGGCATAGGAGGGATCTGGTTTTATACAAGACATTGGAAGTCTTTCTGTTAATGCTTGAGGACCTACCACTGCGAGGAAAACAGTGTTGTTCATCCTGCCATGCACTGTGTCACAATTTGGGGGTCACAACCAGGTTTTATTAATCTCCGCTGCTGAATGAAGAGATACACGTGCAGAGGGACACCCGTGCCCGCTGTGCTGTGTGTCTGCCGAGCAAGTATGTGTCCCAGGTCACACGTGGCTCCCCAGGCCCAATGCATTTGTATTAGATTTGCCTGCACCTTTTCTCCAAATAGCTCAGGCGCTGCACACAGACCTTTACATGAATATTTTTCTCAGCTGCCTGGCTCTCAGTTTGGGGAGTGGCTAGCACGACGCATGATTTTGAATAAGACATAAATAAAGCGATCTACCTGGAATGGGGGTGGGGCTTGAGAAAAAAATCCAAGTGTTTATGTATTTATTTTACCCCACATGTTTAAAAAAGTTTTCGAGTGGCTTACCAAAAAAAAAAAAAAAAAAAAAAGTATGTATTGCCATAAGGCCTATGCAAATACAAACAGAAAATACAAATTTTGAGGAGGTAGACTCAAATATGCTAACCATGAGGCTTAATGAGAATAAGGATGACTCATCTCACTACACAGATGGAGGTTTACTTCTGTGGTTTGGTTGGCAGGTGTGCCGACTCCTCGGTGTTAATCTCCAGGTTTATTGTGTGGGAGGCCCTAGTCAACTCTTTCCTTCAGTTAGAAAAGACCCAGATAAAGAGATGCAACTCGCTAGGAATCCTGAAACTGGGCAGGTTGGGGGTCAGCTGTTGCTTCATATTCTAGAGTTGTCACTTGCTGTTCTGTGAGGCTTTGATCGTCGGGCGACAAGAGGAGGCTGACCAAAAAAATATATACCGGGGCAGTGTTTTTCATTCTCGTTGGCATTCGTTTATTTTTTTTAAATAGCTTTTAAATTATTGAAGTAACACATGTTCCTTGCATAATCCCAAACAAAAGTACAAAGATGAGAATAAAGATCTGTAAACCAATAATTACTCAGCAACCACCCTGTTATTTGGGGAGACGCGTCTCTTGTGCTCGGGGCTCCTCGTGCATACACACACCTGCTTAATAAAAACCTCTTCGACTATTCACTTTCTCTCACACCCAATGTCCAATGTATCCTGCTTTCTTGACCTTCATTATTCATAGACTTGGAGTGCTTTTTCCCACCCCCATGCTGCTGGCACCTGCTCTGAGCCATCATCGGCCCTCCCCTGGTGTACCCTGCCATAGTCTCTCTTCAACACTATGTCAGAGCGAGCCTTTGAAGATGCAAGTCAGATCCTGTCTCTCCCATGCTCGAAAATCTCCAATGACTTGCTAATTCACGCAGAGAAAAAGCCCAAATTCTGCGTTATTGTAGCCTACTAGGTCCTACACTATCTGGTCTACCCCACCCATTCCCAGCTGGCATTCCATTGTATTTTCCTTACTGGTGACATAGTATTCCAGTTAGCAACTGTGCCATGGCTTAGTTAACCAACTGCCTATTGATTAATAGCCTCGCTTCTAGTTTTTTTCCTGATATAAGCAAGGCTGAAACAAACATATTGGCAGGCACCTGATGGCACAGTTGTGCATCTTTGCCTTCCTTTGCAGAAACTTTATACCAGTTACACTGCTCTGGTTGCAGTTCAGCGTCTCTGGCGACCAGGGCAGACTAAGCAAGTCTTGGAATTTTGCATCTGAATTCCTATTTTGATGGTGGTGAGATTTTGAACTACTGTTGGCATCGAATTCAGTGCCAGTCTTCCTGCTTTGCCTTGTCAAATTGGACAGGGAGACGGCTGTCTTGCAAAAGTGGAATTGTCACTAATTGGCCACAGAGGAAAGATTCAAAATCTTGCCAAAAGTCTTCTGCCTTCTAAGGGAATAAAATCCTCCATAAAACTTTCCCTCTCATTAAAAAGAAACCAACCCGCTATGAAAAGCACTTTGTAAACTCGAAGGTAGCATAGAAATGCAAGGCATTGATATTCTCATGGAGGTGCCGCTGGTACAGCCACTGTGTGAGGAATGCTAGTGGGGCTCACGAATGCACAGATCAGGAGGCCTGTCTGTCCAGGTTTCCCTTTTTTCACCAGCTTGTTATGTCCTGTTAAGAAATGTCAAGGAAGAAGCAACAGTAAATAACTTTTGACTTCACTTTGGCGTTTGCGTTTAGATTAAAGCTGAGCATTTCAGGTGCAGTCTACATGCAAAATGCATGCTCTATAAAATGTTTTGTCACTTGTAATGTTTGGAATTCAAGTTGGTTTTCTTTATCATGACAAAATGAATTTAGCAAGAGGTAAACATCGCTTCATACTGAGAATGACAACGACTTATTTGTGTCCACTGAGTAGATACGGTGGAAAAATTCAGGTTCCATAAGAAATAGAGTTAAATCATTAATTCTTGTTCCCAAGTAGCATGAATTCCATAGTATTTTATTAAAAACATTACATATAATTTATAAAAATCAAGCCAGATGATACTCTCTTGAATATTTCAGAGAACCGGATTTTAACAAATCTATTTCTGTTTAAATTTAAAAGAATGCAAATATGTTTACAAGTTGAGAAATATGTATGTTGGAGTTTAAAATGTGATTGAATAAATTTTCAGGAGTTAAACCACTTATTTTTAGAATTTAAAGTAGGTTTTAATTTTAGATTTTCCTAAAAGGAAACAAAAAAAGACAAATGCTGCCTTTATAAGATGTCAGAGTTTGGGGGAATAGTTAATCTTTGAATTATTCACCGAGATAAATAATTTATATTAATATATAAATTCCTTGCTTTTGTCTTATTAAAAAAATTTTTATGGCAACTCTGACTTTGACTTTGGATGTCTCTTGGCTGCACCTAGCAGGGTATCCAGCTTACCCCAGTCCATTCTTTTCAACTTACCAATGTCAAAACTGGAAAAGGAAGGGATGAAAAAAATAAGTGAAACATATGGGAAGGATAAACCATGACATCTGTTTTGGATTAATACATATTCCTAGTCCAATATTTATGATTTAAATAACATGCAAGATTGCTAAAGATCCCTCTCCCCATTGTTTCATTGTCAAGTTTTTGTGTGCAACCATAAATAATCTTACTTTGGAGAATTCTAAAAAGTTAGTTTAAAAAGTAGTTTGAAATTTTAGATTAAAATAAAATAAATCTTTTGTTTTACTTCATGAACCTTTAGAGATCAGAAGAATCTTAAAATAACCCATTCTGACTTTCTGCCTGATTAAACTCAACTGTCCATCCCTCTTGGCCTGGGCCAAGGGAGCTGAAAGTTGATGGAGGAAATGACACCATCAAGATAGCTGAAATCACCTTAACTTTATAGCCATGAATATCAACTAGGCACTCAGCACTGCCAGAAATTACACTTCCCACCACCACCACACCAACAAAACAATGACCTCCCTCTTGCCAAAGACAACGTTCGATACTCACTTATTCATTCAACAGCAGATGTTGTCTCTCCCTTCTTGGAACACAGTCTTACATCCAGAACTAGGACACAACACATGCCTCTTCTCTTCCAAATTCTCTCTCCACTTCCTTTGCATCTTTTGCTCGTGCTTTCTTCTAGATCTGCATGTTGGCAAGCGTTAGTATTTCTCTTCAGCTCTTTTGTTTTCTCTACATTCACTCTTTTTCTAGTCAAAGTCATTTAACTCCATGGCTTTTTTTTTTTTTAACATCTTTATTGGAGTATAATTGCTTTACAATGGTGTGTTAGTTTCTGCTTTATAACAAAGTGAATCAGTTATACATATACATATGTTCCCATATCTCTTCCCTCTTGCGTCTCCCTCCCACCCTCCCTATCCCACCCCTCTAGGTGGTCACAAAGCACCGAGCTGATCTCCCTGTGCTATGCGGCTGCTTCCCACTAGCTATCTGTTTTACATTTGGTAGTGTATATATGTCCATGCCATTCTCTCACTTTGTCACAGCTTACCCTTCCCCCTCCCCATATCCTCAAGTCCATTCTCTAGTAGGTCTGTGTCTTTATTCCCATCTTGCCCCTAGGTTCTTCATGGCCTTTTTAAATTTTAGATTCTATATATATGTGTTAGCATACGGTATTTGTTTTTCTCTTTCTGACTTACTTCACTCTGTATGACAGACTCTAGGTCCATCCACCTCGCTACAAATAACTCAATTTCGTTTCTTTTTATGGCTGAGTAATATTCCATTGTATACATGTGCCACATCTTCTTTATCCATTCATCTGTTGATGGACACTTAGGTTGCTTCCATGTCCTGGCTATTGTAAATAGAGCTGCAGTGAACATTTTGGTACATGACTTCTTTGAATTATGGTTTTCTCAGGGTTATATGCCCAGTAGTGGGATTGCTGGGTCGTATGGTAGTTCTATTTTTAGTTTTTTAAGGAACCTCCTATCTGTTCTCCATAGTGGCTATATCAATTTACATTCCCACCAACAGTGCAAAAGGGTTCCCTTTTCTCCACACGCTCCATGGCTTTTTCTGTCAACATTCTGATGGTTCGCAAGAGGAGACAGACTCAAGAGGTGATTCCCAGACTCTCCAGTGAGCTCTAGACTTATCGAATCCACTGCCCCCTTCGCATCTCCATTCAGATGTCCAATGATGCCTCAGTCTTAAGGCTGAAACCTCTGCAGTCAAATCCACACCCTTGCCCAAGCCTTCCCCACCTCAGTGTTCGTCCAGTGACTCAGGCTCAATGCTTAGCGATCATTCTTGATGAATTTCTTTTCTTCACTCTCTACATCTAATGTGCTGGTGATTCATTTTGACTCTACCTCCAAGACATACCTGACTTTCTTCATTTCACTGCCACAACACTGCCCAAACCATTGCATCGCTCACCTGTACAATAGAGATATCTTCCTAAATGGCTTTTCAGCTTCTACCCCCTTTAACAAAATCCCTCCTCCATATGGCAACCAGGTTGAGCCTTCTAAAGTATACAGCAAATTATGTCAACTGCCTAAAATGCTGTGGTGTTTTTGTGTTGCAGCAGAATAAAATTCAAACTCCTGCAAAGCCCCGTGTAATCTGCTGCCTGCTCATGTCTCTGACCTCATCCTTCCCCTCCCCCTCCTTGTCACTCGGTCTCAGTCACTGCTGTCTCCTTCATCCTCTTTGAACACACCCAGAGCATTCCCGCTGTAGTGTTTTTGATGTTTCTTCCCCTTGGAACGTGGATACAAAGTTTGCCTCTGTGTCCAGTTCTGTTCTCAACTGATGTTTCCCTTCCTTGGAGAGGTCTTGCCCTTCTACCTGGGGCCAAAGTATCCTCCCTCCCTCATCACTATCTACAGTATCACTTATTTTATTTTCATCATGGCATTTCCCAATAGTATCTGAAATTGGTTTTTGTTCATAGATTTATTGTCTGTTTATTCTTTCTCTCCTTTCTAGTGAGATGTAAGGAAAAGGGGGCAAAACTCTAGTCCTGTTCACCAGTGTGTTCTCAAAGTCTAAAATAGGGTTGAGAATAGTGCATGAAAATATAACTGTAACTAACTATTCCATCTCCTAATTTTAAAGAGCAGAAAACCAAGACCAAGAGAAGTAATTTGCCCAAATTAGTGAACAGAGCTGTCATTTAAACACATAAATAAATTATTGATTCAAATAGAATTCGAATAGAATAGAGATAGAGGTGAAGTTCCGTGGGCACTCAGGATGAGGAGGCATTGCTGAGCCTGGCGGGATAGGAAATGTGTGTTGATGAAAACTGCAGGAAGAGAGGCCACGTGAGCTGTCACGAGGTTGAGGAGGGTGCTATAGGCAGAAGGTACAGCCCGTGCAGAAGCCCGATGAGTTAAGGTGTATGGGTACTAGAAGTATGCCACGTACTCTAGTGGTTTTTATTTGAGAGAGTGACATGATCAGAGCTGTATTGTAGACAGATAAGCTTGGGGCATAAGAGCTTTTTGAGATGTCAAAGAAGACAAATGCTATGAACTTTATTCTTATGTGTGATGACAGGACGTTTTAGAGCCTTCATGGAAAATACTGGTCACCTAGCAGGTATAGAGAAGAAATATGCACGTCGTGCCTTGATAGCTGGGCAGGATGAGGAAGGACTCTCTCCTCCTCAAGGACGTGCTCTTCTAGCTGCTGTGAATATACATCTTCATTCTGGAATCTCTTTGGATATAACAAAGAGTAACCTCATCTTTGACTGAGTATTGCATTCAAAGGCAGGGCTGCCCAACAGCAGAGCCCAGGCAAGTCCTGTTGGATTTACACCCTGGGCAATTTTGGTCTGGGTCAGCCCCACCATGACCGGGTAGAACTCATTTCACATTCCCGATCTGTCTTCTGTAAGCAGTCATATAGCAATTGTCTTCCAGGCCAACTTATTGAATGTATATTTCTCCCTTTCTGCATAATTTAGTGCTTATCTGCAATTAGAAAGGAACCCACAAAGAGAGGTCCTCGGGAGTGCTGAGGGATTTGTCTACCTGCTCTGATTGAAGTCAAGAGATTTACTTTTCCTCTTTGATTCAGGGGGCAACGCATCGTCTTTTATCATCTGAAAGGGAGCTGCGTTGAGAACCTCTGCCAGTTCTTTCTTTCCAAGAACCTGTCATCACTAAACCTCCCTTAATGAGAGTCTGTGTGTAAATTTCTCAAATTTTTACTTTTATAAATTCCAACCACAGTGCAAATTATACATTATATATATAGTACACATTCATGCCTTGATATAGTATTATCACATTTATTTTTACTTTAGATAATTTGTCATATGTTTTTTGTTATCTTAATTGTCAAGTGTTTTAAAAAATCTTTTGTGAAGATCCTATACAAAATATTCTTCTGTCCTACAACATATGTAATTTACTCAAGAACCTGGGGTCTGTGTAGTCAAGAAAGACTTAACTATCCCACAGATTTATACTTTGACTTTGAATATGTTTTGGCACAAAAGGAGCATATAAGATTGAAAGTAATTTTGGCTTCCACACCTGATTTATAATTGTTTGTGAACTATGGTTCCATTGGCTGAAATGCTTCGAAAACTGATGCTAATGAGATTCAAGTCCCTGTGAAATCTGATTCTCAGATGCCATCATGTTCTAGAGTGTGATTTTTCTTTCGATTTTTCAATTTTTATTTTGAAAATAATTATCTTAATCTATTTCCAACAATCCAAAAGAGGCTACTAGCTTAAATTCCATAACTCTTTATAAGACAGGCAAGAAGCAAGTATAATTAACCCTTAATCACTATCTTAGAGAAATGGAGCAAAGATCAATAAAGGACTTTTCCAAGTGAAGTATAATATATACATATCTACAAGCAGCATTAATAGGTGATCATTCTAATAGATAATGTTCTCTTTCACCTTTAATATAGAAAATGACCAGGTAGTTGTACCATATCTTCGTGTCCGTGCTTCTGAGACTTTCAATGGACAAACGTTTTGGAGAATTGTCAATTCTATATCTTTTGAAGCTGCATTAAAAATAACAACTTAGGTAAACATCTTGTCTAACCAATAAGACAAATTTTGATATGCTGAGTTTTTGTTTATTCAAGAAATACTTATTAAATACTTATTATATGCTTGCCTGTTCTAGCCAATGGGAGCAGAGTAGCAAACTAAACAAAATTTTACCCAGAGTTTATGTGTTTATATCTAACCAGATCTCCTTCCCCCACCCTTCCCTCCACAATTATTTGTTTGTTCAGCTATGTTTCATGCTGAGCATGTAAAATCAAATAAACATGAAGTAAAAACTGTCTTGTTTTGTGAATTCTCACTCTCTATTTCCCTTTTCCAGCTTATACCTTCCAAGTTACATGTGAATTGAATTACACTTTTATGATGATATCTTCCGAGGCTAATTTTAGACCATAAAATACTCTTTCTTATCCTTTTTCAAGATGGCATCTTTAGAACAGATATAAAGCAATCCCTAATCTAGAACTTACATGGCTGTATCCACCTTTTATTTATTTTATTTACTTAAAATATACAGTTTTGGGCCATATCTGAGGCAGCCCTGATACCACATACGCCTAAATTCAGATCTGAATGTTGGGGCTTTCATTTTGCTGCCCATCCTGTTTGGCTTGAGATGTTTTGGGCAATAGGATATTTGACTGCTAGGGACTCAGAATTGACGACCATCTTCACGGTCACTCTTAAGAGAGCCAGAATTTGTATCTAGAACCATAGAAGTAAAAGACAAACATGTAAACCCAAGGAAACAATTAGCTTCCCATTACAACATTTTATCATCCAGTCCTGTGTAGGTCTGTGTCAACACAGGTCGACAGCGTCGTAGAATTTTATTAGACAATGTGAAAACTCATCTGCGAGTTTTACGGCCGTCCATCATTGCTCGCACTCACAGTCCAGAGGCTCTCCATTGTTGTGAATGACAATTGGGCGCAGTGGCTGGCTACGGCCAACCTAGACGTTGCGATTTCTCACCGACAGGTGCTCTTTCCTAATTGCCTCCGTTAGTTCCCGTTTATTGCAAGACTGCATGTCCTGATTCGTATTCTCTTTACCGAACACCAAACCAGAACTAACAGCTCCAGGGTGCAGTGAGCCAGTCATCCTCCCACCCTCCACGGACTATTTCAGTCCGGGGTCGTTGTCAACAGGACTGTCCTGAGTGTATGGTCTGATGCCTAGTTTTCTAACCTGGGCAGGACTTCAGGCTGCAGGGAAAAACACTGCCAGTGGAAAGTCAAACCAAGAAGTCTGTGATCTGTGAAAAGTGCTAACGAAAAAAGACACATTCTTTGGAGGGGGTGGGTTTGAGCTGAATGTCCTAGAAAGCCAGACCTACACTGCCACTCAACAGGAGCAAGCAGCAGTTGTCCTGGGGTGCAGATTCTGCAGTTCATCTCAAGGCAATGCTTTTCCTAAGTATTCGAGCAAGAAAGCATGGCTTGTTTCTTGGATATTTTTTCAATAAGCAGAGGACTTTAACAGTATTTAAAGTACCATTTTTATAAATCATATTTATTTATATAAATTTTGCATTGTATATACTGCTTTCAAACACATTATATAACTGCTACCCTATGAGTTCCTATCTACTTTTCTCCCTCCCTTCCTTCCATGTCTTGTTTTTTCCTCCTCCTCCTTTTTTTTCTTCCTTCTCCTTTGTTAACAGATAAGGAAAGCTGAGGGTCCTGTAGGTCAGTTCATTTGCCTGAGGCTATACAACTTTTAAGTAGATGGGCTGGGACGAAAATCCAGCCCTCTAGATTCCAAAGACTATACTTTTTCTGCTGTCCCATAGGTCCTATTCCATAGAATGTTCATCAAGGAAATGATGACAGCAAACATGCAGCCTGTAACCTTCATGTATCGAAGTTCTTGAGTATCTGTTACTACACAAGGGAAGCAAAGAAGTGACTGACTACGTTTTTTATTTTCCTGTGAACAGGGTCTGAATTTGATCAGTCTTAAGTGTTATACTCATGTATAAGTCTAAGTGCTATACTCTTGCTGAAGTTCTACATCTTTTTCTTTTCTTATCCAAGGGTACCATTTCTTCAGCCATGGCCCTGCTCTTTTAGGAAATAGGTCAAGGAGAATTACAAGATGAAACACAAAGGACTAAAAGAGTGAAAGTCAGATATCAACAAGGAGTCAGACATCACAATATATTGGGGTCAGAAATTTAAAGTGCCAGTGTTTGGAGGTGTTTTGACGTTACCATCGCAAAGGAAAATGCTATTTATTCAGAGCAGTTGGAGGGGGCAGAGGTATACAAGTGGCATGGATGAGTCTTTGGCAGTGGCTTCTCAAGGTCATGTCAAAGACACTGCTCATTCTTGGACCATGAGTTTTTAGGCTTTGCAGTGTAAATCTCATATTAAGTTACCGTACTGCTATATTTTGCTGTTTTTATTCTCTTGGTATTAAAAAAAAAAAAAGTCTGGTGCTGTGTGCTTACCTGAGCTGCCACAGAACAATTCATTGTGTCTAAATCAGTGATTAACTTAAAATGGGACGTGGAGTCAGGCTAGCAGGAAAAGAATCATAGCAGGGAGTGGCAGCATGTGAGTGTGTGAATGTCTGTTTCTCTACCTTTGACTTATATGTCGCAAGAACAGAAGTCTTTGCTGTTCCAGCAGTAATGTCCTTTCAGTTCCGGTACTATTCCTTACAACTGCTATGACTGCTTTTTGCTTGTATGGGGAACTTTAAATTGATATAAATAGTGCACATAGTAGAGTGGGTTGCCTGCAGGATGTCCTCTCTTAAGGGGGCTTCTTTCCCTTTCTCATGCTTCCTTTCATGATGCTACCATCCTCCCCAGCTTCTCTTACTGCCTGACATTATCCTAGTTCCTCCAATACTGCTCTGGTCCCCTCTGTGATCAGCCTACATCACAGAAGAGCTCCCACAGAGAAGTCCTCTAGTTAGTTTAACCACCTGCAGAAAAACTCTACTGTTTTCTCTACTGGTAAGCTTGTTATGTTCTGGTTTATAACTTCAAAAATATTTAGAATTGTTTAAAGGAGGCTCAGCCCCTTTAAAAAGCCGCTTCAGCAAGCAGGATGACACAGGCAGTGATGAAAACCAAAGCTGTTGAGAGCTACAGCTGTCTGGTCCTTTCGTATGCAGATTTATGGAACGAGGAGGGGGGTTTGAGAAGGAGATGAGGAAAGACTCACAAGAGAGTCGGCAAACACACAGTGAAGAACAGGGGCTTGGGCTTCAGTCTCCCATGAAATGCAGACACACTCCAGGAATCAATAATGTTTACCATTGGACAGGACTTTTATAATCCCAATAATGTGATCTAGTCCAATCTCCTTATTCTACAGAAAGGGCAAATGTTTTGCTGAAGGTCACAGAGCTAGCAAACACAACTTCAGGAAGCTTCTGAGGCCAAGTGTCGTGTTCTTTTCACTCTCTCTCGCCCTGTGCTGGACACATAGTAGGTTGTCAGTATATATGTGTCTAATGGATCAATGATTGGATAAAAGCATTTACGATAACCAATGGTTGTCTTAAACATCTAGCATCCTCCTGTACAATTTTAAACAAGTTAGGCATTGAGCTGAAAAAAGGTAGACAAGTAAGTCTTGTGACATTAGCATTTTTGTCTGGATGAAGTCACATTTATTGATGGTTTCATTAATTAAAAACCGGGAGTGCCCTCAAATGCCTGCATGGCCTTCAATGGCCACTGACTATACCCTGAGCCACACACATGAATGTGAATAAAGGTAAGCAAGCAACTCCAGGTTAAAGTAAAAAGATTTTTATAAATATTATGCTTCTCCAAAGCCACACGGTTCTTTGATTTTAGATACCTTTAAGATGGCACCTCATTTTTTTTTTCTTTCCTGATGGAGTAAAATGTCTTACTTATAATCATTTCCAACTTATTTCTCAACTTGATCATTGCAATGCACTTCTGATGCCAGCTACCCAGAGTTAGGACAGAAGTCTCCTCACTTCAGACACCAGCTGTAAATTCAGGTGTTCCCAGGCCACTCACATTTCAGACCAACTGGTTACAGATTTGGGTGTTTCCATTTACCCCTTCAGGTTTGTTCATTCACTAGAATGACTCACAGAACTCAAGAATTCAGGATTACAGCTTTGTGGGTTTTTTTTTTTTTTTTTGGTTTAAACAGCAGAAATTTATTTCTCACAGTTCTGGAAGTTGGGAAGTCTGAGATCAAGGTGCCAGCAGATTTGGTGTCTGGTGAGAACCCATGTCCTGGTTCACAGATGGCCATCCTCTTGCTGTGTCCTCACATGTTAGAAGGGACAAAGGAGCTCTCTGGAGTCTCTTATATAAGGGCACTAATCCCATTCATGTGGGCTCCACCCTAGGATTACAGTCTTATTATAAAGGATATAAATGCGGACTAGTCAAAAGAAGAAGTCTGGCAGCACCCCAAATATGAAGCTTCCATGACCTCAGGCTGCATCTCCTTCCCAGCACATCAACATGTATCACCAACCAGGAAACTCATCTGAGCTTCAGTGTCCAGAGTTTTTATTTGATGTCTCATTATGATGACATAAATGACTGAATCATTGGCCACATGTTTGAACTCACTCTCCATCTGCCCTCCCCTCCTGGAGGCTGGGCTGATCTCATGTGGCTCAAAGCCACACCCTCCAATTACACAATTGGTCTTTCCGATGTGGCCAGTCCTCATCCTGAGTCACCTCATTAACATAAACTATCTGGGCCCATTATGAATAACAAAGACACCCTTATCACTGGGGAAAGTCCAAAAATTTAGAGGGTACCTCCCAGGAACAAATTCTTTATTATACAGTAATCGTGTTACTGTGTCACTAGGTTATTAAAAAATACTTTGTTTAGAAAGAGAAAAAAATAAATCTATGTCAGTAATGGTCCTGACCCGCAGCCCTTTGAAAGGGAAGACTAGCCACTTGCTGTGCTGCCCATTAAGGCAGTTCTGCTCTCTAGTCCCAATCATTGGAATTTATAGACACCAGATCCCTTGATTATTGGTAAATGCTGGGGTCCATGCCTTGCTGACTCACCACTGCAAACGACAAAATACCATGGTACCACTTGAAAGATTTGGTACTGCAGCTAGGAGAAGAGGGGGTTCCAGGAGAAGAGGGGGTTTTACACCTCCAACCGCAGTGCTCTTTTACTTCTCTGGCATTCTCTTCCTATTCTAGGTAAACTCTTACACAGCCCATTTCATCAGCTTTGTAAAATAATAAAGTTATTAAATTCTACAACTATTATAAAGAGCTGACATTTATTATTCACTTACTCTGTGTAAGATTCTGTGCTAAGTTCAGCATATACATTAGCACATTTAATTCTCAAAGCATCCTTCTGAGATGAGGACTACTCTTATCCTTATTTGACAGATGGAGAAGTGGATGTCTCCAGAACTTAAGAAAAGGGACCCAGGTCCCTGAGGTAGTATGTAGCAGAGCTGCCAGGGACCCAAGTTCTCATTTGGCTGATGCCAGGAATCTATTAACCATGTGCTATACTGCCTTCAAGGGACTGTACTGGGAGGACATATAAGGGTATAAATCATATGTAAGAGACAAATTTTACACAAAAATGCTACTCACTTTGGTTATTATCTATTTCAAGTTTCTATAGTTATTTCTAACTGTTACTCCTAATTCACCTTTACTGCTAAGGGCATGATAGTGTACTAATTAAGAGCAAAGACTCTACTGCCAGATTATTTGGCTTTACTTAATAGCTGTGTGACTTTGAGCAATGTTCTTAACCTCTCTGTACCTTAATTTTCCATCTGTAGTGGCATAATAGTAATATTTATTACATAAGGTTGGTGTGAGAAAATTTAATGAGCTCTTAAATGTAAAAAACATAGACCAGAATCTGGCAGAGTAAACACTATGGAATTGTTAGCTATTGTTATTTTTTCCCCAACATTCCAAGGTGGGACTGTATAACTTTAATATTTTATAACTTTATATTTCTAAGCATTTTGACTTTTAAGAGGAAATCATTTTTTCCTTGTCCAGAGCCAAAATGTTGTGTTAAACCTCTCTCCTCAAAACTATCCCCCCTACTCCATCTTTTCTGTTAATAAATTCCTTTTCAGTCTTTCAAAATCCAACTCAACTGTTATCTTCTGTAAAGCCTTCCAGACTTTTCTGCCACCCCTAAAACCCCACACAGAACGCATTCCGCCCTCTACCAGTCACACAGCTCTTTGAACACTCACTATTCCTGTACTTGTCATGATGTACTTCTCATCAATGTTGGTTTGTAATCTGCCTCTGCCAATGGAATACAGGCTCCAAGAGCCAGATCCTATGTAATGCATGCCTCCAAGTCTTCAAGGCTGAACACAATAAAGAGCACAAGTAGATTCACAATTAAATTCACAAAGTTTCATCTAAAAATATGGCCTAAATTAGACTCATCTTTGGGCAAAGGGTTCTCAGTGTCTGCTCTGTGAGGCTACTACAGCTCTAATACTTTTTGCCCCCAGATTATCTCTCTTTGATTAATCTCAGCTTCTATTTCATATTCAATTCTAACACATATTTATTGAGTTCCTTATCTAGAGGGCTAACAGGGAAGCCTAAGTTTTCACATCCTGGAACGAAAGGATGGTCTCCTAACCTGTGGGCATAATGACCTCTCTGATAAAGTATGTTGTATCAGCAGCAAAAGGCCTAGAAGTGATCAAGCAGGAAAGGGGATGCCGATTTTTTTTCCCCACCCAAGTGTATAAAATAAAAAGTGACACATACTTTGGATCCAATGGTGATGTGCCAGACTGGAGGGGTGCAAGTGTGTAACAGATCAAGTTGATGCATTAAGCAGCCTACTGTCCAATGAGAAAGGCTGATATATATATTAAACACCCAGTTTTCTTCATTATTAACAATATGTCAGATCCTGGACATTTGTCTCTCTCCTGAATTGCCATATTCCCAGTGTTGAAAAGTGAAAGCATCATAAGGATTTAGAGTCAGACAGACCTTGTGTCTTAGTTTAGGTTAGTTCTGAAGTAGACTCTGAGACAAGTAGTTTATTTGCAAGGGGATCCCAGGAAACCCTGGTTGGAGGGGGCACAGTTTTGGATAGTAAAGGTATCCAGTGAAGGGAATGCTATCAAGTAAGTTATCACTATGGGAAACAAGTTTGATCCCACTAGGGAAACCTGGGAGCCAGTGTTATTACTCCCCAGGAGTGAGAGAGCTGGGGTATTTGTATACCAATTCCCGTTCGTTGTTGGTCGAAAGCTGATGCAGAGGGGAGTTATTTCCCAGACAATTCTGGCCTGTCTCAAGAGCTGGTAAAGCAGGGAACAGAGGGAGGAGAAATCATCAGGAAAAGAAATGCAGTTGTGGGTTGGAAGTTGGAAATCAGTGATCGGATTAAGAGGATATCAACAAGGCACCAACAGCCTTTGCTACAACTAAGTTTGAATTCTGGTTCTGCTACTTATGACTTTGGACAAGTTAGTTAATACCTCTGTGTCCCAGGTCCTCGCTTGTAAAATGGGGATAAGAACACCTGCTTTACAGCAGTGTTTGTTAGGATTAAATGGGATCCTGGGTGTAAATTACCAGGCATATAGTGAAGCCTCAGAAGTCATATGGTCTTATTAAATCAGTGTTTGATGTGTGAGTATTTCATTAATTGCCTGAGTAGTTCATTCACTTATCAATTACCTGCTTTTCCAGGAGGATTATTACCGAGCAGCATAAATATCTCAATAGTTTTAGGCTTTGGGTGTCAAGTTCTGGAGCCCTGGAACATTGTGATGTTTAGTTCGGAGTGACGGATGGTGTGGCACCATCCCCCGTACTTGAGGGGCATGTAGCGGGCATCACCTGGGAAGTTTGGGATCTGATTTCAGTTGTAGGCTTGTGTAGAAATATGTTTTCCCAAATTTTCAGGCTAACATCGCTTATTGGTAATTTTTTTCCCACTTATTGCTATGCCCACATTGTTAAGATTTTGCCACCTCAAGGGGTATCTCAATTTAAAGGAAGAATTACTTCAGCTTTCCTCATTTCCTGGGCAAAAAGAATGCCAAGAAAGAGCAATTTACCTGGAATCCCCACAGAGAAAAACTTTTCTATAGCCAAGTTATAATTACAAACAGAATTTAGTAACATAATCTCAAATGGCTTATTGAAGATTGGAGGGTCAGTGATGACCGTGAAATGCTAAATTGTGGGAACTGTGTGTTGACTTTTGTGACTACTAATCGAATTTACTATAACTTTATAAACATTGAACACTAAATATTGAAAACATTAAGAAAAATGAGCCACATGACAAATTGTCTTTGCTAGTCATCCCAATTAGCAAGGTCCTGAAAGTAATTAATCTAGGCTGAACAGAAATCAGGCAACAGGGGAGTGAAAAATTTAATCAAACTTGAAATTCTGACCTATTAAACTAGAACAGGTTTAAAACCTCTGATTGTGCTACTTATCACTTTGGAGCCTGTTTACTTGAATAGACCTGCTAAATTTTGCAGTGAATAGATTAACTTTAAAAGGCAGAGTTTTCCATTCCACTCAATTGGTTTCGGTGCCCATTCTGTATCATAGAGTCTGTCCCTTAGATGCAGACAGCAAAATCTTGACAAATTTTGGAGCTTTAAATGAAACAACTCACTCCCAGCAATTCCTGTAGCCTGTGATTAGTCACCCCTGGTAACTTTTAATTTCTTCCTTCTAAGTTTTCTTTTTAAATTTGTTTTCCTCTCCTTTACAAAGGAATTTCACTGTTGCTGGGCTATATAACCTCTCAGTAATTCTGTTTGTAGAAATAGAGATATTTCTGAAAAATGAAGCAATAGAAATTGAGTTATAAACATGGTAAATTAATGAGAAATCCTTATTAATCTTAGTGCTATTTATTTAGTTATGTTTCATTTTTAAAAATTTTTATAATTTTCATACCTATACAAAATTAGAGAGCATAGTATACTGAATTCTCTTTTACCCAACACCAAATTTCAAGGTGTATTTTAAATGTGAAAAGAGCCTCTATAAATTTTCATCTCCATCTCCCAAAAGTAAAAGCCTGCAATTACATTTTTCAGCCCTATAAAAATTTCTTAATTCTTAGAGATATTACATTTTCAATTTGTTAATTGTCTATGGATGTGTTAGAATCTTGTTTATTATTTTTTTCCTGGGTCAAATACCATCTGTGTCTCTGCTTCTATGGCTTCCTCTCTCTCTCTCTCTCTCTTGTTGGCTGGTTCAATCTTATACACCTGGGGCTTTCCATGGCTTAGAAATGGCCTAGAACACATTACCTTCTCCTGACCCATGGAATGCTCCAAATCCCCCTTGATATGAAGACAGCAGCTGGTCAAGAAGAAATGACCAGAATGGCCAACAACCTGGGACAGATTTCCAAGGTCACTGAGGAGAGAACCGTATCTCTTCAAACTTTGCTTATCTTGAGGGGGAAAGTTTTCCAGATCAGTGAAGAGTCTGCATTAGAGGTTGGAGATGACTCTTCATTTCTTTGGGGTAGTTTAGCCATTTGCCCATCAGAATATGTGTTTATTGTGAGTCATGAATGAGAGAAAAGGAGTTGGGGACGCCAGAATATTATTCTTGTATTTCACTGGAACTATTTATGCTGAGCTGCTTTCACTTACTACCTCCTGCGCTGCCACCTGCCAGAAGCAGCCTGCCTCATCGGAGCGCCGTCTGCTATTGCTGGAGCATGAGGGCCTTGGCCTCCCTGCGAAGGTGCTGTATGTTGGCACCGCGGGCCAGCAACCCCTCATGCTTGAACGTAGTTGGCACCCACAGGATGAACAGGAGTCATTTATTTTCTGGTCCAAGTATTCTAGCTAAACCATATCTACTTACTATGAAATCACAAAGTGATAGACAAAATATGCAGCCTTTTCTGAAATGAATATATCTCTCTATTTAGAGAGTAATGCGTAATTTATTGGTGAGCTAGCATAGGGCTATAATGTGTGTGTCTGTGTGTGTGATAATGTCAGCTTTATTTTTACTTCTATCAAAATGTATTTAAGTGTATTTTGGAGACAGAGTGAAAGGGAATTTGAAAAGCATCTTCCCAATCTTTTGAGGCAAATTAGTAGAAGGTGAAGAGAAGAGCTATAGGTAAAAACAGGAATAAAATAGGTTTTTTGATAAATTTTGACAGCTACTCTGGTTAGGTCTAGACAAACTTCAACCTCAACAGTGAGCCTATGGCAGTTTGGAAAAGTTAACTGTATTCAGTTTTTCCCCAGCTTTGGATTCCTGAATGCAGAAAAAAATAATACTTCTATAAATGATCATTCACTTTTGCTATCACTTATTTGACTATAAACATCTAAATGAGAATGAAATCTTTGATTTCGTGATGTTTGGTGTTTTCTAACAAAAGCAGTCATCTACTGACTGCAGATAGTGGTGGTTTATGACCCAAAAGGGAAACTTCTTTTTCCAACATTCAGTTCTGTAACTTAGCATCCTAAAGTTTCCTCTGTACAAGGTGCAAAGACATTGATTAATTTGGATAGACTTTCTGTTACAATAAATAGACCAAAGATCACTAATGGCGTATGCGGAATAGAAGTTTATTTTTCATTTCTATAAAGAGTCCAAGACAGATCTAGATAAGTAGGGGAGCTCTACTTGACACAGTAATTTTATGACATTTGGCAAGGGTTCTGCTGACTTTTGATGACTTTGTGGATGTCACATCCAACAGCAGGGAGGCTCTCTCATGAGAGGATTTTATGACCAGGCTTGGAAGAGGCACATTTTGAGTGAGTTACTTCTCTCATACTATTGGCTGAAAGTTAGTCATGTGGTCTTAACTGCAAAGGAGGCTGGGAAATGTAGTCTAGCTGTGTGTCCCAGCAGAAGAGTACATCTCTGCCACAGTATCTTTCCTCAGTCACTAGGATAGGAAGAATACGAGGACACAATCAACTATAATATGAGGTGGAAAGTCGAAATTCTACATAGTAAATAATTGGTAAGTATGTACATTCAAGGCCATGTGCTCGCACCAAATAGAATACAAAAGATGAATAGACGCTGGAGTTTACAATTTAGGAGGAGGGATACTGTAGTCATACTGGCAGTGCTGGGATGAAAACAACATGAGAGCAGGGCTCTTGTCTGAACTGTTTCCAGGTGAGTCCTCGATGTCCAGCACACTGCATGACGTATATTAGAATTTAGTAAATATGTGATAAATAACGAATGAATTCTAAGTCAAGGTAGAGCATCCCTCAAATTAAAAAAAAAAAAAAAAGAAGAATAGAATAGACATGATTGTATTAAATTAGCTTTTGGAGCTGACATCACAACCACACAAAAGAAGGCAGCTAAAATCATTTACTAATGCTGAATTTTAAAAAAATTATCAAGGACATGGTTTTTCTTCTTCTTAATGAAAACAAACTTTTCTGGACCTTGAATTTACCTTTCATGCAAACTGAGAAGCCTCCCGTGGAGGTGCTATAATGAAGGTAACTTACTCAGTGTTTTCAGGCAATAAGAGTCTTCTTTTATCACTTACCACATCAATAATATTTAAAGGACCCTCTAAAGACATACTTATTAGTAGACAAATGAGGTAATAAGAATTTCTTTTACTTAAGCATGGCTACAGACTGGATTTATCTCCCCAGTATGGGTCATTACCAATGTCATAAGTGTTTCCAGAAAAGTCTTCTGCCATCATTACCAAGTCTTTATTAGCACTTGCAGTGTGGGAAATGTGACAACAGATTTTCTGCTCAAGTCTGGATATTTCTCATCATCCCATAGCCTCAGTGACCCCAGCTCCAAGACCCTCTTTGTGCTTTCCAGATTCTAAAAGGTGTTCACTCTACTTTCTAAGCAAGAATTGTTAGGTCTGTGGTACCATAATCCATTGCACTCAGGAAACACATAGTTTGAAGTTGTGGGTGTCATTGGAATGAAGGAATAAGGATCAGAATTTGGGAAATTTAATCTAACTATTTCTTCATTTGTCTCTAGAATATACCACAAATGGAATTTGTATGATTCCATTCAGGATGGAGTTGAGAAGTGTTTTCAGTTTGGAGTTCAATGTGAAGTTTATTTCAAAGTGACTAAATTAAACCTTCAAATGGCTGCTTTGGGATTTTGATATAAAATAATCTCATTCATTGAAATTTGGTCAATAAAAAGAAAAATCACTTTAACTATCCAAGCTGATTCAAGCCTTGCTGACTCTGTATGTTTGTGTCTTTGCTCAGGGCTGTCTCTCTTAGAAATCCTACTGTTCCACATCTTTGTCTGACCACATCCTGTCTGCTGGGCAAGGCTCATGGTAAATGCCTCCACCTTTCCCAAAGCCTTTCCAGATTGATCTCTTCCTCTTTTAAATATGGTTCAATCCTGTTTGACAGTTATTTGCCTAATTCTCCCTCACCCTGTTACATCATAAAGTCTTTGTGGACAGGCATTGTTTCTTCATCTTTTCCTTCCTCCCAGAATCTAATCACTGAACCTGTCATATAATAGTGATGCAAATACATGGTCAATTGAACTGAAGCAAAAGGATTTGTATTTGAAATGTAGACAGTTTTAAAAATTCAAGAACACAGACTTATGGGGTCCTCATTAGTAAATCTAATTACAGCTCCGGATTCTGATTACACTTATTGGGGTAAAATGTTGACTGTCCTTGTTTGTACTGCTGAAAGAAAGACGTGAAACTGTGTACTCAGGACAGCCAAAGGGAGAAATACCATGGAGATTCCAACCATACGCTAAAGAAGCAGCAGCTCTTGATGGGTATTTCTATAACATTTTTTCCTCAATAAAGCACACCTGAAGGATGTGAAGCTCTCCCATCAGTGGCAGTTGTTGAGTAATGACTCTCAAATGGAGAGACACACACCCTATCAAGGGGCATATCAGATTCACTTTTGTGTTTTTCATTTGTTTCCCATATGCATATGTAGTCCACAGGCACAACTGTAGAGTATATGCTACATTGAATATCATTTTCACACTTTATATCACATAACAAACAATATTACAAGAATCTGGTAATATTGGCTTTGTTCTATTTATTTAGAGTCCAGCACTCTGGTTTCCCATGTTCTGTGTATGAATGTGAAGGAATGAAGTGCAACTAAAATAATTATTCATCACAATATCTTCTTGCACATCAATTTTTTTAACTCCACTTCTTAATTCTGCCTTCTAACCTGTCCTATTGACTGAACTAAGATTTCTCTCTGGGATTTCAATGAATATTCCAATCCTCACTTCTGTAACTTCCTTGGAATATAGTTAAGTCTATGGTTTCTTCTTTGCTTCTTCCATCAATACAAGGTGGTACAGTCATTAAAAGCAGCGTTTGGCAAACTACAGCCTGTGGGCTCAGTCCCACAGCCTGTTTTTGTTTAATAAAGTCTTATTGGAAAAGAGCCAAACCCATTTGATTATGTATTGTCTACAGCTGCTTTTATCCTACAACTGCATGGTTGAGTAGTTGCAAGAAAGACCATATGACCCACGAAACCTAAAATATTTATTTTTCTGATTCTTTACAGAAAAAGTTTCTGAGCTCTAGTTAAGAGCATAGATTCTAGAGACAGGCTGCCTAGGTTCAAATCCCAACTCTACCACTTTTTATTTGCTTTTACTTTTTTAATTTAATTTTATTTATTTTTTTATATAACAGGTTCTTATTAGTCATCCATTTTATACATATCAGTGTATACATGTCAATCCCAATCTCCCAGTTCATCACACCACCACCACCGCCCCCCGCTGCTTTCCCCCCTTGGTGTCCATACGTCTGTTCCCTACATCTGTGTCTCTATTTCTGCCCTGCAAACTGGTTCATCTATACCATTTTCTAGGTTCCACATATATGCGTTAATATATGATCTTTGTTTTTCTCTTTCTGACTTACTTCACTCTGTATGACAGTCTCTAGATGCATCCATGTCTCTACAAATGACCCAATTTCATTCCTTTTTATGGCTGAGTAATATTCCATTGTATATATGTACCACAACTTCTTTATCCATTCGTCTGGTGATGGACACTTAGGTTGCTTCCATGACCTGGCTATTGTAAATAGTGCTGCAGTGAACATTGGGGTGCATGTGTCTTTTTGAATTATGGTTTTCTCTGGGTATATGCCCAGTAGTGGGATTGCTGGGTCATATGGTAATTCTATTTTTAGTTTTTTAAGGAACCTCCATACTGTTCTCCATAGTGGCTGTATCAATTTACATTCCCACCAACAGTGCAAGAGTGTTCCCTTTTCTCCACACCCTCTCCAGCATTTGTTGTCTGTAGCTTTTCTGATGATGCCCATTCTAACTGGTGTGAGGTGATACCTCATTGTAGTAAAGGTAGAAAAAGAGAACATACTGTGTGATCATTTACATAAAATTCTAGAAAAGCAAACTATAGTGACAGAAAGAAGGTAAATGATTGCTTGAGAAGGGGTGGAGATTGCAATGAATTACAAAGAGGCACAAGAAAACTTTTGGGGATGGAAATGTGTGTAGTTTTGACTGGAGTCTGGTTTCATGGGTGTATATGTATGTCAGAAGTGGTCAAATTACCCAATCTGTATAGCGGCAGTTTATTTTACTTCGATCATATCTCAAAAAGTTGGGAAGTGTTCCTCAATTAATACTAATTATATACTAACAAACTGGTCTCTTATTCCTTTTTTGGGTGGCAAGGCATTTGATATTTTTCCCTTTTCCTCTTCTCCTGGAATGTCCTTCACCTCCCAATTTTCATCAATCTTTAACTTAAAAAACTCCATACATTTGATTAATCTTCTTATTTTAGAAACTTTATATTCTACTTCTGCTGTTCTGATATCAATATTTTTCTGATAGTATTTGTAATACTTCTCATTCCACTAGTGGTGAGTGTTTGGTTCCTACTTTAGTGTTTATAGCCTGTTCTGTTAAATCACAGCTTCCTCAATTATGACTTCCTCCAGTCATGTCTCAATGATGTGAACGATGTGGAGAATAATTTTTGCAGACAAGGTGGTATATTTTCCAACCATTGACAAATCTGAGAATACCCCCCCCCTTTTTTTTTCATATATGAATGACAAGTTGGAAAGGGAGAGGAAAGGAAAATACATTTAAATATCTACTATATTTTAAGCACTTGAAAAAGCCATTGTCTCATCTATTTCTTCTATCAACCCTGTGAGATAAGTATTATCTCTATTTTACAAGTGAAAAATTGTTAATGCTTGGAAAGATGAAGTATTTTGTTTATATACCTAGTAAATCAAAGAACAAGGAACATGATTTGAACCCTGGTTGTTGTACTCCAACCCCTGCTCTTTCCTCTCCATCACACTTCACCATGATTTGTTTTCACATGTAGAGGCATTGATCGGTCAGTCCTTGCCTTCCTCAGGCCCTCGCAGCATCAGGCACGGATGTCTTCATCCTGCTGACTCAGAACCACTCACAGATCCTCACCAGGCAATCTGTTAGCAGCCTCTCAACTAGAAGAAGCTGCAACAATAATAGCCATCATTCACAGAGCATCTACAGTGCTAGGTATGGTGCCAAGTGTTTTACTATTTAGGTACATACTTTCTGTTTTCCAGATGAAAAAACCGAGACCGCCTATTATCATCTAGGTGGTCGGTGGTAGAGGCAGGATTAGCCTGTGTCTCTGCAACTCCAAAGCCCATGTCTTAACCAACATGTTACTTTGCCTTCATAGAGTCAGTAGCTGGTGTCCGTGGGCACACATATGCCTACCTAATCAAATTCTTATTTTCCATAGTGTTGGCTTATGAAGACTGATTGAATCTCTACCTTGGCTCTCTCATGAGCTCTCAGTTCCTCCTGTTGAGTTTGGAAGTTTACTCTGCATCTCAGCTTGTTTTGCTGAATGTCATGTCTGACCTGCTTTCTTCTTTCCATTGTTTTTCACTGTGCCGTACACCTTCAGCCGTTGACTGGGAGCACTGGATCTGGTACATGTTGCTACCTGCTTGTCTTTTAGTATCTCCATTGGCTAGAATTCTTCTTTCCGTGATATAACTCCCAGATTAGACTAGCTTGAATGTCATGCTGAGACACCATTTGATCTCCACAGCCAAGTTGAGTCTCCTTGCCTTTGTTCTCCATGTAGTCAGTGTACGTGAGAGAAATAAGTTTTCCTGATAATTTGAAGATAAGATGACCCTAGAGCATGACTAGTAATAATGAACCCCAAAGCTATTTAAAGCAGAAATACACATAGATTCTACATGTCAGTGGGTTCACAAGGATGACTGGTCCTAGAGAAATATCAGTACAATTATTTGTATAGTGAAACAAGTTCAATTAAATTGTGCATTGAGAGAGAAAGAGAAAGTAGTAATCTACAAGGTATCTAGGATAGGAAAATCCAACACACAAGAATTTGTCATTGTTTATCCAGCATTAACAAAAGGGGAGAGACAAAAATATCTGGTCATTCCATTGAGGGCTTGAGGTAGTTCATCAGGGTTTACCCCGTCTTGATGAAATTACCCCTGTTGACTATGACACTTCTTTTTCTCCAATTCTAGTTACAGAAAGAACCTTCTGGTTATGAAATTAGACTCTCAAATGTCTTAAAAAAAAAAAAAGGTAGTCTAGAGAAGGCAAATACTACAGGCAGCAGCAGAATGTTTCTTTTATTGTACATGGATAAATTGGTGTTCTCACGTATATAGAAGAATATACGTCAGTCCTAGGAAGCTGTTTGACTTTAGGTATTGTAACAAAATTGCATTTGAGAAACAACAAGGCAGAGGTTTAGACACTGAGATACCAGTTACTACGGTTACTATATCAAAAGTATTGCCACTTCATGGACTGTCTTCTGAGTGCCTATCCATTTTCCTTCCATTTACTACTCTCTCAGTTCTCTCAACAATGAAAATACAACCCAGTAGAACTCACATTCCTTTCTTCACCGTGCATTGTCACTGGGGGCCCTCAATGCTTTGCACTTAGGTCCATGTGAATCATGAAGAAAGTTATGTACGGAGACATGAAAGCACATTCTGTGGATCTAAGATGAAGTATGAATTTAATTTTATTAATAACTAGATTCTAGCTTAAAATGGAATGGCATCTTATTTTGCAGTGTATCTACAGCACTGATTCTCAGATCTCACAGGGCTCTCTTGACCTGGGACTCTTTAAAAACCTCTATTAGAATATTTTTGTACTTGACTCTTCAGAGCTCTTAGTTATAATGGCAATTTAATTTTGTTTCTAGTGTTATATGACAGTGAGAATTATTAGTCTTTAATTTTGACATCATTTCTTCCTTGGAGCAGAAGTTAATCCTATGAAAGTTTTCTTTCAAACCTCAAACGTAAACGTCGAAAAAGAAAAATAAACGTAAATATTGAGCTAGAGAACTGTAGAGGCTAAGGGCGTCCTCTGGTCCTGCCTTTGACAGAGGCGAGGACTCAGCTGAGGTATCACTGTGGTCAGTCCTACCCTTCTTCAGGCTGGGTCCATAGTCTGATGCTACAGCCACCTGGCTCTGCTAGCTCCTGGCACCCACTGATTGGCTGAAAACATGAATCCTGGACAATAAATAGCACAGTGCCCTGAGAACTATCTTCAGGCACTACTTAAATGTCACTTTGACTAACTGAACAACTTGACTCAGTGCTATTTGCTTTCTCAGAGGAGAACTGAACTTAAAGTTTCATACTGCAGTAAAGAAATCATTACCCTTCAACCTCTTTATTCCTCCTAACCCCAAACATCCCAGCCATGGCATCAGCACCCTCGGAACACTCTACCTTCTGACTGATACGGTGTTACCTAGGAAGATTCAAGATTGAGGAGGAGAGAAGGAACAGGGCTGGAGAGTTTCTAACACTGTCTTTCCCTTATTAATTTTGAGATATTTCACTTGCTAAGTCATTTTCATGAACACGAGGAGAAATAAGCCTTGTTGAATGAATAAAAGCCTGTTAATTGAGAGTGTAAATTCTGACAGCATGTCATGGAGTTAAATATTTGAAAATCTGAGTATAAAATAAACATGCCATTTTTCGAGGTTTCTCTTCTTACAGTATATATAGCTCTACATAGCATTCGTGATGTTGAAGTTTATTGATAGTTTGGTCTAGTTTTCAAGGATGTGAACTCCTTAAAGAAGCTCAAGACTGTTTAGATCACTGCTTTATCTCCAAAGATTCACTCAATAAATGTTCATTGAATGAATCACTCTAAAAGGAGTATCCTTACAAGGCAAATAATTATAAATATTTAAACAATACCTTATTGCTAGCTTTTAAAGTAATTTCTCAACAGATTTAGTGAATGAGACAAGACTGTTGAACAAATTATAGTATTCAACCTTAATTTTCCCATCCGTAGTGCTCTGTCTTCTTTTTGGAACTGTGTACACTGATTTGGTAAGCTTTTCCACAAACTTCAACCTTTTGTTAATTTTTGTAAGAAAAAATTGTGGAGCGCGGTTAAAATTTGAATCATGGCATATACTTTAAGAATTCTAGCCTATGAATAACGATTTTCCTATAGTATATTTGTAGTAGTTCTCAGGTTTGGAAATTTTATAAAATTATTTATCTGCTCTTTGTATTAGTATACTATTGACACCATAACACATAGCCACATGAATTTATTCTCTTATAGTTCTGGAGGTCAGAAGCTGGAAATCAGTTTCACTGGGCTGAAGTCAAGGTGCCGCAGGGCTGGTTCCCTCTGGTGTCTCCAGGAGAGAATCCATCCCTGCCTCTTCCAACTTCTGAAGGCTGCCTGCCCTCCTTCCTTCATTTTCAAAGTCAGCAGTGCAGCATCTTGCTTCTGTTATTGCATCACCTTCTCCTGTAGTCAAATCTTCCTCTACCTTCTCTTACAAGAAAACTTAAGTTACATCTACTGCCCACTCCTATAATTCAGGATAAGCTCCGCATCTCAGGATCTTTAATCGCATCTGCCAAGTGCTGTTTGCTATATAAGGTAACAATCACAGCTTCCAGGAATTAGGACCTAGATATTTTGGGGGGGCTGTGAGGGTCCGTCATCCAGCCTACCTCACCCTTCTCTATTAATTTAATTTCTGTACTGAATCTATGATGCTCTTCTAATAAAAAAGTTTTAAAATATGTACTAAAACATTTATTTTTATTGATGCTATTCACTACTTTGTGTTTTAAAGAACAAAGTAATTTCAATAACAACACGCTAAATTACATTTTCACAGGAAATGTAAATTTTTATCAAGGTGTCATCTCCAACATACCCTGAATCTGTTCTTAGTGGTGGGACTGTAGAAGGTTGTGGAAGGTCAAAGGGTTGGAGAGTGGGTTAGTTTAGTCAGCGTACTCTTCACACCTCAGAAAACAGCAACAGAAATTGATATTATTTCTTTCTTTCATCTGATACTTCTCCCCTTCTGTTAGCTTTTTTATCCGTGGAAGATGAAAATGTTAAAAACAAAAAACATATGTTTACTCAATTTTACATTCCCACTTGGACCGCAGCATTGTTCTGAAAATGCCACACCTTGTAGAATGTCCTTCTCTCTCTTTCCTAGGCTGGCTCTGCGCCTCTGAAAAGCTCTATCATCTGTCTCCTTCACTGATAGCACTTTCTGAGCCTTCAGAACATACCTGGGGAATAAATCCCTGTCTCGGGAAGCCTCCATAAACCCCTCCCACATGAGCTCAGCTCACCTGACCCAGTCACCTTCCTGTCACTCATCATCCTGAATCGCAAGTAACTATATTCATTGGTCTACCTTTTCTTCTAGATTGTGTGAACCGTAAGAGTAGAGGCTGTGCCCTTCAGACTGTAATACCTGATGTTCTACCTGGCACAGAGTGGGTGTTCACTAAATGTGCGTGAATAAGTAAAGGCTCATTCAGTAACTATGCTGACTGAATGAAATTTCATTTACCGATGAGTTTCCTAATTTCACTAACTTTTCTAACATTGCAACTTTTGACACCTGCACATTCCATAGAGTGTGAAGTGTAGTAAGAAAATGGGGAGTTTCTCATTTGTCAATGTTGATATTATAAAAACATAAATCTGTAAACTATTTTATATGTTTTGGGGGTGGGACCATATGGATCACATCATGCATGAATTTGTGGTTCTGTCCAAATGGGGTAGTCAAGATGGAACAAATATGTGTCATTATCTCTCTGCAAACAGTATCAGCCTGTCACACAGATTCCACCTAAGAACTCTGACCAAGGAACTATTTTTACATAAGGGTACTGCAGTTACATCTGTTATCACACATAGCTAAATAAAATTTTACTTCCAATGAAATCACTTATTGTTTAATGCTTTGGTAGCTAAACCAATAAATATACTTTAAAATAATCCTCGCAGAGTCTCCAAATACCGGGACTATGAGTGACTATAGAAATCATTGATTTTACTGTGTGTGTGTTATTTTTAAGATGAGGACACTATGCCGATAGGAAATTGATTTGCCCCCAAAACATAGAGTCACACCTGGAACTAGAATCCAGTCCTCCTGCCTAGTTAGTCTATTGCCATCTCTACTACACCATAATAAAGTCATTTAAACAAAGTTTTCAGAAATCATTAGGCCTTCCCAAATTCTGAACCAGATATAGAATTTGCATTATTCTCCACCTCGTGGTGAGAAGCCGTGAAAAGAACACCAGGTTGGGATCACACAACTTGGGTACATGGGTGGAGGTTCTGCGTTGTAGCCTACAGAATTCACTCTAGCCAACAGAGGTGGAAAGGGAGGAAGTTCCCCCAAAACATTGTAAAGCAGCCCCTATGAGGCAGCTGCTGCCCCTGCCATGCTGCAGAATCAGGACTCCGCCTCTGCCTTGAACAGGAAGCTGCTGAATTAGAAAACTGCTTAACAAATCAGGAAGTTGCCACCACGACTGCTGGCTCCCAAATCCTGCTGCTTCTGTCACAGTCTGGTGCCCCCAAAATGGATACCCTGCACCCTGCCTCTCTCTCTGTGCAACTCACATCTCACACACATGCATCCGAATGGCAGTGCCTAAATCCTGCGCAGAACCCTCGCTTCCACAAAGGAGTCTGGGAAATGGTGTTCTCAGCATCAGAGAGAGACCCGCTAGAGTGGCTGGTGAGTGAGCCAATCCCCGGCACCCAGCACACTGGTTTTCATCTTTCTTGGATATTCACGGGACAAATTTAACCTCTCTAAGCCCCAAATAAGACAATGGATGTGAAAGCAGTTTGTTGTAAAAGATGCAGAATGCCAGTCATTTAGTATTATTCTCCATGCTATTTGTACCCTCCTAGTTATTCCTCCCTCTGTTTAGCTTATGTGGAGTTCTAGTAGGATGAAATACAACTATCTTACTAGAATACCACTCTTTTATCCAATCCCTGAATATATCTGCCCATGAAAATAGTACCAAAGGGAATGGGGAATATGATAGATATCTTTAGCTTGGACTTATTTCCATGGCTAAGTTTAGAAAAGTGTTTTAATGAGTGTTCTTGTTAGCAGGCTATAGCTTAATGCCATTTGGCTCTCCCTGAAGACTCTTCTAAAATTATTCCTGATCTTGAGACTTATTTTACTTTAAAGTAAGCTGGCATGCTCTGAGTCTTCAGCTGGTTCATTAATTGCCTGGTCCTCACCTTAGAAAACCTAATTGGTGTCCTTTAGCAAAATTTTGGCTTATTAAGAATATTTTAAGACCACATTGAGGATCTAACTTGCCGGCCTGGGGAAACAGACCCTCCATATGGACACACCATTTTCTAGTGGTCTGGGCTGTTTTGTGCCCTCTCTGATGGTCCATCTTGATCTCAGGTTGCTGCCCTTTCTTCACACCTGCCTTCCACTCCCTCCCCACAGTCTTTGCCATGACCTCCCTCAATTATTTTTATTTCTAGGGCTATGTAAAATAAAAATGTCAAGTACATCCCTATATACGCTCTTTAAATTCTCTTGGATAATGAGCCATCGTTCTTGTAAGTGAGAAAGATAATCACTGATTCATTTTGTGGGGAAAACATGACACAAATTAATTTTCAGCATTGGCAGGTATTTGTACTTAACACTTCTCTGTGCTTAAAATAATACTTCTTGCCATTTGAAAAATGTATTCAACATCATAATTTGTAAATATTGCTTGTAAGGATTATAAAACTTCCTGTAAAATGTAGGTTATCTCAACTGTGATTGCACAGCGATAATCTGAACGCTTTCTGATGGTGCTCTGGCCCTTGGACTGTCTCACTGGCCTTCCACTCCCATGTGTATAAAACGAGAGGAGCTTCATGTCTAACGTTCTAACAGGCTATGAATCAATGAATATTTAGGTACCCAGTTAAATGCGATGGCTCTTGCAGACCTCACCAATCCATCCCTAGATGAGGATGTTAGGATGGAGGACTACAGAGGGCATGAGTAAACCCTCTTTTCTCTCTTTCTCCTCCTTCTCCTCTGCCCTCCTTCCCTGCACTAATAGATTTTAAGGTGAAAAAGGTAGACCCTGAAGGGTGGTCTTTCTTTACACGATCAGAGCAGGAGGTGGGCAGGGCCGTTAAGAGGTGAGAGTGGAATTGTTTTTGAGTCTTAACTTTTCCTTAAAGCAAGTCACAGGACATACCTCACCAGAACATGTCAGCAGGGCGAGTTTACACTTTCTTCCTTAGCCTGGTAGCTCATCACGAGCAGTTACATATTCAAATGAATCTGTCAGGGACAAGAATCTGGTGCTTGAGTTCCTACTCGGCCGATGACATTGATTTGTGAGCATAATGCTCGACTGCGGGATGTGTGACAGATAAATTTTATCAAAATTAAGGCACAATTAAACATTTCATCTTCCTAATTACTGGCTGTAGATTCAGCCTGATGACCATGTGCTGTAAGGAATCAGCGACCATTACACATTTTAATGGAGCACAGCTGTCTTACAGCTTGGTAATATTTGCACAGTGCCACAGAACTGTAATTTATGATAAAAAGAAAAAATGTGTATTGGCGCTTTTTTGCCAAAATAGATTAAGGATTCATATACTTTAATGAGATTTGGACCTAGTCTTGGATTATCGTTATAAATGATTTATGTGCATGTTGGTGGACCCCTGGAGTTCAGAGTTGATTTGTGTTTGGGTCTACCAATATGGAATTCAATATTTATTCTTGAGCCAATATCTATCACTTTCCCCCTTTTCTCTTTCTTGTGTGTCTTGCATTTCTTTTGCCTCTCACAAAGAAGGACAGATGGGAAGGGAAACAAAGCAAAAAGGCAATGGCAGCAAGGGCCTTGTTGAAAAAAAACTGTAGCTTCCTTAAACCTCATGGGGAGCAAGTTTAGGGAAGGGAGGAGATGCTGCTCGCGGCAGGAGCAGAGGCAGCCCGTGGGCCCCGCTTTGCCAGCCCCGGCCTTCGGTGCAGCCACGAAACTCCACGCCCGCGGGGGCAGATGGACCCACAGGGAGCAAGGCTGACTGTGGAAATGGCCTTTGCTCTTCTGAGAACGGGGATGACTGACAGTTAAACTCTCCTCCTCTGTTTCTTCATTTGTAGAATGGGGTGGCGGGGGGGGGAAAGACTCGTTTCACCCCATTAACTGGAATTCATAACAGTACAATTGAGGATGATTATCAGTTATTTATAATTATAAAAGGCAACGTGGCAGAGCTGCATCTCCTTACTACTACTGTAAGGGCTTCTGGGCTGTGAATTTGACACCACTTGCTGTTAATCACTGTTGGTATATGTCTCTTTATCATCATTCTTACTGAAAAAAAAAAAAACACTTAAAAGTGCATATACTTGTGAATGAACTGCTTTCAACAGATTGGTCACCAGTAGGGTCATGAGTAGTCCAAAAATGTACGTGGAAAGTGTACGTAAACTGTCTGTGCCTGGTGCATACTTGTTGTTAATAAATTGGGGAGTGAATGTAACGTGTTATATCTGCTTAGTAATTATTATGATGATTAAATTTGTCCAGGCACATTGATGCCATCATCTCCAATCCTCCTGATATGAAAAAGATGCCTATCTCTTCAGAAATATGTCTTTTCAGAAAGCACACTGTGGAGGAGAGAAAAAGGCGAGATACCAGAATCTACATGAATCTGCTCAATTTAGGTGTTAACTTGCCTACTGAAAACAGAGAACATATCCTAATGAATTCAGAAGGCCTAAATATATATCTGCAACAGGGAAAGAAGAGCCCATCTTTTGATCATCCCGATCTTCTCCAGGCTTGATTTATTCCGGCGCTCAGATGCTGGAATGTTTCGTACTGTACCAGGTTGCATGTGCTTGTACACTAATTCTCAATTGCCGTATGCAGTTTGTGACAGCCATCTGCTTCGACCTCCCTTTGAGTTCTTTCTCCCACTCAGCCCAGCTGAAGTAAAAATATGGACAGAAACAACTTCTGGGAGATGAAAAAGTTAACAGGAGAGTGAAAGTTACGCTGTGGGTCTGCCTTTCGCACGGATGTGCTCCTGCACGTATGCTCCACTTATCAAATATTTGAAGTGCAAAGCCTGACACTTAGCAGAAAGCTGTAAGAAATGCCATGTTTCCTCTGACAGTCTTGGCTGTGGAGGAAAGGTAATAATAAAATATGTACATCTAGCGCACATGCCAACGCTGGGCCCACTGGTGCTACTCCAGCACCTAGACTCACAGTATGTAGCCCCTTGTCACTTACCAGAGGGCGGGGGCGGGGGCGGGGGGGGGGGCTCGGGAGTGGGCGGTGCACGGGAGGGGGACGGAGGAAGAGATAGGCGAGCAGATTTGAAAATGCCTGAAAAAATCAACACCACATTTTGGAGTTTGATTTGGAAAGGAGGGTTGATGTATATCTCCTAAAAATTATTGACTTGGAATATAGGAGAAAGAACCCCCATAATTACGGAGCTCGGATCTCATATCTTTGTGCATGGAGCATGAAGAGAGAAAACAGGGAGAGGTGTCTGAGAATTTTAAAAACAGACATTAAGTTTGTGTATTTGTGTTTGACAGAGAGATTTTTTAAAAGCGCTTGAGTTACAGAAAACATACCACTGTCATGGAAGTGGTTGTATTTATTGTAAGTCATCAAATCAAAGGCACCACCAATTATATCAGACCTGATCTCATGAATGCTGAAATGTAAAATAATCATGTCTTAAAATCAATGAAGAATCAGTGAAGAGCAATCTATCTATTTATCATCTATCATCTATCTATCTATCTATCATCTATCCATCATCTCTTTCTGTCATCTATCTGTATCTATATACTACATCTAATCTGTATCTGTATCTCCTAAAGTGATCAAAGGGTCAAAGTATGGTATCTAGACCTTTCATACCATGACCATGTGTCTAACTATACAAACAAAAGAAAAACGACTTTGGGAGCATAAGAAGAATGGATGATATGGGACATTTATGGGAGAAGAAGAAGGAAAGAAAAAATAACAGGAGGATGAGAGAGGAGGAAAGAAAAAGCTGGATATGTAGAGAGAAGACTGGAAGAGCATCTGGAGTAAGGCTGGTATATTCAGAAGACTGCCATCATAGCCTCTGTCTTCCCAAATCATTAATATGTCTACAGGAAAAGCACAAAGCGAGACCATGGGATGAAATTGGCAGATAAAGAAAAAAGAAATGTCTTGGATATAGCGCTGATGAGTTTCAGATGGAATCAAATATAAAGCCTGGTGAATCATTACTAAAATGGGCAGAATACAAGTTCAGTGTGTTCTTGTGCCGTCTGAACCACCAGATTCTGTCTAATTATAATTGATCAATTCTTAAAGCCACAAGTCATACAAATTTGTTTGTTTCATTTTACCTTTCCCTTTAAATGTAGTGTTTTATCAGAAGAATTTCAGTAAAACTATATCAGAATCAGATTGTATGGCCAGAATACATTACCTTACAATTATTGAGAGCATTTTAGAATCCTTTTAAGAAATCCAGAGGTTATAGTTAATGATCAATTATGTAATGGTTAAGAGCATGGACTTTAGAATCAGACTGGGTTAAAATTCAGATAGAGTTTTGCCTCTGCCATTTATTAGCTTATGAACTTAAGCCTCAGTTTCTCTATTTGTGAAATGACTAAAAAGAGCACCTACCTTATTGTTCTTAGGATAAAGTGAGAAATGTAAATCACCTAACACACTGGTTAGTACATAGTAAATGCTCGATAAATGATAGTTACTGCTATTACTGTCAAAAGTCTGGAGGGAACAAATGAAAAAAAGCTTCATGGGGTTGGGAAGGGAAATGCTGAGGAATGACCAAGGACAGTTTGTGGCGAATGGGGCAGAGTTCTTTCTCGGGAAGACAGGGACGTGAGACGTTAAATCTGGTCATTTGAGAAAATGTGATCTTTTGTCATCATATGATGGTGAAGCTTAAATATAAGGAAAACACACGCCATTGATTCTTCTGCAAATATTCTGTGAAACCATAGCACGTGGTTCCATTACTGGAAATGTAATTGCTCCTCTACCAAGCAGAACTGGTTTATCTTATGGTTTATCTTAAGCTTTTTGCTACTTTTATTCATTAATGCTTGAGATCACCTGAAATATATGTGTGTGTGAATACACACATATTACATATGTGAATACATTGGTACATGTATTTCTTAATATTTTTTAAAAACCTTTTGTAATTTGGATTTTCAAAGGTGGCCTCTATTTTGTTTTTTAGTCTCTTCCAGAAATGGAAAGGCTTGCTCACCCTCATTTTTAATTTCAGCTAACTGGTTTTATCTACTTTGATTTGGGTTGTGCAGCAGAATTTTTATATCCAGATGCCTAAAACACATAGGTTAAAAGCAGGTCAATTTCAATACAAGACTATCATTTTACAGTTTAGTGAATATATTTACAAATTCCATAGTAACAATCCTGCTGACAGAGGCACAGTGAAATTATTATCCGCAACAAAGTAAATTATTATCTGCAACAAAGTAAATTATTATCCGCATACAAAAATGTTTCCTTCAGACCCTGTGTACCTATCAGTCACTGATGAGAGCCCAGCCTCTGACTGCAGGGTTTATGAAAGTTTGAAGTAGAGGAAGAGGAGCTGTAGCTTAGGGCTCTTGTTAATGACTACAGAACCCTCACTCTGCAGCCAAGGCTGGCAAAGTCCACAAGAAACAGCAGGGCTTAAATAGCTCACTGCTAGTCCCAGCAGGGTTCTTGTCAGTCAGATATATTCGCTGCCTACCTATTGTGTGCAGAACACATCTTTTCACTTGCCAACTCAGCACTGAGAGGTTGGTTTAGCTCCTTTTATCTTTATGACCTGCAGACTGGTAACAGCATTTCTAGCAGTGTGTCCATTTTAACAATAATTTATTCCAATAAAATAAGGTGGATGTTCCCTAGATATGGCCACCATATGCCCTGAATTTTCTGAGATAATCCTGATTTTATGTAATTTTATTTTCATTCCAATAAAGGCAATTGGTGAAACACGTAATGAAATGCGGTTTCAATTTTTTATGTTATTCTGAGATTTCATATAATGAATTGGCATATCAGAAAAAAATATTTTGCTAGATTATGTTTGTGGACTTCTAGATTGGAAAATGTGAGTAGGCCATGGTATTCCTGAAAAAGGAATTTTATTTTTTTACTTCTTGCACAAAAACCGTGGTATTTCAGGAAGGTGTGCTAGCACCTATGTACTTCTGACACCACTGATGATGTCTTAACTCCTCTATCTGTTCCCTCAGGGACCACTGAGGGATACTTCCTGATACAGTCATGGATCTTACATCTGTTAGGAATCTTTAAGTTTCAAGTAACAGAGACCCCAGCACAAACTGACAGAAAGAGCAGAGGAGCTTTATTAGGTCACATACTCGAAAAGGCAAGTCAGGGCTGGAATTGAGACTTAATATAGAAACTTGTATGATGTCAGCAAGGACTGACTTAATCTCAGTTTCTCTGTCTTTCGTGTTGATTTCATTCTCAGACTCCACCCAGGGCCTCTGATAACCCTCAGTTGCCTCATGGTCTCAAAATGGCCCAAGCAGTTATAGACCTTACATTTTCACACCTCACTGGCAAGAAAAGGAAAAGTTTCTTTTGGTGGCCTCCATGGAAGAAAGATGCTTTTCATTCCCGGAAGCCCCAGCAAACATTTCCTCTGCTTCACTGGCTCTGCTTAGGTTCTGTGCCCTGTACTCAACCAGTTACTTGGCTAGAGGGATGGGATTCACCCGTGGGTTTAAGCCAATCAGACTCCACTTTAAAATTTGGGTGGTGAGGTCAATTGTATCTATGCTCTGCCATGTGATTAAAAATGGTTCTTCCAAAGCAAAGTTTGGGTTCTGTTACCAGGAGAGGGGAGGGATGCTGCGAAGAATAAAACAACAAATGTCTACTACAAGGCTCTGTGATTGTGCATACCATTAAAACACCATTTCCTAAAATAAAAGATCATGCAATGCAAAAACAGTCCAGTTCTGTCATCTGAAGATGCCGAGTGGTCAGCTAGACTCCCACACTAGCTGCAAGTTTTTTTCTCAAAGACCAGGCACATAACTCATAAGATTAAATTTCATGCCTGAGCCAAAGTGCTCTTTAGTTTCAAAATTACAAATGTTAAATCAGGAAATTCCAAGTGGGCAGAACAAAGAAGTATAACAACATCAACAGTTCTTTTAATAAGCATGTGAATTCCAGAAGTCCTTTGATCACTGAACAGGGAGGAACATTCTAGAATTATGGATCTAAGGTAGTATAAACCTTTAATATGGTACAGTATCTCCCAGATTTACTCCATTTTAGGTGACCCCTAGGGTAGCTGGTTTAAAACATCAATGCTTGGGTTCCACCTCAAACCCTCTGAATCAATATCTCCATGGGAAAGATCTGATAATCTGTATTTTCAAAGACAGGCAAATTGAGGAAACATCGACTTACACCTCCCACTAATCGACTGTAAAAGTCACACGAATTTATGAAGAACTGGGAGGATGCCACTTGGCATTGCCTCCTTCATTCAACAAAGATGTATTTTACATTTATTCTGACACTGTGCTTCTAGTCAGTAAATACATAGAGTCAGATATAGTCTCTGGTTTCATAGGATTTATGGTGTCACAGGAATACAGTTAATAAACAAGAAATATATAGATGTATGAATACAACTGTGATACTGCAGAGGAGAAGTCTAGGATGCTAAAAGGATGATTAGGAGACCTAGCATCATTGGGATATACTTAAATATTTATCCAAAAGTCTGTCCAAGTATGGGATACAACTGAATCTCCAGTAGTAAATGACCAACATTAGGATAAGTCCAAGATAGACCAAACTCCATTGTAGCATGACTAGGGAAGCAAACCAGCCCAGATAGTGTAAACTGAAGAACATCACAAAAAGGAGACTTGAAGTAACAACTCCATCACTGGTGTCTGTCTTTATACATCTCCCTAACGTTTATTTAAACTGAGAGCTGAAACTGTATCTCCTGATTTCAAAGACCAAATTCCTAGAACCAAGGGACTGTTGATTTTACCATCTTCGGCATTTACAACGGCAAAAGTCAGGCTTGTGTATGTAGATATAATAATAATATAACAATAGCAATAATAATGTTGATGCTATGTGTTTGAAACAGGCCTTGCAGATCGTTGCAGTTTAGTCAAATAAATCAAACTTTCTTTTGTTGTTTCTCCCACATGAAATTTGAATATCACAGAGGATCAAAGTAGGAGATGTTTTGTCACTTGCATTCACAAGAATAGATGACTTTCTATCCTATGTCTTTTCTATTATTACTGTTGCAATGTGATGATTCAATAGCAAGTGAAACAATGCTATTATAATCCTTCTTTTGTAAATGAGAGTTATTGTTGGGATATATCACAAGTTTTCATTTTAAATACAAAAGTCCTTAGGTTTGTTGATTCAAATAGCAGAGTAGAAATGAATATTTTGACTTTCTGAATTTATTTTCAGCTCTTAAGTTGGTACAGAAAACTGTAATTCTATTAATTCTACTAAGTTGAGATTAACATATTGTTCAGTAAAAATGTTATTTTTTTTTTGCTTTTCTTCCAGTTTTACATCATAAAGATGTAGCTGTAGAAAATCCCTATACTTAAGCAAATGAACATGTTTCTCTTGTTGTACAGCTTAGATAAAGGTGACTATAATTATATACTTGTTGACAATTATTTAACAGTCTTTTGTCTCAATAATACCTGGCTTAGAGGCTACAGTATCAGCATAATAAGATGCAATTCTTAGAGGGAAAACGTTGGGGAAAAAATAAAAAACAAAAACAGAAAAACAGAAATAAAATGATTGTTTACTTATGAGTACTGGGTGTTTGGGGGTTCAGATGGTATGCTGTCAGTACTTGCAGGCAGGAGAGGATGGGCAATAAACAAAAGAAGACAATTACAAGATGAAGAGACAGAGTCCTGATAACATCATTTGAATCCCTAGATCCAGCCATGCTATATGCAACTAGTCTCCAAATTAATGAGCTGATAATTTTTTAAAAATTTAAGTTACTTTGTGTTGGTATCTGTCAATTGCAGCTAGTCTCGACTAATATATCAGATGTTGAAAAACTACCAATGATGCAAAGTTCTATTTGTGGTTATGAGAGAATAAAAATACAACACAATGTTATTATACATTCATGATCATTCGTAGCAATATTCTAAAGTTTGATAAGATATGTTATTTCCTTATGAAATGTGAATGAATGGAAAACTAGTGAGTTAGAAAATGGGTTAAAGGCGATGACAGTTTTATTCAAGGCAAAATAACAAACTAAGATAAAGCTTTTATGCCTTTAATTTAATGAGTACTTTTCTAATTACATGGTATAGGAGCCTCTGACAAAGCACATGCTGCGAACTCTTTATAAGAAAAAGACAAATGAACAGAATTCACTCCAAGATGTATTATGGTTGTTTACAGTGTTTAACAGAGAGTCAACTTAATGTTCCCAAACATCTGCCTCTATAACACAGATGACCCTAAATTCAGTAAGTTTTGTTTACTAACACATAGAACTGTGTACTATACATCTTGGAAAGGTTGCTAGTTAAAAAAGGAAATTAAAAACTCTGAGAACTTGAACTATCCATAAATTTATTGACTCATCCCACATAACTGAGATCTTGTAGAAAGATGACAAATTTTAATGACTCTTAAGCAAGAAAAATACAACTTGATATGTAAGAAGGATTGTGGAATCCTCGGAGCTTTCTTCTTCTTTAGTATTTATTGCTCACGTGGAACAAATATCTTTAACATTTTAGTCCAGTGTGTGTTTCCTCACACCTGTGTCATTAAATGACAGTTTGCATTTGTACTTTATTTATATGCTTACTATAAAAGAGACATACTACTTTGTACCTTATTGGATAAATGGACTTTGTTTTCACACCCAACTTCACTTCTAAACCATGACCATCATAGGGAAGCAAGCCATCAGGTTCATGCCTAGCACCAAAGAGAAGGTAAAGGATGCTCAGATGTTGGAGGTAAGCTAGGGAGCCACCTGTCAATCCCAGGTTCCCTCTTTGGACAAGTTCTTCCCATCTGATAAGCATGCTTTCCTACAAGAGGCTGCATATGCTCCTTAAACTTGATCTATTCCCTCTGCTTTTTTAAAAAACAATCTTTGCTTCTCGCATTTCCATGTTCATTGTTAGTTTCTTCTTTCTTACTGATGATGTGGCTCCTAGTCATAGCTAATAATAAACTTCACCAATCTTTATTTTATTAATTTTTGCTTACTGTTTCTTCTGACACTCACTATAATTTTTATGATTATGATTATTACTAAAGTACCTGGTTAAATTTGACTGTGTACTGGTTATTAAAATAAAAAATTATTTGGTGAATTAGTTCAAAGCACAGGATGGTGATGTCTTCCTCTACAGAGAGTGTTACAGGTTGAGGCATGTCTGCCAAAATTTCACATGTTGAAATTCTGACCCCTAGCAACTCAGAATATGAACTTATTTGGAAATAGGGTCATTGTAGATGTAATTAGTTAAGAAGGGATCATACCGGAGTAGGGTCAGTCCCTAACACAGTGTGACTGATTTCCTTATAAAACGGGGTCATTTGGACACAGATACACACACAGGGAGAACGTCATGAAAAGATTGGAGTTATGCTATCGCAATCAAGGAGCTACCAGAAGCTAGGAGAGAAGCCTTCCCTAGAACTTTCAGAGAAAGGACAGCCCTGCCAACACCTTGATCTCAGAATTCTAGCCACCAGAACTGTGAGATAATAAATTTCTGTTGTTTGTGGCTCTTTGTCATGGTGGCCTCAGCAAACTATTAATACGGAAGGTGTGCTTTGCTTGCACTTAGGCTGAGGATGAAGAAAGCCTTACCTTTGGGTAGCAAGGACAGCTTAAGCTTAGAAGTTGATCTTCTTCAGGTCATTTAGAATCTCTCTTTCCCTCCTTCAACAACCTAGTAGAGACAGTTCCTGAGTCAGTAGTCAAAGACAAAAGCTGTTCAAGGGCAAAAGAACACAGCCATGGGAAGACCCTTCAACTCTGGATTTAGCACTGTTTTTCTGTTACATGTTTACATGTCTGTGTTTACAATCTCAGGATATTAGTGAGTGTCTCTTTACCCTACACTACTCAGCTTGAGTTAAAATACGCTTTCATGAGAAGGCCCAGATATATTTATAGTTTAATGAGCCAAATAGCTCAGTTTCCTAAAGATAGGTCATTTGAAAAAAGGGTTCAATACACTTTTTCCAGCCAATTAAATATTTTTAAAAATAGCTCTTTAGTTAGACAGCTAAACTTACATTTTCAGAGAGACAGTAAAAGCAGATTAATAAAGGAAACAAGCCTTTAACTATAATTAAATACTTTATTAATTGAAATTTAACTTACATTATTAACTGACTTAATTCTAGACTTTATCCTGGCTTGAGCAGAATATGTTTGCAAATTTGACTGACTTTCCCTAGTCATCAGGTGAGTTTCTTGGCTGCTTTTTTTCTACCTGTCATACATCATCCGTATCCAGTCGTAAATGTCTACACGTATATTTCTTAGCACCAGATCTTGAACCAAAAGCAGAAATAATAGTGATACCTTATATGTGTAGAATGCCTTATAATACACAAAAGGCACTTTATGTAACAGAAGCTCTCTGGGACCACCTACACATACACACTCTACTAGATGAAGAAAACTTTTCATTTATTTCTTGGCACGCTGGGGACCCGTGGACAGTAGCCCCCCCACTAGCAGGCTGCTCACCGTTGTGTGCCACGATGGAGCAATTTCTACCAAGTTCTGTTTATGTTCAGAATTGCTTAAGTAGGTATTATAATTTAAATATTACATAAACCAGTGACATAGGAGTGCAAAAGAAAAGAGAATTGTATCTATAAAACCTAAGTCAGTATTTCGGAAGGACCAGAAAAGGCAAATCACATCAAAAATTAATTTCAAATTGGTCGTGGGACAAATATAAAATCGAGAAACAAATCTGGAAGAATTCAACCGAAGTTGCTTTCCAAATGTCTTCAGATGATTATTCTACCTTAAAGGTACAAACTAGAAATTATAAACAACACACTTTATGTGTGATTCATGAAGGAAAGAAAAGTCATCTCCAATCAGCAGAACCATGCTGACTGGACATTATCAGAATAATGTCCCCACCCGCCACCCCAAAGATGTCCACATCCTAATCTTCAGAACCTGGAAATAGGTTACCTCACATGGCCAAAGGGACCTTGCAGATTTGATTAAGTTAAGGATTTTGAGATGGAGAGATTATCCTGGTTTATTCATTTGGACCCAATGTGATCCCAAGGGTCCTTCTAAGTAAAACAGAGATAGGAGAGTCAGAGAAGGAGATCTGACGAGAGAAGCCAGGTTGGAGGGGTGATTGCTGGCTTTGCAGGTGGGAGGGGGCCATGAGCCAAGGAATGTGGGTGGCCCCTAGAAGCTGGAAAAGGCAAAAAACATTCTCCCCTGCAACCTCCAGAGGAGGCTTCCCTGCGGCCGTGCTGACACCTTGATTTTAGCCCAGTGAGATCCATTTTGGACTTCTGATCTCCAGAATTATAAGATAATGATTTTATGTCATTTTAAGCCACTACGCTTGTGATAATTTGTTAACAGCAGCAATAAGAAACTAATACACATAATTAAAGGAAACTTTTGGCTATCCACATATGGAGAATAAGTGTATATTCATGTTTAAAAATAAAAATAAAATTATTGTAGTATGCATGTATCATTTTTAAATGATTTTTTAATTTACCGGACTTTTTAATTAATTGACCAACCACAGGCTCCAATTGCTATGAGAGAACAACTACTCTATACGGTATCACATTTTATCCACAGGAGTCTTGTGGAGTCCATTTCACAACTGCATTCAGAGTTCTAGTTTTGTGTCTGTCTTTGGTGACATGACTCAGGTGGAGAAAGTCATTTCAATTCTTTCTTATTTTCATTTATGAAAACTAGGGGCTTCTCTAACAGTGTATGATTTTAAAATTTTTCTCAAATTATCTGACGTATCTTCTCACCTGTTTAATTTGTAGCTGAAGCCCTTGGGTTTATCTGTGCTTTAGCTCGGATTTTATTCGAAATTAAGGTCCATGTGCTTTGCAGCTGCTGGCTGCCCCTAACCAGGGAATTATGACAGAAATATTTGAAGGACACTGGAGTCAAGAGACCAGTATTTCAGACATGATTGACACTAACTAGCTAGGTGTCCTTTAACAAATCTTTTAATCTCTCCGGGACTTACTTTTCTCATTTATAAATTACGAAGTTGGAGTCAATAATTTTCTTTTTTTAAAATTTTATTTATTTATTTATTTATGGCTGTGTTGGGTCTTCGTTTCTGTGCGAGGGCTTTCTCTAGTTGCGGCGAGAGGGGGCCACTCTTCATCGCGGTGCGCGGGCCTCTCACTATCGCGGCCTCTCTTGTTGTGGAGCACAGACTCCAGACGCGCAGGCTCAGTAGTTGTGGCTCACGGGCCTAGTTGCTCCGCAGCATGTGGGATCTTCCAGACCAGGGCTCGAACCCGTGTCCCCTGCATTAGCAGGCAGATTCTCAACCACTGCGCCACCAGGGAAGCCCTGGAGTCAGTAATTTTTAAGGTCCTTTTTAGCTCTACAGTTCTATGATTCCCTAATTTTAATTCCAAAAAAAATCAGTTCTGAGGAATGTTGAATTTCTCTCCAAGGTGGGAAGAAAGATATTAAATGGCTCATAGGCTACCTATGTTCCTGTATATTCCCATGAGTCTCTTCTAAGGAATTGAAAGTCTTTGTTTAAGTCCTATAATGTGCCTTATTTCCCCCCTTAACATACAACCCTAAAGACTACATTGAGATACAAATTACTTTTCATTGGGATGACTCTGTCTCAGTCATGAATCTAGCCCATTCCTTTAGGCAGAGCAGGTTCCCACGTGTTATGGACGTGGAGCTGACGACTGGGAGAGCTCCAGCATCTCACCCATTGGGGAGAATCGGACTTGGAAGACAGATTGACTATAATATCACCTGGAAGTGCTGTGACCGGGGTAGAACCAAATGCAGAATAAGGGCAAGGGGGTAAGTGGTTAACCTCATCTGTAGTAGTGACAACAGCTTTTGGACCCGTGAGACGCATCCTGAAGGTGCTGAAAAAGCAAGCTTGGGGGTTGGGGAAGCATTTCAGGCAGAAAAAATAGCCTGTTCCAAGTGCAGAGGTGTGAAAGGCGTGGCCTGTTTTGGAAAAGGTGAAAATTACATGTTTAAATAGAGAGCAGGTGGGATAAAGGACTGGAAGTAGGTGGAAGAGAAGACAGAAAAGGTGCAGCCATTTAATTCCAAGCTAGAGGAGGCAAGGAGTAAACGGAGTCACATGGTGAAATGACACGATCAGATGTTATTTTGAGAGTTAATTCTGGCGGATATTGGGACTGTGCAGATTGGTGGGTGAGTCTTTGTGGAAGGAACGGGGAGACGAAACTTCAAGAGATAATGAACACTGAACTACGACAGTGTTGTCTGGCATCCATTTCAGAAAAAGAATGCATTGGTTTTATAAATAGGTATCCTTTTCCAGAGCACTGCCCTCCAACCCAGGAGGGCTGCCAGGTCACCGACTGAGTCTTGGTTTATTCTCCAGAGCAATGAAGAATATTTCACAATACAGAGCTCCTGACCATCACCACTGATAGCACAAAAATATATTTTAAAAACACGTGTAAACGGAATTTACAAGGATTCAACGGATTATAAAGTGGTTTCTTATCTCCTCTCAAGGCTATGAATACATTGCAAAAATCTAGGGCAGTTAGATACTGTATTTAAATTCAGATGTGATATTTACATATGTTTCTTACTCTTTTTATAAAGATCTGCCTTAGTGCAATTTAATCAGCTTTTGCAAGTTTATATACTGTGTGGATTGGGAGGTTGGTTTAAACTAAGCTGATAGTTTTAACCTGACTAAATTCTCCAGCCAACCTTACAGCAGAGAGATGTATCAGAACCAGGTTTCACTACAAGTGACAGAAAATCCAAATAGCAATGTCTAAAAAAGAAGTTTTGTCTCATGGATAAATAAACATGATAGGCAGCACAGAGCTGGGAGTAGGTAGAGCGGTCATCAGGAACTGAGGCTCCTTCTATTTTATTGCTCTACCATCCTTAGCCCATGATTTCCTCCTCATTGTCCAAAATGGCTGCTAGAGTGCCAAGCATCATTTCCTCCTTTGCCAGTAGGGAAGAGGAAAGAATGGAGACAGCTGTACCTCTTTAAGGACTTCTCAGAGTTCACTCCTGCTTACATGCAATTAGAATATTTTTACACGGCAGCTACGTAGCTGAAAAATACAATCATTATCCCAGATGGCATTATTCTAATAATTGGATGGTCTATAACTAAGATGAGCCAAATATGCATTTAAAGATAAGTATACTAGCAGTCTCTGTTGGAAGGAGACACTGGACAAAGTGTGATAATAATTGTGGGGCCAAAATTAATTGCTTCAGTAGTCTAAATGGCATTTAGTAACCAGTTAGTTCCACAAGTCAAAAAAAAAAAAAAAAAAAAAAAAGTCTTAGTAGTTTGGGCACAGTTGCCTAAGAGGTCCATCACCTGGGATACTGGGAACTGAGTGATTTAACCGCTCCAAGTTTCTTGTCTTGTTGAGATATGTATATGGAAAACTACTAAGTCAGTTTCTGTCTATCCATCTACCTATCTATATGGCATATATTAAAAAAAACATGACAGTGAGAAAGGTTGGTATGGTAGTTTATCTCCAAGATGGCTGCCATCAATTCCTTCTCTCTGTATATACACAGATGGAAAACTCTTCAATTATTTGTAGTCTTTGGGGAAAAGAGAGATGATAGGTAATATATATTCTCTTGACTCTGGGCAGATAAATATTTCATATTGTTACATCACCCTCACATCCTTGCCAACACTCACCAACCACTATCCTCCACATCACCCCCTCCTTCCAGGCTGATGAACATCACACCCCGAAGCTCCCCCAGGTGTCCTGTGTCACACCCAGCTCTGCCCACTCCAAGGGGTAGCTGCTCCTCCCACACCATTTCCCTACACTCTGTACTCTATTTACCCCCCAGGGAAAACCAAAAACTTATCTTAATAAATTGACCTGCAATTCTGGATTAAGAAGTACTCATGTTGGGTTGGCCATGCCTCTCTCTCAGAACACATGTAAGCTTGTGCCTGGCCTTGCACCCACCAGAAAGATGTTAGTGACTTAAATCAGAGACCCAGGAGGCTGGATAAAGGGTAAAGGACATGGCTTGGAGTGTCAGGACCTCATAGTGATTTGGATAGTTTCCCGTGGGGTCAGGTGAGGCTCATTTATTCTTGAACAGAGGCCTGGCAGGAGTGTAATACCCTGTATATTAGGTAGGCAACTATTAGAAATTTTAAAAAGGGAGGAAAAGTAGAACGTTGGATCCCCCAGACCACCCACCCCAGCTGGGGTCACATGGATCAAGATGAACCATCCAGCCAAGCCCTTCTCACATTCCTGACCCACAAAATTGTGAGCAAAATAAAATAAGTGTCTTAACTCCCTAAGGTCTGGCATAGATAGATAACTGGAAAAGTAGGTTAAAGAAAGACTGTAAAATAGGGAAACGTGGATGGACAATAAACAAGAGGTAAGATAAGGTTGAGGATTCAAAATGATCTGGAAAATTATGCAGTCATTGGTATGAAGCTGAATTTCAGTGAATGAAAAGGCCAGTGATAGGGACCCAAGTCCAAAAAGTGAAAGTAGGAAAACTAAAAGTAGGTTAACATAAAGAAGGACACACTCAAAAGGAAAACAAGAATCTTAGGAAAAAGGAGGCTTCAAATAGCACCACAAATCATCTGGACATACCCCAGAAGAATTGTGTATAATGCAAAAGAGGGATTTGGGGGGAAAAATCTCCTTGACATCATCATTCACATTCTATCAGTAATATCTATTTATTTGAGCATTACTATGGGCTAAAGGCTGGTGATTTATAGATGGAAGGAACATAATTCTTGCCTTCATGGAGCTCATGAACATCTCATGTCTAATTTTTGTCCTAGAATGACAACATGGTAACCCCTCCTATTATGAAGAAATATTAGAACCTCTAGTTTGTAAGGGAATAAATAGTAACATCTCTGCACAGTAAATATGAAGCCATGCCTTTAAGAAAAGAAGACAAACATATTAAGAAACTTAGAAAAGCCAGGCCTGGAGGCTACAGTCTGAAAACTGGAATGATGGTAACATAGGGCTATGCCTCCCAGGAAACCTAGTAAAGGTTTGTCTGTAATTGATGGTGAGGTTTTGCAACACTGGGTATATACGGAAGTTACTCAAGGAGCTGGAGCGGAGCCTGCTACTGCTTTTTTGAAAAAGGAAAGAGGGTTTTAAACAAGAAGCACACAAGTATATCTTGCTTCCTGCATTCCTGAAAAATCTTAAATAACTGGACTCTGCTATAAAACCCCCAAAATATTTGTTGTCTAGAATCTCAGAGTAAATTTTACAGAGTATTGTTAGGAAAGCAAAAGCTCCCCAGACATGCGTGCCTTCATTTTTTTTTTAAACATTGATTTGGATCTTCACACTCAAAATTAAATTTGCTGAAAGTGGACTCTTCCCATATAGCAATGTAATGGGGAGAAGAATCGATTTTTTAAAACGTCAAGATTTACATCAACAGTAAAGAATATTGTGTCTCCCTTAGATACAATCACTGACGTTTCTACTCATTTGGTAGTTTTAGCCAGTTTCTTGTAGAGACTGTATTTTTCCTTCTCTCTCGATCCGCCTAATCTGTTCTATAAACTTTGGTTCACTCTCGCCTTACCGCTCACCCCATCCATTGCCACATCCCTTTACCTGTGGCATTTTACACTTGAGGCCAACTGTGAATGGTTGACGACAAAAGGACTGCTAATTGCACCAATTAAGAGGTGTGACTGTCACTCATTACCTATCAGCTTTGTTACTGAACATGCTAATTAGTAATCATACAGGTGCAGGCGTTTAAGTTCATCAAGGTTAACACTTCCACACAGCTTTGTTTTGGCTGTTTGTTTAAATATTGAAAAGTCATGGGTAAAGGGCTGGTTTCTGGTGAAGAATGAACAGATGTCATTGCTATACTTTCTCAGATCTTTAGACTGACTTACAGCAATAAAAGTGACCTGCCGAGAAGTGATTCTCTGTGGTCAGTTTATGAAAGGACAGGTGTTTTGGGTTATCTTGCCCTCATGAAGGAGCAGGGAACTTGTCTTTATGTCACAGGACTCTGGAACTCCACTGGAAGGTCAGCTGAGGGCATTATACTAGAAGCCTGTAGTTATTTAAGGATTTTCTGAAAGCCCAGAGTTTCTACATATTAGTCTCTTTCTGAAAGCTAAACTCATATCATTGAATAGTGTTATAGATACATCCTCTAGACTTCCCTTTAGAAATTTCTGATAGAACACCTGGAGGAGGGAATCTGTTTCAGAATCCCATACCCTCAATTTGACAGAAACCAAGGAATCATCCTGACCAGCTTCTAATTAGGGAAGGTAACAAAAATTCATTCTACAGAGGGGACTACTGAGGTCCAAGACATTTCACGACTTGCCCAGGGCCATTAAGCCAAGATGAACCTCGATTTGCAGAATGAGATAGATTTGGGGAAGAGCTAACCTTCCATTTTTCTCTAGCAGAATGAGTAATTCCTATGAGGAGCTGGTAATTTTTAGCTTGTTCTCAAGCCTACTGAAATATCTTTGCTCTTTCCATGCATCTGTAAGAGCAACTGTTGTTTTCAGTCATTCAGGGGGAAAGTGTGTGGTGAGGGCCTCTTCTATTTTTGTGGTAGACGCCACAACAAATAAAGAACGTCTCTCTGGAACCTAAGCTGCAAGGTTTGGAGAACTGCTGTGTGATGGTAAAACTAGTTGATCGGTTTGAGATCAGCGCCCAAACCATGTTTGAGGGAATACATTGATCCAGCCCAGGATGAGGAGTGGCCCCCTTGCTCTTACTCAGGATAGGCCTCACTCGTTACCTGACTTACAGCAAGGGGTAAAGTGGAGGTACGAATGGGCGAAAGTCCAGGACTCTGGGCTGCCCTTCTCTCTCAACACAGGGGATAAACCCGAACCTTAACCCACTTTAAACAAACAAATGCACTCCAAATTCTTAGCATGTGCCTGGTACATTGTAAGTGCACCAGAAATGGAAGTCATTATTGTTAGAAGCTTACTTGCCTCTGGGTACATTTGCATCTTATATTTATTAACCATAAAACAGCTAACATTTCCATTGGACTTAAGCCTTTTCTTTTTCATGAAGCTGGGGACTCTTTTCTTCCCTCCATCTTGCATTTAAATTTAATTTTTGGCTTCTTGTTGTTGTTTTACCAAGACATGAAATATTCAGTATAGAAAAGTATAAAAATACATGTCTTTCAACAAAAAGCTTATAATCATAGCTCTCAGGGATAATTACTATTAACACTTTGGTATATAGCTTCAAGGATTATATTCTATACATGCATAAACATTTAAAAAATTAAAATGGAAATGATTCAAGTTAGTTTGGAAAATTTATTTTCATTTATTATTATATTTAAACCATTTTCTTTAAATATACCTATTTATTTCCATCATAATTTTTGTTAACTGAATAATATTTCCTTTTGTGGATTTTCCATAATTTAACACATTCTCTATTTTTGTATATATTGGTTGCTTCTGATTTTTCATAATTAAAAAAATACTGCTGTGAGTATCCTTGTGGCTAAGCTTTTCAGATAAATTCTTAGAAGTAGAATTTTGGGGTTAATACACACGTAGTAGTATCTACTGCTGCACAGCAAATTACTGAAACTTAACAGCTTAAAACAACACACTTTTAGGATCTCAATTGCTATATGTTAAGAGTCTGGGCATAACTTAGCTGGTCCCTCTTCAAGGTGTCAGTCATCATTTGGGGCTGAGGTCTGCTCTGAGGCTATCCTGGAAAACATCCACTTCCAAACTCAAGTTGTTGGAAGAATCCATTTCCTTGCTGTTGTAGGACTGAAAGCTTCATTTTCTTGCTTGCAATAGGCTAGAGGGTACCTTCAGCTCCTAGAGATAGCCTGAAAGTTCATTGCTATGTGGCCTCCCAGCATAGGCAGCCCACAACACGGTGGCTTGCTTCTTCAAGCCAGCAAGGGAGAGAGAAAAATACTCCAGCAAGAAGTGTTACAATCTTATGTAACGTAATCATGTAATCACATATATCCTGCTTCGTTTGCAGTATTTATTCTATTGGCTAGACATAAGTCACAGGTTCCATGATACGCCGGGGAAGAGCATGACTGAAGGGCGTGAATACCAGGAAGCAGGGTCATGAGGGCCAGCCTAAGGACCTGCCCACAATTATCCGTGTTTAAAACTTTCGATGAATATAACCAAACTTCAAATATATCGCTATTAGTACAGAATTAGTGTGCACTTTTCCCTACCACATTGACCAATTGGTAGGAAGTAAATTGCCAATTTGATTGGAAAAAAGATATATTTTAATTTGAATATATTTGTTTATGAAGACAAATACATTCTTATGTTCTTTGGTTATTTGCATACTTCACTTTTGAAAATTGCTTTCCATGTTCTTTGGGTAGAGTATTAATATTTTTCATTGTTACACTTGTTGCAAGTATTTCCCCCCTATATCTGTTGGTCTTTGTATTTGGGGCATATTATTTAGGAATGGGGCTTATTTATTTTATTGTAGTCAAATCAGACATTCTTAACCTTATTGATTCTCTTTACCACCATGTAGATTGTTTTCCTACCCCAGGATTACATGAATATTCTAAAATGTGGAATCTAAACAATAATACAAGTGAATCCACACACAAAACAGAAACAAGCTCTCAGACGTAGGAAACAAACTTATGGCTACCAAAAGCGAAATGGAGGAGGGAGAGGGATAAATTAGGAGTATGGGATTAAGAAACTACTATACATGAAATAGATAAACAATAAGGATTTACTGTGTAACACAAAGATATTCAATATCTTGTAATAACCTGTAATGGAAAGTAATCTAAAAAAAAAAACATATTTTAACTGAATCACTTTGCTGTCCATCTGAAACTGACACAATATTGTAAATCAACCATACTTCAATTTAAAAAGTTATAAAGTAATTTTATGGTTATTTAAAAGTTTACATTTAATCTCTCTGATATTGATTCAGTGTAAATATAAAACAGAGATGATTTATTATTATTTATTTATTTTAACCAGAAATGGTTGGTAAATTTCAACTAGAAGAAGTGGTTAGAAACTGATTAAGACTAAAAAGCTTGAAGGATCTGAAGCCATGAACTGGGACTTGTAGAATTTGTAGCATCATGAGGGGCACATAGAACAGATGTTTATTTAGGAAGCGGGAACTTAGGTTATTCCTGTGGTAGCTGTCTGCTCTGTATACTTGTTAAGGTCCCTCTGGTGTGCCATGAGTTTACTTTTTGTCTGAGAATGTAGTAGAGGGGAACTGTAATCCATCCCAGGGTAGTCACTGTGAGGTCAATCTGACAAAGTGTGGAAGACCTTCCACGGGTCCCCTTCTTTCCCGGTGTGGCAGAAGTGGCTAACGGATCCACAAAGTGAATTCTCCTCTTCTTCCTCTTCATAATAAAACCTCTTGAGTTGGAGCAGGGCTCGTGAACTTTGTATGGTCAGGCCCCATAAGAAGGCTGCTCTCTTGCTTTCTGTACATCCACTGCCTGACCTGGCCCTGCCTCCCCTCCTAAGCTGAAGGTTTAATCAGTAACTGCCTGCTTGATTGCCAGACCCCTAGCTAATGATCTATTAGTTCTCTTCCTCAGACCAGAATGGCTCCAGTATGTTCGGTCATCAACAGGAAATATCGGCCCTCGCAAGGGTTGTTAACTCAAAGATCTTTGCGGGGTGCGTTCCTTCAAGCAGTGCCCCTGGCAACCAAGGAGCCCTTCTGACACCATGCTCCCTTATGGTTGATAGCCTCCGCCTCCCCTGTGTAGTGAAGATTGCTGCCCTGTCCTGCCTGCCCATGGGCCGTACACGGTGGGGTGTTGTTCCGGGACCTTTGCCTCTGACTTGTAAGATTCCCTGTCCAATAAATCACAGGTGTCTCTGCTGCTGACTCCGGGCTCCTTCTTCCGTCTCGCAGCTGGGCAACTGCAAGGACTGCAGGACCATGGTGCACAGCCCAACAAACGTCTACATTTCCCAACTTCTTTTGCAGCTAGTCACGGCCCTGTGACTGAGATCAGGCCAATTGGAAATGAGTGAAAGTGAAGGGTACAGTTTCTTGATCATATACTTAAAAAGGCTTTTTCCCTTTTCTCTTGCTCTGGAACTTGCATTTGCAGGAGATTCAGCTTTGACCATGAAGGCAAAGACAACACTGCAGAGTGTGGTTCTCACTGTGGGGTTTCCAAACCACCCGTATCACCATCACATGAGTACTTGTTAGAAATGCAGATGCTTGGGTCCCCCTCTGACCTACTGAATCAGAAACTCTGGGGTGGGCTCAAAAAGCCCTCCAGGTGATTCTGACGCTCTAAAGCAGGGACTATGGCAGCTGGCTTTTGTATGGTCAGTGAGCCAAGAACAGTTTTCATATTTTTAATGAGTTGCAACAATCAACAACAAGAAAAGAAAAACAAAAGCAAAGAATATATAATTGAGATTACATGTGAGATGCAAAGGCTAAAATATTTACTATACTGTCCTTTACAGAAACAGTTTACCAACCTCTGCATTAAAGTTTGAGAACTACTGCCATAGCAGTTAGTACCAATCAATGAGCGGGAAGGAGCTTAGGTCCCTGAATAACTTTGTGGAGCAGACCTGCTCTGTTGATCTGGTCTGTTCATCTCTGGACTGCTAAGCAAAGAAAAAATAAGCTTCTGTCTTATGTGAGCCTCATTATGTTAGAGCTGCTGAGCCCATGCCCTAACTAATGGGACAGGTGAGAAGAAGCTGCTATATAAATACATTGATTTCCCTTTGCATACCTCCCTGTTAGCCAGTGGTCTGTGGTTTGCTCTTAGTTTCCCACATCACATCTCTCCTGGTGGCTGTCTTCAAAGATTCAGATGTTTGATTTGTCTAATAGTCTTCCACATAATTTCAGCCCCAGAGGCTCAGAAAAGTTTACTGGAGCTTCAAGGTCAAGGTCAACTTGGCTTAAATGTTTTCCATGGAAATAATTCCTTCAAAACAATCAGTAATCTTACAGGCAGTAGTCTTGTACTTCCATAGCCTTATTTTGATATACTGAGTTAGAATGCTTGGTGTGTCAGCATTGAACAAACGATGGTGACCCATCCTCTGGCTTGCAAGCATTCATCCTTGTTTGAAATGGTACATTGAGGGGCATCCCTTCCTAACAGATGGGATTGGATGGTGATAGGTCCGCGGCTGTGGGCTGTGGGGTTTCTTTGTAAGAGGACAGTTATGATTTAGGCCAGACACAGAAGACGATTGCAGTTAGGGAGGTCACTGAGAAGGTAAATGACCTTGAAAAGAGAGGGGTCTGTATTCCCGGCTATCCGTGTTCCCAACCATCCCGGCCCCAAGGGGAGATGGTGCATTGGAGACTCAGTCTCAGGAAGCGTATCAGAGGGGAAGGAAGAGAGAGGGTGGTTTCCAACGACAAAGTTCAGTTGGCAAAGGCAGCTCTTCTCTGAGTCCCTCTGGAGGGGAAGACCCCAAAGAGCGAGCACGGCGCCACAGCCTGATTTCCAGCGGGAGCACTGCGCCCCAGGTAGGGCGCGGCACGCAGGAACAGAGCTCGGGTTTGGGGTACCGTGGTGCGATGCGGGGTGCGCGGGCTGGAAGAAGGGGTCGGGATCGCGGGCTTCGCCGCGCTCGGTCAGCGCGCAGTGACCACAGGCTCGCTCGTGGCATTCTGTGCGCAGTAGTGAAGCCTGGCAAGAGGTCTCCGGCTGGCCCAGAGCCGGCTGTCGTCCTAAAAATGCAAACCATCGCCTCGGGCCGTGGAATCTGGAACCGGCGGAGGACAGAGGCTCCGGCTGGGCGCCCCGCTGCTCGCCCTCCCTTCAGCACTGGCGACTTGGACGTAGGAAGCTGGTCTTTACCCTTGTACATAAGGACACAGAAGAAAGGGATTTCTTTTCTTTTGAGGAGTCCCAGAGGCCAGTGGTTTTATCGCGACTTTTTGCTGAGCTGATATTAAAGACGGGGGAGAGGGGATGCCAACCACCAATCCTCACGTCCCCGTGTTTTCTCATGCAAAATAAGCCCTTTGAACTTGAAAGCTGCATTCGCGCCCGGTTCCCCAGTGCCCCCTGCCCCGCCTCCATCCCCTTTGTTTTCTCTGGAGTGTAGGCGAGTCAATTCGCAGCCTCCCCGCCAGTCTTTTTTCGAGGATGGCTCGTTAATAGTCGGTGGGCCGGGCGGACGCTGGGTTTGCCAGCCCCGGGGCCGCGGCCGCCGCAGACCCCCCGGCCCGCGTTAGAAAGCCCGGCCTGGAGGGCGCCCCCGGGTGGCTCGCGGCGCGGCTCCCGAGGCGGCACCGAGATCCCGACGCGCTGGAACCAGGCCGGGTCTCCAGCAGCTCTGCCTGGGCCCCGGTCGGCCGTGCAAACGGACTTGGCCCTTTCTGCGGCGCTTGTTTGTTTGTGGCTTGTTTTTGTTTTGAAATGTTGCCTTCGTGCTTCCCAGGCAGCCTGCCGGTCCCGAGGCTGCAGAGACATCCTTGACTCGGGAACGGCGATGTCGGGGACAGAGCTCGTCCCCTGCCTCTGGGGGTCTTTGTTGCTCGCTGCTCACGTTTCAGAAATCCGCCTCCTCCCGCTCGTCAGTCTCCTTGGAAGCAAACCCTGAAGTTGGGGAGGGGGGGAAAGCACTTTTCCTTGTGTTTTTAGGCATCAATTATTTCTATGGAATTCTTGACAGACAACAAAGGATTAAAAAAAAAAAAACAACTGTCGATTTTCTGCTGTCAAGGAAACAGGCTGTTCTCCCCATTTCAGGCTCCCTTGGTAAACGTGGTGAAAACTTAAGAGGTGACGACCATAGTCTCTCAGAGAACTCACCTGGAGTTGTTTCTAGAGCTTCCGTACGCGGGGGGGGGGGGGGGGGGGGGAGAGCCTGGGGGAACCCAGGACTGTGGATCCTAGCTCTCTGGCGAACGCCCCTGGTTTTCTGGAAGGCCTGGGGAGAGGGGCGGAGCCAGGAGGGCCTTCCAACCGAGGATGGCCTCCTGCGCCCCGGGAATCAGTGGCAGGAAGGCGCGGCTCCAGGTCTGTGGGCCGCAGGCAGCGGGGCGCGGGGGAGTGGAGGGTAGAGCCCACCCAGTGTGCTGCCCCCGTCGGGTTGCAAGTTCTGATAGCACGGAACCCCTTCGTTCTCTGTACTTCTCTGTCTTCGTTTTGCACATTTCCTCCTTTACTCGCCATTGCTTAATTGCTCATCACCTTCCTTAAAATTCTACCTTCCAGGCAAATTCAGCAGGTGGTCCCCGCTTTTTCTCCTCCCTGTGCTCAGATCCCCATTGACTGTCTTTTCCTGGTTAAGAGCCAATCTACCCCAGGAACCACCCTGACTTCAGTATAATTTAATAAACTTGAACGGTGACCACGCTGGTAGTACTCTGTCTTGTTTAGAGTGATGTTAACTGTTTTCTTACTGGACCCGGTTAAAGGTAATTCTCAAATTCAGACCCACGGAATGGAGGTGCGGTCCCAGTGGCCCGGCCCAAGTCACAAATCTAAACCTAAGTCTGCCGGCGCTTGTTGAAAATACCTCAGTGTCAAGGAAACTATCACACACCAATCACCATCTTCCCACTCAGCTTTAGCGAGCTCACCTCGCCCTAGAAAACAGGACCTGCCGGTCTCAGAAGGAAATCCCCGACCTCCCAGCCAGTCGGGCCCTGTTTCCATGTTGCTGCTTCTAACCTCGGCAAAACTCACTCTAGCTCGGCATCCCTGGGCAAGAGTGCTTCGCTGCTTGTGAGGCTCTGTACTCCCCAGTCTCTGGATTGTTCCCCGTTGAATAAAGGATATCCAACTCGTTACTAAATTGTGTTATTGTTGTCATTTGACAGCCCTCACAGCAACCCTGTGAGGCAGGGATTTTCTAGCTCATTCTCAAGGAAGGCAGTTAAAGCCCGAGCAGATTGTGAATTTGCCCCTCCCTCTTGATCCTGCTGCTTCTCCACTCCCAGGCACCTGCCGGGCAACTAGGCTCTGTTCACAGATGCACAAGGCTTATCCTCTATTTTTGTGAAGCCTGTAAACCAGCAGATAACCTGTGATGTGCAGGAAAAAAATGTAATTCAAGATAGAATTGTATTCGCATGAAAAGAATATGAACAAAGTACTATACTGTTTCAGAATAGGGAGAAATTCTTTTTGGTGGAAGGATCACTTAGAGCGGTTGGTTAAAGACATGGTCTTTAGCATCCTAGGGCCCCGGGCTAAAATCAGCCTCACTATTTGCTGGATGCTGTCATGGGACAAATTATTTAACCTCTCCGAGTTTTAGATTTATCATCTGTAAAACTGGGTTTGTTATACTTATAGCACTTCCATGGGATTAAATGAGATAACGTATGGAAGTCTCAGGGCCTAGCACAGAGTGAGAACTCCACAAATGGTAGTAATTATTGGAATTCTCTGCATGCCTAGGATTTTGACAGCTAGAGATGGGATGGATGATGGCATTTCTTTTCTTTTTTTTTTTCTGAGTGTGATAGAAAGAATTTTAAGAAGGGGTAACCAGGTCACATTTACATTTTATATAAATCACTTTCTGACATTTTTGTAGTCCTAAAATTGCACTGAGTGATACAAGTTGCTTGCAAAGAAGGTAATTACCATGATAGTTTACAGTTTGACCAGTACTTTACAAAGCACTACCACAACTTCTCTACAACAGTGTGAATAGAAATTTCTGTCTATCCTGCTCAAGACTTCTTTCTTTGAGACCATCCTGGGTGTCACATTTGCCTAGCACTTACAGTATCCTAGGCATTGCTTCCAGCACTTTTACATTTTAAGTCAATTAATCTGTACTGCATTTCCTCGAAGAAGGTCCCGTCATTATCCTACATTTGAGGGAATTGAGGCACAGAGAAGCTAAGTAACTTGCCCAAGGTTTCACAGCATGTGCTGGACCTCTGCATGGCACTGTTCCCAGGAAATTGAGCATCCCCTGGTTGTGTGCTCTGCATTCTCCAGTTGCCCTTCTCTGATTCCTTCCACCTTGTTCCAAACTAAAGAACCAGCCTGAGGTGCCTAGGTAGTCAAGAGGCGCTTGCAGCGAAAGGCAGCTCACCTCAGCAAGGAGATGATGGCGGCCAGTGTTTGAGCTGCACATTGCGGTGCATTTCCAGGCTCCCTTTGATGTGGCCCAGAGGCTGCACACGTAAAGGCACTGGGGCAGCTGGGGTGGGGTGTAACATGGGATTTGGAACAACAGACTGGGATGGAGACCAGTGTAACGATGGGGACTTGCTCTTCTGGAACCTTAAGCACATCACTGAAAATTTGGGGGGTCTTAGTTACTACATCTGAAGGAACACTGGGGGTCATAGGAACACTTTTCCTCCGTGCCTCACACGTTGTTCTGAGAATAAAATAAAGCGATGAGTGAATATGCAATTGAAGACTCTAAAGTGTATATAAGTATGAATTACCAAAGGACACAAACTATTTTTAATATCAAACAAGATCCTGATTTGCCTCATTGGCTAGAAGGGCTAGTGGATATAATTTGTTTCTATAACTAAACCCAGACTAGATCTCTGGAGACCAACCTTCTTTTAACCCACCTTGATGTTTTAATCCACTGAGTTATTAAATTAATCCAATTGAGTTATTCTCAATTCCACCTAAGTAGATCTTTAATGATTGCATCGCATTCCTAGGCTTAGGAGAGGATCCGAACCCATGGGTCTCTTCAGTTTAATGCCTTTGTCCAAAGAACAAAGAGGAGACGTTAGTTAATAACTATAGTCAGTGTGCCTCCCTCACCAGGTTAGGGTATAGGATGAGGTCACAGTTATTTTATTATTCAAATTATAATAACTGCATTTCATCCAATTTCCTCTTTCTGGTGATGTTGCATGACAAGACCAAGACCCTTAGGAATTTGCTCAGTCCAAAGAGCTTAGTCTGCATAGACATATCACGTTACAGAGGAAGAGACTAGAACATTCGGCCAGACTGCAGAAGAGCCCCTTTCTCTGCTGATGTTCCTGCATCAACAGCAAACCCCAGAAGTTTAGAAGCTGACACCCTGCCTATTGACATACCACTCTGTCAGGATGGTCATGGGGTCACTGGTGGTTTCTCAGCATGTGGACCAGGGAAGGGGGGACAGCATGCCCAAGTCTCCAGGATTAGAGTCCCCTGTGAGCCGCTCTCTCGGCTCTCACACCTGTAGCCCTGCCCTGAGCACACAGTAGTTCCAGAAGGGCATTGAGCCTTGGCCACCTCAGGGCCTCGGGCCAGTCCTCCTCTCTAGCAACCCCGCTCCTAGAGCTTGGTTATCAGTTTTGGACCCCCTTTTCCTTCTAATGACTTTCCTCCTAGGAAGTCCTTTGTCTCTCCTGCAAGCAGCCTCTGTTGGAGTCACCCTAGCCCAGGGGTCATCCAACAGCCCAGGGCCACGTCCAGCCTGCCGCCTGTTTTTGTAAATAAAGTTTTATTGGAACACAGCCATGCTCATTTGTTTCCATATGATCTATGGCTGCTTTCGTGCAGCAGAGTTGAGGACCTGTGATGAGACCCTGTGCCCACAAAGCCTAAAATTGTCACTGCCTGTCCCTCTATAGAAAAAAATGTGTGCAGACACCGGTGACCATCAAAAGTGTTCTAGTGACATTGACTATCAAAGTAAGATGTCCTTGGTCCTGTTTCTTTCCCTCCTACAAGGTTCTGTAGTCAGATAAATGGATGGATGTAATTAATGCATGTGTGAGGGATCACTCCAAAGCAGCCACGCCCCAGGTTCTTGTCAAACCACCGCCGTCACCAGTTCATTTATACTTTTTCTCCAGAGCAATGATTTTTTTTCCCCCCAGAACAAAGAAGATGAGCTCCCAGTTGACTTGATATCTCCACTCCCAGAAATAGAAATAGGTAGCCAGTTTTAAATAGAGAACAGTCTGACTCATGAGTATCCCAAGCACACTCCCAAGGAGAGGAAGTGCTCTCATAGGAAACAGCCAATGGCTTCTCAAAATAAATAAGTACCAGTAATAATAGTGGCTTTAGGTGACTTTGGACCATCCAAAGATCAAGAGACATGAAATCAATCTTTCTTGAAAGATTTTGTGAGCGGTAATCTTTATATTGAAAAACATTCATGAGATAAGCCTAGATTTTAAATAGCACTAGAGTTATGTTGACCCAACTGATTAAAAACGAGAATATTCACAATGTAGCTTGGCTTTTCCTCTCTCCCTTCAAGAGCCTTGTTGTACAACAGCCTGAGCTAAACATGCTGTGTCAATCTTATCTTTTACATTTCCCGGGTGTTTTCTTCTTAGATCATGCAACAACCCTGTCATTATTTTAAATATTTTTGCCTGTAAATTTCAGAATACTTGATCTGATTTTAATAGGACCCATGTGTGAAATCCTTTATTTTTTTTTTAAATCTATCGCTCTAAGTCTTTCTGCTCTTTAGTACAGCACAGCTTGGTAGCACTAGGTACGTCTTGTTGAAAGTATGTCCATAAATATGTCCCTTGCAGCACGGAACAGCTTGTTAAATTGGCAGTCCTCAGCAGTTTGCCTAGAAAAGTTTGCCTCACTTGCGATAGTCCAAATGTAGGGCAGAACACAGCGTAACTTTTTATCTAATTTTACCAATTGACATATTCTTCAAATTTTTAACTACCTCGTGTCTTTTCCTTCCAGTGCCACCACCTGACTTGAAAGTGGCTAAATGTTCTCACAATTGCCAAACGTGGATAGGGAAATTACCTTTTATTACTGGGTACTAATTTGGAGGGAAATTAAGGAAAAGAACGCCGTAATCTAAAACAGGATGCTAACGCCACTGTGGGGAAAGCATCCTGACAGGCTGAGGCCACCGATTTCTATTCCTGAGGTCGGATTGGTACCGTTCTTCCTTATGGCAAGGGTGGGGCTCGCCAGTTTTAGTCTTTCAAGTTTTATTGGTATACTTGATTGGTTTACAATACCTGATGAAACCCCATTATTGATATATATTTTATATATACACACACACACTTTGGTATTTTATTGATGTGTTGATATACTCTGATTTTCATCTCTCTCTGGTTAGGATCCTGTTAGAACTAGGGAGGACAAGTATGGAGGACCCTCAGTTCAAAACTTAATGTCACAAGGATGAGCCTCGATGTCACAGCTCTCCGCTCTCACCTCTGTGAGAGGAAGCCTGCTTCTCTCCATCCCTAGGTGTATATCAGCAACACCGCCTCTGTTCCCAGGCCTCAGAACATCAGGGAAACCTTCCTCATCAGCTTGTAATCGTACTGTTTAAAATTTGCCAAACCTTGTCCTGGGGGGAAACAGCACAACAAAAGAAGACGAGACAAAGCACGTGTCTGAATGCAGCACCCGCGGAGGGACTCGGGGCTTGGGATGGAGCACAGCACAATGGCTGTGTTCAGGGACCGTTTTGGTGGCCACACCCTCCAGATGGTCCTGCGTGCTTTCGGGTGCGTGGCCAGAAGAGAATGCATTTTCTGTGCTCAGTTCCTATCTGCAGATTTTACCTCCCAGTAAAAGATTTGCCTATTCCTGAAGAATCTATTACTTTCGGAGCCATTATTGAAGAAAGCCTTTTTAAAAATTCAAAGTGGATTTTTTAGAAATGACACCCGACTTTCTAGTCTCTTCTTAAACATGCTTTCCTAGCTGCAGGTGGGTAAGGACATTTTCATGGGTGAAAGTTTACAGTCCACACTTCTCTGAAGATTAAAGAGAGAATCTGAAGCTCTGTTTTCAGCATTTCTCAAAAGTGGGGTTTAAGTTCCTCTCATTTCAGAATCACCTTGGGTAGACATTACAAGTGCACATTTCTGGGGTCCACTTATAACTCAGTGAATCAGTTGCTAAGGTAGAATCTAGGTGATTCTGATACACGTGAAAAATTTGCAATCATCGCATCTGTCGCCCTGTACATAGCTGGTGTTCAACACATTTTTTGTGGAATGAATCAAAACAATTCAAGGGAAGAAAACAAAATCATTCAATCAAACACAGTGCATTCTTTTTTTTAAATTAAATGTCCTTCAGGCTTTATGTTGATTTAACCGCATTAAAACTGTGACCAAAGACATTCTAAATTGTGGATCTGTGGATGATAATTGAAAGAGAAAATCTCTTGGCTGGTATCTTGAAGAACATTTTCTTGTATTCCTGGAGGGGTATGTAAAGCACATCTAAAATAGCTATTTTGGATCATTCTACTTTTTTAATTAAAAAATTTAATTATTGACAAAAGCTATTTGCTGGAATTGTGTAAAAAATGTTTACAGATGCCTTAGGAAGAAAACAGCAGAATGTGGAACTAATTGTGTTGAATCAAGATAATTATGAAACACAAATGACCATTACTTACAACAAGTCCCCTGATGATCAACGGTTGACTCCAGGGATCAGGTGCAAATGAAGGAAAATAAAATAAAAAAAGAGTGACGATATATTTATGTGGTTATAATCAAACTAGAAATTGTGCCCTATCCCCAAGTTAATAAAGGTCTTTCATGACATTTCAGTATTCAAATTATACATGCTATATTGTTACTAAGTAAAGCTTTTTTTCTAACTTCAAAGGAGCATAGTTTTTTTTTTTTAATCTTGACTTCTTATCACATTGAATTCTGGGAATAAGAGGTGAATGAGTTTTCTATTTTCTGACTTCCCTTTACAGTGGAAAGTGACATATTTAGGTATGAATTGTTTTCATTTCTTTTCCATCCTAGGTGGTCAGTGGGCTTTTATGCCAGTATAGTAAGAAGCCCAGAAGAGATCTTCTGGATGTTACAAGATGTCTTGGCACAAAAGTCCTGAGCAACTCAAATGTAATTTAGATCACCACTGGGACGTGCAGCAGGCTGTCCCCCACCTACATGAACCTCTTGGTCTACTGTGTTGTGATCATCCTCTATGTAGTGTGGAAAGGTGGAATTAAAAATGTAGAAAAGGCCAGAGGCTTCAAGTGGGAATCGCCACTGACAAGAAATGCTAGGGGACCGAATGTGAGTCTTCAATTGAACAGTATCATTTAAAAGAGAGAATCTTCCACCATTGCAGGAAAATACCAGGCTTCGTTTCACATTACTAACTGAAAGAGAGCTATAAATCAACGTACAAGTTCTCAGACCAACATTGTCTAAGAGAAATAGAAGGTGGGTCACAGATGTAATTTAAAATTTTCTACTAGCAACTTGAGAAAAAGTAAAGAGAAACAGGTGAAGTTAATTTAATAACAATATATTCTATCTAACCTAGTATTTCCAAAATATCATTTCAACATTTACTGAATATCAGAATTATCAGTGAGACTTCTGAGATTCTTTTTATCTTACTAGGTCTTCACATCTCAATTTGAATTAGCCACATGTCAAGTGCTCAGTGGCCACATGTAGCTAGTGACTGCCATATTGGGCAACTTAGCCCTGGACTGGTAATCCTCCAACCACATATGAATTCTCTAAGAGGGACTCTTGTGAAAAATGAATTATTTCGAAGGCAATACAATGTTGTCATTTGCATTGTGATCTCTGGGCCTGAAGCTGTAAGCGTAAGTGGATAAGTGACTAGAAGAAGGAGTGAGAGTTCGGAAGTCTACTTTCCATTGATATACGTGAAGGGTGTCCTTGGGTTTGCCCGGGCTGCAGAGGCTGAGCTTTTCCAGAGAAGTCACTTGTCATTTGCTGCATTTACCAGGTTGGGCTGTCAGCCATTGCAGTTTTCCGGTTCTATGGTCTTGCAATACTATTGGATTATTGGGTATTACTCTAAGATATCTTTACTGGGTGTTATCCCCCCTTGCTGCCTCACTTCGTCTTGCCATCTAGCAGCTGCTTATGCATCCTCTGTTAAAGATGCTGAGCCTGTGGACTGGTCCCAGTCTAGGCTCTCAGTGTTGGCTGGTAACCAGAGAGATGTCTCAAGGAGCCAGGTGGGATGTTCATGGCAAATCCAGGTGTCACAGGCAGAGTAAAGTTTAAGCAATACCCCAATTTAGTGTTTAGCTTTTAATCTCAATCTCAGGTGTGCCTCAGCGATAATGTCCTATTGCCCTAGAAACTTACCAGCTTTCTTGGACTGTTGTAGTTTATTTCTGGATTTCAAGTACAGAAAGTTGTTAATTATACTTCTTAGTCCATGACACCATATCATTGGTTTGCACAAGCTTCTCTCTTGACCTGTCTCACTTACATGTTATCTATCTATCTATCACCTATCTATCTATCTATCTGTCCGTCCGTCCGTCCATCCATCCATCTTTTTATCTATCTATCTATCTATCTATCATCTATCTATCGGTCCATCCATCTATCCATCCATCCATCCCTCCATCCATTCATCCATCCATCTTTTTATCTATCTATCTATCTACCTATCTACCTATCTATCTATCGGTCCATCCATCTATCCATCCATCCATCCCTCCATCCATGCATCCATTCATCCATCCATCTTTTAATCTATCTATCACCTTTCTCATTTGGCCTCCATTTCTCAATTGCTCACTGCCATTCTCATTCGTCCCCCTACCACAAGCAGTCATGTGAATGTGTTTGATGATATCCTTTTGTTTTCATGTGTTCTTATAAAACATTTGTTCATGTTTTCTAATTTATACAAGTATCATTATGTTAGATAGCTCATTCTATTTTCTCTTTATTATTATTGCCTATTGTTTCTAAGACCTACCCATGTGGCTTTGTAAACATCGGCTCTTTGCTTCTGATGGCTGCAGAATACTTTACAGTTGGCACCTACCATGTTTTACTTACCCACTAGTGACAGACACCATGATTTCCTCCCACCATCACAAACAGCACTATGATAAATGTCATGGAGCATGCCCTCTGGTGTGTGAGAGTATTTTAAAAAATTATATTCAGGAACTGTACTGCTTGTTATAGTGAATGTTTAATTTAACTAAATATTACCAGGTCATTTCCAGAATATCTGCACCAGTCTATGTTTAAATCAGCAGTCATGTGAAGGTTTCCAAATACCCATATGCCCAATAATAATGGCATTCTCCAGCTTTCCAATTTTAATCAATCTAATGACTTTCTTGAACTTTTTAATGCTATTGTGTCAAAGTGATTGGTAAAAACATATACTTGGGAAGCAAAATTAGATGATAAAGTCCAGTTTTCTATTCCTTTTTCAAACATTTGATACATGCTGGTTGCTATAGTACTAGAGGCAAGTAATTCACTAGTGTCAGATTTTAGAAGAACCATAGGCTGATACAAGGAAATACACTGAAAATGTGTTGTGGCCACTAGCCACTTCTGCGTCTCAGCCTAGAAAGTGGACGAATGCATTCTTTAATAGTCACAGGAAGCCTATTCTTGGTCTGGCTGGTCTTGGGGAACTGGGGGTCCTCTAAGGGTCAGTCAATTCTAAATGAACCTCAAAACCAATAAAATGTCTATAACCCACTTCTGCTTTCTTACATTCTTTAGAAATCTGCTCCAATAGGTCCTAGTAGCATAACTCAGGAAAGATTGTCTATGAGGACATTGTTAGCATGAGTCAAAGGGAACAAATAGGATGCTGAAACCAGATGGGCAACGGGGACTGACCTAAATGTTAAGCTGTCTCTTGGGCACTGAAAGAGTGACCAGTATGTAAACAACAGTGTGCAATGGGTCACAGTGAACTGGAACAGGATCTAGGTCAGGAAAGATGGTCTAATCTGATGGTTGAGGTGTGGTTGGAATCCCCCAACGATGGCTATTCCAGAAGTTATGAGGATGGTAGTTTCTTGGGAAATTTTTCTGTTTTGAAGGAAGCTATAATCATTGACCAAAGGTATGGAAAACAGGGTCCAGGACCATCTAAGAAAGGACTGGTAAGAGCTAGGCAGGGTTTAGGGGCTTAGTCAGTTGGACTATGGCTTGGAGGGCCTGGACGTTGGAACTGAAATCAAGCCTGGTTATTTAGTCTGAGCAAATGTAGATAGTCTTAGAGAAGATCTGGTGCTCGATGGCCATTTGAGGACTCAGAGCCCACCCTAGATCCCAGATTTATGAACATGAAAATTTGACCACATTAGACATCACTGATGGGAGGAGCCAAGCTTATGTTCTCTCCTACTCAGAGCTTGGATGGAGCTGAATCTGCTCATCTAAACTCCCGTTGCCTAGAGGCGAAGGGCTAGTGAAACAGACTGATAAGAATCTAAGTTCTGGATCCAATGTAAAAATGGGCTCTAACACTCTGTAGTCTGGATGTCCAATTTGGCTCTGGAATTCATTGGAAATAGATTTCAAGATCTTGAGATTTCCTAAAGGTCACTCATGCACTTTTCCCCCTTCTGATACTTTAAGACCTCCTGTTCTCTCAACAAGGCCTCTCAAGATTATATCAGCATATATGGCCTTTTTCAAGAGTCAGTAGAAACTCAAAGGAAGAGGTGGATCTGAAGCCAGATGAACAGGCACCACCACAGTAAGAGGAGAGTGGGGTGGCTGTGACCCTCATGCATTATCCTCACCAAGTATGCTTTTGTAATGGTCTTTTGAGTCTCCAGGAATGAGCTAGATGGAGATTGAGTGACTTCACATTGCTTTTTGGCAAGGCCTCAGCATATATAACATCCATGATTCTGTGGTCTCTTTTATGGACTCTACATGGAATGTACCAAGGGGATCTCTGGATCATTTTATGGTAGTCCTATTTTTAATATTTTGAGGAAACGCCATACTGTTTTCCATAATGGCTGCAACATTTTGCATTCACACTAACAGTGCACAGGGTTTCACTTTCTCCATTTACTTGACAACACTTGGCTTTTGTTTTTTGATAACAGCCATACTGTTGGGTGTGAGGTGATATCTCATTGTGGTTTTGACTTGCATTTCCCTGATGATTAGCTGAGCACCTTTTCTATACCTGTTGGCCATTTGTATGTCTTCGCTGGAGTTACTAATCAAAGGGCATAAAGCTTCCGTCAAGCAAGATGAATAAGCTCGAGAGATCTGCTCTTCAAAGTTGTACCTAGTGTCAACAGGAATGTGTTGTACCCTCAAAAATTTAAGCAGGTAGAGCTCATGTTAACTGTCCTTACCACAATAAAATAAATTTTTAAAAAACAGAAAATTAAGTGACTTAATTGGAAGAAAAGAGAAGGGAGGTAACATATTAAAAGGGCAAGCAGATAAAAACACAAATGTAGAAATGTAGAGGCCTGAGCGGGGGAAAAAAAGAAAAAAAGAACTAGGAGAGATAGGAGAGAGTAATGTTAGTAAAGTAAAGGGAACCAAGACTTTGCAAAAAGAAGACACAAAGTAGAAGGTGACCAATTAGCATAGTGAGGGCAGAGGGCAGATATCAATGGTTAAAAAGTAAACGGGAAATGAAGAACATGTAAAATTGTTAAAGATGGGAAGAGAAAGGGAAGTAGCTGGGGGCAAAATAGGATTGCTACTCTGGTTGGATCATTTTAAATCATAGCATCTTGATGTCCATGCACTTAACAAACTTTCAGTAAACAGTTGTTGAATGAATGAATGAATGAGTAGATGAATGGCAGAAGAGAGGGCTATTAACTTACATGCCATGTAAAGGCAAAAGAGTGCATCTGTTATTCTGTAATATGAGTAATCATGATTATGAGAAGGTAAGAACAGGGTCTAAAGACAATCAATTAGAGGATATGTACAAAAAGAAAAACAACACTGCAAATGGCACAATTTATATGCATATTCTCTTAGATATTTATTCATAATTAGTTTCATTGTAAAATAATTTCAGAAATGATCTTACACAGTTGGTAAACACTGCTCTGTGGGCTTTTACGAGAGCCCTTACTCATAAAAGTAAGGGCTGGAGCAAAAGCACAACGGAATCATTTCACAGTTTGTTACCAATATGGGATTTATCGTCAGGCCCTCACTCCTCAGCCCCACAGTTCATTCATGGAGGTGGCTGAAAACTGTTCTCCATTTCCCAGTCAGTTCTTTAAACTCTTAGAAGAAAATCTGCAGAAAATCCTAAACCTCCCCTTGCGACTTTGGGTCACTCTCAGTCCAGAAGCTGTAATGGGGTCTGTGGTCCTCAGGGCCCCAGCAGTGGTCCTGCCCTTCAAAATCAGGAGTCAGCTCATGCCTAGCTGAGGATGTCAGCGGGGAAGTTCACTGTCAAAGGGGTATGGCTTTAAAGATAATGAGTCTAAATACCCACAGGGATAAGATCATGTAGCAAGTCATAAATACAGAAGCCAATACCATTGAGTAGAGGGGAGAGAGAGCTGGAGCCGAACACACAAGCCAGGGGTGTGAGACATTTGTCTACCTTATTAAAATAAAGGACTGAAAATACTAGATTGTGCCAAATATGTGACACATATTTGGAAGGTGCTGAAAGCCTCACAGAGGTTGGCAGACTCTGGGGTGGAGAATACAGTCTGATGAGGGCTGAGGTTGTGGCTAGTTGTGCTGGGGCCAGAAGCTCCTCACCCTTGCCCTACCCCCATATGTTTGAGGCAAACCTAGAAGCGTAGCACCTCCATCCAGACAAAAATAAAGTCAGGAGAGGGATTCTCCATAGGATTCCTCCATTGTCTGGTTACCGAGCACCCAGTTTTTCCAGGCTTCATCGGAAGACTCAAAGAGCAGAGGCTGCACCATAGCCCAGAGAGCAAAGAGCAGAAAGGAGCCAATCGAATCTCTACCTCTCTTCCCAGACTGGCACTGACTCTGGAGCTGCCCTCAGGGCTGAGAGGGGTCTTCTTCCTTTGCCTCATTTCCTCACATCATGGGGAATTAAGGGATAAAACAGACTTTCTGCTTTTAAGGGTTGGCCAGTACTTGAGTTAGACCAGATCCCCTTGACTCATGTTAAATTAGTAAGTGAAGAAGTACTCGAGTGGCAAATTAATGTTGTCCAGCAGGTTTGCCTTTCCAGCAGATATCAGTGAAGGTTTTTAGAGGCAGGGGATAATTTTCATAAACAACTGACACAAAAAATATTTCAGGCAAATAAATTTACAGCACATTCTGGGCTATAGACATTAAAAACTTCTGATTGGCCTGATACATACATATTTCAGTTAAAAGTAGGTGGTCAAATGCGCCAAGCAAGCAAGTCAGTCGGTTTAAAAGAATTTATTTTTTTACTTTTTACTCTCCTTGGGTAGCAGATGAATCATCACTATCCTCCTTCTAACTGCCTCCGCACACTCTCTTATCTCATTGTTATTATTTGAATTTGGTGCATAATGATAAAGCAGCCTCAAGTCACTTCAATTCACTTGACCTGGCCAGAGCTAAATGCAGGAACAGTTGAAGCGTAGGCCACGGACTGAGATTATAATGGAAGGATGTTCATTTTCCTGTTTTTGTGATTCTGCAAAGATACTTAGCAATTTTTTGCTTCTGAGATAGTTTTCCAACTATAAAATAAATATCTGATTTTAAACACTTCTTCTCCAGAATGAAATGAGAAGCAAAAGGCAGTATCCATTAATTTATAATTAAACTGGTTGGGAAAAGGGAAGCACATGCTAGCAGATTGGTCCTCCGTGACTGATACGCTCCCTGCTGCAGAGCCACTGCTGGAGGATGATTTATGATTTTTCCTAATGTTTCTCATTCTCTCGTTTCAGCTGAGAAGGTCACCCACAAAAGACAGGATGTGGGAAAGAGGTGGCACAATTTGACTTTGGGTGGCTGCCTTTTTCTCCTTCCTTTCACTTAAATTTTGGTATTTACAGCTTACCAGTCTTGAATTTGACACTCAGCAGACGTAAACTGTATTCTTGAGAGGATTAAAGGATTATTCACTCACTAACTTAATCAGATTAATCAGAGATTTTGAACAAGATATCTAATGCCATTCACAAGATGAGATGTGTGATCACTGCCTGCTAGTTGAATTTGGTTTGAACACACACACACACACACACACATACATCACAAATGTACATGCACTTATGCACACACAGATATATACACAGTGATTTTTATTTTACTCATGATTTATTATTGAAAAATACTTTTTTATAATCATGTTCAATTAGCTTCTAATGCCTACTTTATCTAATGACAAAAAGGAAAGGTTAGGTGCCTGTTATGTTTCCTAATGTTATTTAGATTTGAATTACTTTGTTCATTATAGGTAATTTGAATTTACTTTTAGAACTGCCTTTTTATAGTCATACCTTTCCTTAAAAGAATCTCTGGAACTTTTTAAGGAGAAATAATTATTTCTATTGTTTACATTCATATGAAGTAACCCTTGAAATTTGACTATCACTAAATTAAATTACAGTACAAGAATAAGAAATATCCTGAAAAATAGTGTTATTGTTTTTTGTAATTATTATATCAATTATTGCTTTTCCATTCCTATTAGGAGCTTAAATTCTATTCTACATTTATTTTAATAAGCTCCTTTTTCTGCAGAAACAGGAGGCAGCAAAGACCCTTTGTACTGCAGACATATTAAACCAGGATTGGGACCAACTGTCCCATTGTATGAACTCTTATTTTAAAGCAGCCTGAGTTAAGCAGATTTTGTTGGATTTACTTTTATTTGGGTCTTATGCTATTTGGGGGATAGACATTGTAATATTGGGAATATTCTCAAAGAGAGGAAGAAGCAAAATTAAAATGTGAGTCCTATTCGTCCACTATATTAATCAGAATCACTTGATCCAGGAACGCCTGAAACCCCTGGGAGCAGAATTTAGATGTATCTCCGTATCAGCCTTATGGTTTAGAACACAGTGAATTTTGATGTCCTTGCTTTCCAGATGGACTCGAAGTTATTTCTGACATTTGCACATTATAAAGTCTTCATTAATCTGTTTATAACACTCATGAATGTTTGGTGGTGAAGCTGTCTTTAACATACAACACCAACACCTGAAATTTAAGCCTGTAGAGTGCCTCATATTTTTCAAAGACTTCACAGATTTGATCTTTACAGCAACCCCATGAAATGAAAACACATTCCGATACCTATTTTACAAATGCAGAGAGAATACGTGCTTTACCCAAGGTTAAGTGATGGAATTAGGACCAATATCCAAGTCTTCTCATTTTGAGTTCAAAATAATGCCACTCCTTTTCCTATTGTACTTTGAGGTGTTTTCCCAGTAACAGCTGTGGGTTTGGAGAGCTCCAGCAACACCCACCCTGCATGAGTGTGTTTGTGTGTAAGCATGTGTGTGTGTGTGTGTGTGTGTGTGCATGAGAGAGAGAGAGAAGTGACACAGCTTAGCAAGTTTATAGGTATGGTTTGTAGCAATGAAATAAAGTAAACAATAGTTCCAACTTAGCAAACATTGAAAACCAAAACCATCAAATAAAAGTGAACAATGGATTTTGGTCAGTTTCCTGGGCTTCTGAGTAGCAATAAGATTTTATTGCTACATCACAGCCAAAAGTTAGTAAAGGATGAAATCATGAGCTACTATTTCACAGGCATCAGAGCACTCGGAATGCTGGCTAAGTTTTATAGTGCTTATAATTTGCCAGGCACCTATTATCTCATCTAATTCTGAGATGGGTTTCTTATTGTTTCCCCCTTTTTTCAGGTGGAGAAGCTGAAACACAGAGAATTTCAGTAACACGGACAAGGTCACGCCAGTTACCAAATGGCAGGTGAGTGGCGGGGGTGTTCTCTTCCTCATCACCTGTCCCCTTCGCTCCATCAAATATGCATTGACCATTCTGGCTGCTTCACAACATATGATTTCTACATTGCCACCTAATAATCTTAATTATTGCTTTGTATATGCATTTGCAGCACTATTTTTTAACAAATGGTGACGTTTGTTCTGGCCTAATCTGAGTTGTAAAATGCTTTAAAGGCTTAGTACATCCCAGATACATGTGAGGTGTTTTCCCCTTCATGGCAGTTAATCCTCACTTGGGAGATTGGAATTGTCTTGCTCATTAGCAGACAGAGAATATGAGGCTGGGAGAAAGTAAGCAACCTGTCCAAGGACAAGGCCAGGTAAAGAGGCTGCAATTCAACCCTAGCCTGATTCCATGCCCTCCGGCCTCTCCGTGCACCTGAAGCCGAGGCCAGCACTGGGGACACTGTGTTGAGCTTCTGACCCCAACCTCACTAGAAGTGCCAGAATCAGAAATGGAAATAAAAACATACAGTGTTTCAGACTTGCAGCATTATCTTCTCCCCACGTGGGAGCCAAGAAGCCTTCCTGTATCTTACGCACAATTCATCAACACTAAGTCATCAAACCCAGTTTCCCTTTCCTTTTCCTGGGCCTTAGCAGTATTTTTCACCTTACAAGACCACATTTTTCTTTTTAATCAGATGCATTATGTTGTTTCTGATTATCTTCTTTCTTTTTGAAGTCTGTGAGCTGTATTTGGTGATTTGGTTTTCAATGTGCCTCCCTATACATGGTTTTTGCTCCAAAACCACAGAAAAAGGTGATGTTACAAAGGTCAGGATCATCTGTTTACCCAGGTAGAGCTAATCCCAAACTAATTCCTCTCTGTGCTGGGTAGAAAAATGAGATATACTGAGGAGAACGCTGAAAGTCCATGCGTGTGCTTGAGTAACAATCTATCTGAGGTTAATGTTCAGGGAACAGAAATTCTTTTTGATAGGCATGACTGCTTTTTCTTGTTTGTGTCTTTAAATATCACTTGCAGAATATCTCAAGTATAGTGAGCACACAAGCCTATCAAATATACACATTTCCTGCACACACTCAAATATTTACACAGTGTTATGGACACACATTTCCTGATGCCCCAAAGTAAAAAAAAAGTTTGAGTAAGAGTTTACCATAAATCCCTCCTCCGAGAACATTTGTGTTGGATTACACACTAAATTTCTTCCTCTTAAAAATATTTGGTAGTGACTGTATTCTATTATAACAACTGTTTTTTTAATCGTAGAAAATGTAAACAAAGTAGCACCATCATGGAAGTTGATGGATTGAATGGTTTACCAAAAAAATAAAGTTAGTCTGTTTAAACATTATTGTCTTCTATTCTGATATCCACTGGAAAAGTCCCTCATGTGTCAACCAGCATATGGAATAACTTTCGGACTTGTGTTCGGGAAGAGACTTGGACTCTGTTACTTTGGGAAGAATATGGGCGTGTAAGCAGCTTGTTAGTGTGTGTGTGTGTGTTTTCCCGGTGGGATGCCTTGCAGTCATTTTTTTTCACAACTACTCTGTGGTAGCTTATCCTGCACTGCCAACAAAGGCTGATACTTCTGGAAGAGGCAGGCCCTTGAAAAATGGTGTGTAAGAGAAGGCGGACTTATCATTTCACGGATAGAGAAATCCCACGTCATTTTAACCTAAACCATAAGGTATTGTGTGACTGTGCAAGCAGGCACAAGGATCACTTGGATTTAGTGTCTGAGCAGAGATATTGAATTTCGGTAACTGCGACCATCGGGTTATGCAGGGGAACAAAATTTGGCATCTACCCATCCCAATGTTTGTAGGTAGAGGGCGTGTTCCCAGAATAGGGCTCTCCCCAGAGAGAACTGCAAAAGAATATGAGCTAAGCAGGGTGGGAGGAAAGTCAGGCAAGACTTAAGGATGAGAGTCCCCTCTGTGTCCCACTGTCCCTGCAGGGCCCAGCAAACAGTCTTATACTAAACATCTGTTTGCTTTTCCATCTCCATGTCATTTGCCTTTCTCCTCTTTAAAGACCCAATCCACTACCCGCAACGTCCTCTTTTATCTTTAGCTGAAGATGTTATTTAGGGTGAAGCTTTCAGCCATTTTGGTGAGTTACTCAGTTTTCCTGGGTCTCTCCCACATATATGTGTCGTTAAACTTTTGGTTGATTTTCTCCTTAATCTGTCTCATGTCAGTCTAATTCTTAGACCAGGCAGAGGAACCTAGAAGGGCAGAGGAAAATTTCTTCCTCCTTGACAACTAACATGGCACTTATTCTAAATGAATGACCCTTGTAGGCGGGATTTCAAGGTTATAGGTCACTGGAAACCTTTCCTTAGTTTCTGCATACAGCTGCTTACTGGTAGGGGCTTTCCCACATAGCAGAGGGCTCTTGGTGGCAAATCCAAGCACTGCTCTCTTTCCGTCTCTCTACCGTGTCACTTTGTTTCCCAGCCGTGGCCACTCCTGATCTCTTACAAAATCAACCCTGTTCATGTTGCATGTGCAAACACGCTTGTTTTTACCTAGTGCCACAGCCAGGCGAGTTGCGGGTTCGAGGAGAGAAAGGAAGGCAAGGCCAGGGCTGGCTTGGCTGGACCATCTTCCTTTCCCGGCCTCGGCTGCTGGAATTGTTGTTTATTTTTTTAATTTTCAGAGGTAGGCCGATGACAGCTGAAGAAGACTGTATTTGCTGAGGAGCAGCATGATGGTAGAGAGGAGCAGAGCTCCTGAGGGAGACCTAATGGTTCCTCTCCTTCCTGCACGGAGATAAAGACTTATAATAAGCGTGCATGTTCGCCATCTGGCTCTGCGCATGTGGTCCTTATGGAGCGGAGCGCAGCACAATCTGTAAATGGTCAGGAGCCATGGCGCTCTCTCCAGAGAATCCACGATGCAATCAAGGTGACAGATGGCATGGCCACTGCTGTGGCCTCATGGAGAAGATCAAAATCACCTTCAATAAACTCTGACTGAGATGGGCATGAGCACCTCAAAAAAGTCAGTTTGTCAGTCAAACTGCGACAGTGAGCGGCATTGGGGACACATAGCGGCCAGCTCTGTTTTCAATCGTTTCTATCTGACTGGGCCTGAACTATGATCTTTCTCAAATTGTCCTTTCTGTTTAGCTGAAGCAGGCCAGCAAATTGCCAGATTCATGGCTTTATTGAAGAAAATTGAAAACACGATGTCCTCAATTCTGGGGCCGCGTGGCTGGCAGGGACTGGGACACCCACACGCTTGCAGAGGGTGGACCCCCTGTCTTCAGCCCAAGTTCGCTCAACTTCAGGCAGATTTTTGGACACAGAAAATAAAATGCAAATGTGTGCCTGGCCCGCGAAGCTCAGCTGGCAGTGGCTATGGAAAGGGTGTTAGGTGTCCAATAAATGTGTGTAGAATTAATAAATAAATGGTTGAAAAGAGAAAGAGGAAGGAAGGAAGAAGGGAAGGAAAGAAGTGATGTCTCAGGGTTGTTAGACCTATGTATTCTAACAGCAGGTTGCTGCCTCCATGACTGATCTGATATCGGTTTCCATTTCTATGCATCTTTATTGCGTATGGGTTTCTGTGAACTTGAAGCCTTGGACGTAAGGTCAATGAAACGCAGACATATTATTCTGTCCTAAACAAATTATAGAGAATTTGTAGGGGTCAGCAAGTTTAGACAAATTTCCATTCCTCCCCTGCCCCTCCACAGTTAAAAATTTTTCAAAAGCTCCAATGGCTTATAAAAGTTACCTGTAGTGGGAGAAAAATATACCACTGTCTTTTCAGAGGTAAGGGCACTGATTTTGGGTCAAAGATGATGGATCTTAATGAAGGAACTCTCCCGCTCCCTCTCCGTCTCCTCCGTTGGCAGAGTTCCACTGTTGTTCCTCCTCCCAAGCTCCAGGAAACGTAGATTTCAAGCAGAAGTCGACTTTTCCAACCTTGTGTTTCCCCAAGAACTCAGCATCTTTTATCTGATACCGGTGTCTTATAGTACAAGCCTGTGAGGAGACCTCAGAATTCCCACTTCCCATTGATTTTCCTGCTTGACACTGTCATCGCCTGGTTTTGCATACTTGCTTTATTAAAAATCCAAATCCTGCTCCTGCCCCGTCCCCATCCTGTACGATGTAAATTATTTGTTTGACAGCTGAGAAATATCTTATTGTTGGGTCCTGTTCTCTCATAAAGTCTATTCCTCTTGCAGGTGCTTCTGAATGCTAATGTCCTGCTGGAGAAATTTACAAACATAACTAAAGGGCTTCATCCCTAATCTGTGTACACCAAGTAAGACAAACTATTTAAAAAGGGCTCACGTTTTGAGTGACAGGAATAGCAAGAACTTTGCATAGGGACTGTCTTTTTACTGGGCGTGTAAGTGTAGCTGACTTGTTACGTATGCCAGTTCAATGCGGTCTCCTAGGAGCAGAGGACTAAATTTATTCAGCAGGAAATATCTGTTGAGGGCTGAACACCTACTAGGTGTAGGCTGTGCTAGGAGCTGAGAAATAAATCCTCATGAAGGAAAAGTAGGTATGAAGCGGCATGTTTATGGGCACTGCGCTCTGCTGCTTCTCCCCTCGGTCTGCCTGTCTGGTGAGCAGGCTTGGCATCCTCATCCGGACGAACATCAGGGCCCAGATGGACATGTGGCTGGTGGGAGCATGTGCCCTGTCCCAGGAGACGCAGCGTGTACTCTCTGTCCTAAACTTTGGATCCCTGGAATGACGGGCTCTGTAATAGACAAGTTCATCAACATGGCCACAAGGAGGGGTGGCAGGACGGGTCTCTTCTGTCTTTCAGCAGCAGTTTCTGGCCCCAAACTCCACTTGCTTCGAGTAGTAACGCTTCAGAAAAGCAAATGGGTCTAACCCTTCCCTTAAGGGTGAAGATTGGGGAAACTCAACAGGGGCCAGGTGTTAGGGAGCTTACAGTGGAACGTGAAGGCTCTGAGACTTCCATGTAGCATGAAATTTAATAATCAGAGCTTGGCCTCCATTCAGACAGTGATGTCCTAGTCTTCTCTGGAGTGGAGTGTTACCTGATCAAATGCAAGCTGAGTAACCATAGATCATTACTGTCCTTTACGTGCCATCACTCTTAAATAATAAATTGCTTGGAGAAAGATTCTCTTGTGGTAATTTAAAAAGTTACGTCTGTCAGCAGAGCTGTTCCTTTAGAACGCTGCACGTAGGCGATTGCGGCATCTCCCTGTGAGGGCGGCAGGTAGGGGGGACGTGTGGACCTTCAGGGTCACCAGCCCCTGGAATTCACAAAGGAGCAGGCACAGGAGAATGGCCTGCAGTCATAACAAGGACAGTAGATCCAAGATGGACTAAGTAATTTTTAATTGTGGAGAACGCTTTTTATTTTTTGAAAGATAGATGCAGTGTTGAAAGAAGTTAAGCAGAAATTTAAGAACAAGGACACAAAAAGATAGGCAATCTTACTGAAAACTCAGATCTCTGAAGCATGCCACTGGCCTGAAATGGCCTTTCCGTAAATAATAGTAAATGAACTTTAATTTCCCAAGCCCTCTATCCACTAGGCTGTTCGGACTTCTCTCCAACAGGGCTGTGTTCTCTTATGTCAAACAAGGGAGGGGATGGCTCACTACAGACTTGCATCACTATTGTTCAAACAGCCCAGACATAGCTCTGTTGATTTTGAAACCAAACAGTGGAAAGCTGTTTCACGTGTTCAGATGTCGCCGTATGAGCACGCACCAGCTCTAACTCGGGTATTTGGAGGCTATTGCATTTTGGGGTCAGATTCCAGTTCAAGCCCTCAGTGTCTGCATTTTTTCTGTCCTTTCATATCTGACCAAGAATGATGGTGAGTGAGGGTGCCACCCAGTACATGGGTGCTTCCCAAACTGCTTGTGTGTTTCTGTTCTGCTTCCAGGATTTTTTATAACCAGATTTGTGACTTTTAAAAAAATCCTCTCAACAAAATATTTCTGTTATAGCATGATGTCTTGCTTAGAAAGGTTAATAAACATTTTACAGAATATATTCCTGTTGCGTTCCAGTGATTCCTTGACACTCATTTTCATCTTCTTCAGGCTAGCAGTGAGCAAATGGTTCCTGTTTCCCACTAGATTCCTCCACCCTCTCTAATGAACGAGCTGTTGATTTGATTTCAGTGAATTCTCTTTGGTGAACAATCCACTCTAACAAATGCTTTCTTTGGCCATATACTCGTTTCTCCTCCATACAAAAATGCTCTGTCTGGGGTATTTTGAGCTGATGTAGGGCATAATTCTTTTCTTGGTATTCTTGTAGTCAGCAACAACCTGCTTTCCTTTCTCCCCCATGAGATTTACAAAATCCTTAAGGGAGTTTTTTCCACACTTCTCCATAAGTGTCTGAAGACTCAAACAGCACTGTCCAAGGGGCATTTAATACAAGCTACAAATGCGAGCCACCTATGTAATGTTTCCTTTTCTAAGAGCCCTGTTTTTAAAAAGTAAAAAGAAACAAATGGAATTAATTTTGATCATAGATTCTATTTAACTCATTGGATAAACAAAATATGGTAGACCCATACAGTGGAATAGTATTCAGTCATAAAAGGAATGAAATTCTATATACATGCTGCAACACGGATGAACCTTGAAAACATGCTGAATGAAATAAGCCAGATGTGAAAGGACAAACATTATGTGATTCCACATACATGAGGTACCTAGAGCTGTCAAATTCATAGAGGCAGGAAGTAGAATGGGGGTTACCAGAGGCTGCGGGAAGGGGGAATGGGGAGTTAGTGTTTAACGGGTACAGAGTTTCACTCTGAGAAGATGAAAAAACTCTGGAGATGGATGGTGGTGAGGGTTGCACAACACTGTGAATGTTCTTAATGCCCCTGAATGAGACACTTAAAAATGGTTAAAATATTATTTTATGTTATGTATATTTTACCATACACACCCAAAAAAGGATCAGATCCTTCTTTGCTCAGAAGCTACCACTGTCTTCCCATCACACTACAAACAACATCCAAATGCCCTTTCCATGACCTCTGCATCCCTGTGATCCGACCTCGACTTCTCCAGCTACCTCTTCTTGCCTTTGCTACTTACAAGCCATGTGACCTTCTGTAACTTACTTAACCCGCTTAAGCTTCACCTTCTTTATGTGTAAACTGGGGATAATTCTGGTATCTATCACCTGCATGGGATTGGTGAGGATTAAATGAAATAACGCATGTAAAGTGTTTAGCACAGTGCCTGGCACACAGTAAAGTCTAAATAAAGACTAGCTATTAAAGTTTGTGGATGCTATGTGCGTATTTATTTTCACATGAAATGTTTATCACATTATTTATAATTAATTCCTCTATAAGGTCTGGAGAAAAGATACAGCAGACAAATGACTGGTGTGTGAGTAGAGATGGGGTGTTTGTTAACAGGGTTAATTGTTGAATGGTCAGTGTAAACATCCTGACATGGGGATTAGGAGAACGTGGTCTAAAATTAAAACAAACACAGGGTTGAAAATAAAGCTTTTTCTCTAGAGCAGATTATTTCCATGTAGCCAGGACTTCAGTGGTCATGTTCTGTTGATCTGGTTATGGGACATTTTTCAGGCATTTTGCAAAGCACTCAGCCATCGGCAGCGGAAAACTGAACCGTATCAGAAGTATCGGATGTTTTCACAGTTCAACACTTTCCTGCAAACCACATTTAGAGAGTCCATTGTTTCACAAATACAGGTAGATGCAGCTTGCATTCACAGAGAGCTATTCATGAGGGAGGGTTCATTGGCCCCCGGCTCACCTCAGTGACCCTCACTTCACCCTCACCTGCAGCCAACAAGTACCACTGAAACGCCTGACCTGGGCCGGTGTGGAAGTGGTCAGACAGGTTTACCTCTGAATGTGACCAAATATTCTTGTTTTCACTGAGATGAAAATTGGAATCAGTACAATGTGGTTATGTTATAGTTTTGTTTTTTTGTTACAAAAACTTAGAAGCAACCCTTTGGAGCATTTAAAGGGTAATCATTTTGTTCACTTGTGTAAGCGTCATGAATGCAGTCTAGCCCTGAACATCTAGGATCTGGAGACCTTTACTCTCAGTCTCTCAGGGCTCCTTCTCCGCCTTCTTCTATTGCCTGGCATTAGGCAATTCCCTCCAGAGTTGGGCAGCAACAAAGGGACAACAGAAAAACTCAAACTAGTTGAATTAATTAACAGGTTATGAGGAAATGGTGAAAATATGCCTAAAATGAAGTATTAAATTCTGTGATCTATTTGAATCTTAGAAGCAGCATCGTGTTCTTCTAAAAAAATCACTAGATTATTAAAAAAAAAAATCACTAGGCAAAAAATGGAGAAATGCACCTCCAGATCCTTTTCTAGCCAAGTGTCTGGCCAAGTATTTTCTTTGTGGGCCTTGGTTTCCTTCCCAGTTAATAGTAGTATTGCTAGTTCTATAAGATGTGTTAGCTATACTGTAACTTTAATCATCTTACAAGCTAACTAGGAATCAAACACCCCAGAATGAAAGTTTGAACTTCTTTACCCACTTCTCCATCATCTTTACCTTGAAAGGATGGGAAAGTTATTTAACCTAAAGCATTACTATCCCACAAGACTACTGTATTCATAGATTTGCATGTGGGTGGTAGCTGAGCACAATTTTACATCTTATTCTGACAATTCAAGTTTTAAGCAGTTCATTACTAGTAAGAAACTGTCAAACACACAAAGGATTTGAAACTCTTTGAAAAATGTGAAGGAACAGTTAAGGGCTGAATTAGATGAACAAAATGAGATCTGTGTTTTAGCTAGTTTACTGGTATTTCACATTTGTTTGTATCTCTTAAATTTGGCAATAATTGCAAAAAAAAAAAAAAAAAAACTGATCCCGACTCTATTTTGCAGATAACTAAAGAGTTTCATGATGCAACTTAATTTTATTTATTTGTTGGCTATGTCAAAACTGTAGCCAATAAACATTTTATCAAAAGGGTATAATTTCCATAATTGTTAGGAGACTTCATTATCAGAAAATACACAGTGTAGGCAGAAGATTTAGGAGGCTGTTTATAGAAACCTTGAGTACAGAGAGAGTCAATTATAAAAAAGTTATTTTATATAAAAATAAAACTAATGTTATTGGGCTTGAGAATACGAAAATGTAACAGTTTTGGTTTTATATTTCAGTTGATGACTGACTTTTACATTGGACTATAGAATAATGGAAGAGTGAAGAGTGTGTAACTGTGGAAATTTGTGGAATACCTGAGGTAATTATTTGCTTTTTATTTTTGTCTTGTCAAAGGAAAGGTAGCCTTCTTGGCTGTTTTGCAAATAATGAGAAAAGTGAGAATATGCACAAACATGGGAAAGGAAGCCATCAGGTCTAGAATTCAATAACTCAGTCTCAATTTTTGGAAAAGATTTCTCAGTTTTGGTGTTCCCTGCCCAACAGACCAGAGCCTCAGGGAAGGGACCACAGGAATCCTGGCCTCCAAGCACATGTGTGGGTTGTTGCTTGGAGTGACCATCTCTGGGTGCACACCTAAAATCTGTAAAAGGCTGTCGGAAAAACAATGACAACGAAAACACGCTCCTATTTTAAATATTTAGGCCTGTATATTCAGCTCCTCTGAATAGGGTACAACTGTTTCTACAGTTTCTTCTAGTGGCCAGTGCAGGCGGGGACCACTGAGTCTTGTGTACCTCAGCCAAGTGCAGCAGAGGAGTACTTTTGGTACAATGAAAGGCGTTTCCTCTGTCAGACAATCCTTTTGTGTGCACGTCTTCCAGATGGCCATTTCTCCAGGGGTGAACAATACAGCAGCATAAAGAAGATAAAACAGTATTTTCTCCAACCTCTATCCTCCCCAACCTACTCTGTTTCCCCTTTAAACACATTAAATACAACTAGAAACTATCTTCTTTCAGAAGATTTTGATTTATTCAGTGTGTTTCTTAGGGTTTGGAGGATGGATGCCCATAAGGCATATAGATTTCCTCTTCCAGATACAATGAACTTCATACTTGAAAAGAAAAAAGAAAACCAAAAAGAAACATTTGAATAATATGAGATGAGATTTTTCTAGTGAGTTGAGGAGAGCCCAAATGTTTCTAGGTGATAGAAATCTTCATTCTTATTCCTATTTGGTTAGCTCCTGAGTGTTCAAACTTATTTAATGTATTCATTTCAGAATGTTTCTTTATTAACGACTTTGAGTGAGGAATATGCATCAGAGAGAATGCAACATATTAAGAGAAAAATTAAAGCAAAAGTAGATAATGGCATTAGTAAATTCATAGCTTAGCATGCTACAAATTTTATGTTCTTACAGATTCTCTTTGTCGTGCAAACAATAATGAAGCAATATTATAAGCATAATATTATAAACATATTATTATAAAGATAATATTATAAACATAAGTAAGCAAATGAACAAGTGAGGTATTTTAGACACATAATTATTACACATAATTATTGATATTTTAATTATTTTAATTATTCAATGTATTTTAGATTATTAGACTGCAAAATACACATCTGAGCTACATACAAAATTGGTCTTTATTATAAAAGGAATAGACTACTTTTCTAATTCAGAGAATTTAAAAAGTTAAAATATTGAACTAACAAGTTGAATAATACAATACATTTTGGAATGGAATAGAAAAAAACTAAAGAATCAAAAGGCTAAATTTACACACACACACTTTTTCTTCCAATCCCCAGTTTATAACATCAAAAATATAGTTTTCTTTCTTCCTGTGCTCCTTATCCTGAGGAGATACCTCAGGATATCTGAGGGGATGAAACAGGGACCCAAGAAGATGAGGATGAGAGCTGATTTTGGTTAAGGACAGAGAGGAAGATCAAGGATTCCCAGCTCTAGTCTGGACTCTACATTGGACTGTCTGATCTTGTGTGAGTCACTCACGCTTGTTTTTTGTTTACTGGGATAGTGGTGTGTAGGGAGAAGAAGCACGGGCTTGAGAAATACATATACTTCATTGGAATCTCCATTTCAGTTCTTACCGGCCATGCGACCTTGGGACAGGACTTAATCTCTTTAAGCCTCTGTTCCCTCATTTTCAAAGGGTGAACATCAATAGCCACCCTCCAAGGTTGTTTGGAGAATCCAATGAGATTATATAGTAAAACACCTAACACAGTGTTTGGTACGTGGCACATACTCAGTAAGTAGAGCTTTTCATTATCTTCAAAGTAAGTGGTGAGATCAGTTCCCTCTGAGCTTAGTATTTCGTGATTCAGGAACTGGTTGACGAGTATCCACATTTTGTCTCAGCAACGAGTAATTTGCTGATGCCTCAGCCTCATCACGTATGTGGTAGCTGTGCCCTAGTCGAGTTCCTGGTCACATAGGGCAGATCATGTTTCAGGCACAGACACTGGCACGGATGAGTTTTGTGCCTGGCATGGAAACTGGACTCTTCATAACTGTTCGAACACTCGATTGCTTGAGCCACATTTTAATCCTCCACCATGACTGAGTCATCTATTTTTTTTCCAAGGCTGCTATAAAATCAGAGATGGAAGCTAGCACACTGAATCAAAGCACTGTGGTTCTTTGTCACATACACTCTCTTGGTTTCTAGCCAACCTTATTTTAAATATCCTTAGGGATGGGCTTTTATCACTTTTCTTGGAAGACCTTTCTTCAGTAATCATTTTTTACTGTCAGAAAGTTTTCTCTCTCATTCAGGGTAAATTTTTCTTTCCTTCCTTGTACTCTTCTAACCATCCTACCCTAAATCTGATTAAATAATTCCTCCTGCCTGTTCAGTATTTCTCCTGTCAGATTTTTGTAGTCAATTATTGGTCCCCCCTCAGTCATTACTTAGCAACACCAGACATAATCTTTATCTTTAATCATTTCTCATAACTCACTCCTCCATCGCCACAATCATTATTCTCTCCTCTCTGAATTAATCCATCTGCTGTTCTGAAGGTAACCTCTATGTCTTAGGTGCATGTTCCCTTGGAGGTAAAACACATAAGCATATTTATTTAAGATTTTTATTGAAATAATGAAAACAAAGAAAAAAATTAACCTGCTATGCTAACATAATGGCTATTGTTACTTTTGTCTTTTCCATTTTAATCTTTTCCACTATAAATACCTTATGCTATTTAGTAGAAATTTTGTGTAAGGCACTGTGCTAAATCCTTTATGTGCATTGTCCTGGTTACCACCATAGCAGTTCTGTGAACGAGCTTTATAAACCTATTTCACGGATAAAGAAACTAAGGTTCAGAGAGGTTTAGTAAGTTGCCCAAAGTCTGGCTCCAGGGATCACTCTCAACCATTGTGTTATTCTGCCCATCCATCTTTTCCCATGTTGTGTCCTAGGAATTATTTAATGGCAGTATATTGGGTGAAAAATAATTTAGTTAATCATTCCCCATCGATAAGTCTTTAGAGGGATTCCAATTTTTCACTACTACTGAAATAAACTTTTGAGCAACAAATACCAGAAATTTAGAGATTGCCTTATTTTCCCCTACTTTATACTTCTGAAAGTTATTTAAATCAAGGAATCATAAAAGGAAGTATTGATGAATTTTTTTTTCTTTTTTTCTTTTTTCTTTTTATTTTTTTTAATCAGTCATCAATTTTATACACATCACTGTATACATGTCAATCTCAATTGCCCAATTCAGCACACCACCATCCCCACCCCACCGCGGTTCTCCCCGCTTTGTGTCCATACGTTTGTTCTTTACATCTGTGTCTCAACTTCTGCCCTGTAACCTGGTTCATCTGTACCATTTTTCTGGGTTCCACATACATGTGTTAATATACGATATTTGTTTTTCTCTTTCTGACTTACTTCGCTCTGTATGACAGTCTCTAGATCCATCCATGTCTCAACAAATGACTCAATTTCGTTCCTTTTTATGGCTGAGTAATATTCCATTGTATATATGTACCACAACTTCTTTATCCATTTGTCTGTCGATGGGCATTTAGGTTGCTTCCATGACCTGGCTATTGTAAATAGTGCTGCAATGAACATTGGGGTGCATGTGTCTTTTTGAATTACGGTTTTCTCTGGGTATATGCCCAGTAGTGGGATTGCTGGGTCATATGGTAATTCTATTTTTAGTTTTTTAAGGAACCTCCATACTGTTCTCCATAGTGGCTGTATCAATTTACATTCCCACCAACAGTGCAAGAGGGTTCCCTTTTCTCCACACCCTCTCCAGCATTTGTTGTTTGTAGATTTTCTGATGATGCCCATTCTAACTGGTGTGAGGTGATACCTCATTGTAGTTTTGATTTGCATCTCTCTAATAATTTGTGATGTTGAGCATCTTTTCATGTGCTTTGTGGCTGTCTGTGTGTCTTCTTTGGAGAAATGTCTATTTAGGTCTTCTGCCCATTTTTGGATTGGGTTGTTTGTTTCTTTAATATTGAGCTGCATGAGCTGTTTATATATTTTGGAGATTAATCCTTTGTCTGTTGATTCATTTGCAAATATTTTCTCCCATTCTGAGGGTTGTCTTTTCGTCTTGTTTGTGGTTTCCTTTGCTGTGCAAAAGCTTTGAAGTTTCATTAGGTCCCATTTGTTTATTTTTGTTTTTATTTCCATTACTCTAGGAGGTGGATCAAAAAAGATCTTGCTGTGATTTATGTCAAAGAGTGTTCTTCCTATGTTTTCCTCTAAGAGTTTTATAGTGTCCAGTCTTACATTTAGGTCTCTAATCCATTTTGAGTTTATTTTTGTATATGGTGTTAGGGAGTAATCTAATTTCATTCTTTAGCATGTAGCTGTCCAGTTTTCCCAGCACCACTTATTGAAGAGACTGTCTTTTCTCCATTGTATATCTTTGCCTCCTTTGTCATAGATTAGTTGACCATAGGTGCATGGGTTTATCTCTGGGCTTTCTATCTTGTTCCATTGATCTATGTTTCTGTTTTTGTGCCAGTACCATATTGTCTTGATTACTGTAGCTTTGTAGTATAGTCTGAAGTCCAGGAGCCTGATTCCTCTGGCTCTGTTTTTCTTTCTCAAGATTGCTTTGGCTTTTCGGGGTCTTTTGTGTTTTCATACAAATTGTGAAATTTTTTGTTCTAGTTCAGTGAAAAATGCCATTGGTAGTTTGATAGGGATTGCATTGAATCTGTAGATTGCTTTGGGTAGTATAGTCATTTTCACAATATTGATTCTTCCAATCCAAGAACATGGTATATCTCTCCATCTGTTGGTATCATCTTTAATTTCTTTCGTCAGTGTCTTATAGTTTTCTGCATACAGGTCTTTTGTCTCCCTAGGTAGGTTTATTCCTAGGTATTTTATTCTTTTTGTTGCAATGGTAAATGGGAGTGTTTCCATAATTTCTCTTTCAGATTTTTCATCATTAGTGTATAGGAATGCAAGAGATTTCTGTGCATTAATTTTGTATCCTGCAACTTTACCAAATTCATTAATTAGCTCTAGTAGTTTTCTGGTGGCAGTTTTAGGATTCTGTATGTATAGTATCATGTTATCTGCAAACAGTGACAGTTTTGCTTCTTCTTTTCCAATTTGTATTCCTTTTATTTCTTTTTCTTCTCTGATTGCCATGGCTAGGACTTCCAAAACGATCTTGAATAATAGCGGTGAGAGTGGACATCCTTGTCTCGTTCCTGATGTTAGAGGAAATGCTTTCAGTTTTTCACTGTTGAGAATGATGTTTGCTGTGGGTTTGTCGTATATGGCCTTTATAATGTTGAGGTAGGTTCCCTCTATGCCCACTTTCTGGAGAGTTTTTATCAAAATGGGTGTTGAATTTTGTCAAAAGCTTTTTCTGCATCTATTGAGATGATCATTTGGTTTTTTTCTTCAATTTGTTAATATGGTGTATCACATTGATTGATTTGCGTATATTGAAGAATCCTTGCATCCCTGGGATAAATCCCACTTGATTGTGGTGTATGATCCTTTTAATGTGTTGTTGGATTCTGTTTGCTAATATTTTGTTGAGAATTTTTGCATCTATATTCATCAGTGATATTGGTCTGTAATTTTCTTTTTTTGTAGTATCTTTGTCTGGTTTTGGTATCAGGGTGATGGTGGCCTCGTAGAATGAGTTTGAGAGTGTTCCTCCCTGTGCTATATTTTGGAAGAGTTTGAGAAGAATAGGTGTTAGCTCTTCTCTAAATGTTTGATAGAATTCGCCCATGAAGCCATCTGGTCCTGGGCTTTTGTTTATTGGAAGATTTTTAATCACAGTCTCAATTTCACTGCTTGTGATTGGTCTGTTTATATTTTCTAATTCTTCCTGGTTCAGTCTTGGAAGGTTGTACTTTTCTAAGAATTTGTCCATTTCTTCCAGGTTGTCCATTTTATTGGCATATAGTTGCTTGTAGTAATCTCTCAAGATCCTTTGTATTTCTGCAGGGTCAGTTGTTGCTTCTTCTTTTTAATTTCTAATTCTATTTATTTGAGTCTTCTCCCTTTTTTTCTTGATGAGTCTGGTTAATGGCTTATCAATTTTTTTATCTTCTCAAAGAACCAGCTTTTAGTTTTATTGATTTTGCAATTGTTTCCTTCATTTCTTTTTCATTTATTTCTGATCTGATCTTTACGATTTCTTTCCTTCTGCTAACTTTGGGGTTTTTTTTGTTCTTCCTTCTCTAATTGCTTTAGGTGTAAGGTTAGGTTGTGTATTTGAGATGTTTCTTGTTTCTTGAGGTAGGATTGTATTGCTATAAACTTCCCTCTTAGAACTGCTTTTCCTGTATCCCATCGGTTTTGGGTTGTCGTGTTTTCATTGTCATTTGTTTCTAGGCATATTTTGATTTCCTCTTTGATTTGTTCAGTGATCTCTTGGTTATTTAGTAGTGTATTGTTTAGCCTCCTTGTGTTTGTATTTTTTTACAGATTTTTTCCTGTAATTGATATCTAGTCTCATAGCATTGTGGTCGGAAAAGATACTTGATACAATTTTCTTAAACTTACCAAGGCTTGATTTGTGACCCAAGATATAATCTATCCTGGAGAATATTCCATGAGCACTTGAGAAGAAGTGGCGGGGAGCATTGTTTTTCTGGAAGAAATCAGTGTGAGCCATTCAACATATGCCCAGAAGCTGCACATAACCTCTTGTGTGTTGCAAGAAGCTGGTCTTTCTCTGAGGCTCTAACTCTTGGTATTTGTTCTGTGGGAAAAAATTGTTCGTCTTCTGCCCTTTTTGTCTTTCTACTTTTTAGTGTGTTTTCCCTCAATATATGTATCAATGTACATTTTTTAACATCCATAAGAAGAGCATATTTAAAAAAAAATTTTTTATCATTGTGTTCTGAATTCACAGCATTTTTAAATTTATTTATTTTTTATTTTATTTATTTTTGGCTGCGTTGGGTCGTCATTGCTGCATGTGGGCTTTCTCTAGTTGCGGTGAGCGGGGGCTACTATTTGTTGTGGTGCGCAGGCTTCTCATTGTGGTGGCTTCTCTTGTTGCAGAGCACGGGCTCTAGGCGCATGGTCTTCTTCAGTAGTGGTGGCTTGCAGGCTCAGTAGTTGTGGCTCGCAGGATCTAGAGCGCAGGCTCAGTAATTGTGGTGCACAGGCTTAGTTGCTCCGCAGCATGTGGAATCTTCCCAGACCAGAGCTCGAACCCATGTCCCCTCCATTGGCAGGTGGATTCTTAACCACTGTGCCACCGGGGAAGTCCCAGAAGAGCATATTTTTGTGCACATGAAGATCATTTAGAATTGCTTGCATTTTAAATTAATTTATTAAATTAATATTTAGATTTTAATAACAAGCTGAGAATAATCACCTATACTTTTTTTTTTAACATCTTTATTGGAGTATAATTGCTTTACAATGGTGTGTTAGTTTCTGCTTTATAACAAAGTGAATCAGTTATACATATACATATGTTCCCATATCTCTTCCCTCTTGCATCTCCTTCCCTCCCACCCTCCCTATCCCACCCCTCTAGGTGGTCACACCTATACTTTTTATCTGATTAAAATTCAGCGAACAACTGAGACCTGTGCAAGTGAGGGACCTGAGGCTTAGCTTCATTGGCTGATGGTTCACCCATATGTGGTACCACTGATGAAGACTGCCGGAGGGTGACTTGGATATAAGTCCTGGTTTGCCAGAAACTCCCAGGTTATGCTTGTTATTCTTGTTTAAATTTTATTTTATTATTATTTTTTTAAAATTTATTTATTTATTTATTTATGACTGCATTGGGTCTTTGTTGCTGTGCGCGGGCTTTCTCTAGTTGAGGTGAGCGGGGGCTACTCTTCTTTGTGGTGCGCAGGCTTCTCATTGCGGTGGCTTCTCTTGTTGTGGAGCACGGGCTCTAGGCGCGCGGGCTTCAGTAGTTGTGGCACGTGGGCTCAGCAGTTGTGGCTTGCGGGCTCTAGAGTGCAGGCTCAGTAGTTGTGGCGCACGGGCTTAGTTGCTCCACAGCATGTGGGATCTTTCCAGACCAGGGCTCGAACCCGTGTTCCCTGCCTTGGCAGGCGGATTCTTAACCACTGCGCCACCAGGGAAGTCCCTCTTGTTTAAATTTTAATAATTCCCTTTTTATTCTGAAAAAAACAGTCCTGGTTTGCATGATAAATTATATAATCACTCTATTTATGTTGGACACCTCTGTGACCACACAAGCTGGGCCAAGATGGGAAGCTTTCAGTCCTAACTTCAGCATCTTCATTTACCTTTCCACTTCAGTCTTAAAGTGGGGGTAATCACTGACCTACTTATAGTGGGTTGCAAGGAAGTTTCCTGTTGTGTGTTTTTCTATCTTTTTAATGGTCATTGTTTTGACCTTAATTAATTATATAAATTAGACTTAAAAAATTCAATGAACAATGAACTAAAGTTGATGATATTAACCTCTCTTAAACAGAGTCCAGTTTGTAATTTATTTATTTAAATTCCCTGAAACATTTAAATATGTATCTTCCACTTTAAGATTACTTATTTAAAACCAATTTTTCAATATCCTGCTTTAAAATGGAATTACAATGCAAATCTGTCATAATCTCAGCATGCAAAAATTTTTGTCAATTTTGAATGATTAATGTTGAATTTAAAATAAAATGTTAATACTATAGGTTGGTTTACTACATCAACTATTTACTTCTAAACCTTATCAAAGTTGGAAATACCTACTAAGGCAATAGTTTTATCTTGTTTAAAAAATTTAAAGATATTGTCCCCAAACTGGTGGAGTTACCATCCCAGCAGAAATAGGTACATCTGAAAAATGGGTAGAGCGTGTTTTTCTGGATTTCAGTTACCTATGCTGGATAACAAACTCCCCCCAACTTAGGGGTATGAAACAACCATTTTATTATGCTCCCTGATTCTGTTAGGGGATGGCTTATCTCTGCTGCCTGATATCATGATGTCTGAGACCTCAGCTCTGAGGACTGGAATGGTGGTAGGTAGGCAGGAATCACCTGGCAGAGTGTTCACTCTCATGTCTGAGTCTGGTCTGGGATGAGTCTCAGGCTGGGTTCAGCTGCGATGATTGATCAGATACCCACACATGGCCCCTTCCTGTGGCTTGGGCTTCGCTCAGCAAGGCAGCTGGGTTCTGGGAAGAAGCATCCTGAGGGGGAGCAAGCATTTCAAAGGAACCAGGTGGGAGCTGCATGAGTTTTACCACATAGCCTCAAACAGTACATGATATGAATTTGTGACATTCTGTTGGTCAAAGCAGTCAGCCCCCCAAAGCAGAACACCCCCAGGGTTCCCTTAATGGCAAGAAAGTCAAAGAATTTGTAGCCATTAAAAAAAATTCTACATTCTTGCAGGCCTTTGATGGAAATACGAGAGCTAGGACTGCAGATATCCAGAGCAACCCTTCTCCATCCTAATGGGACCATTTTATAGTTGCTCTGAAAAAAAGAGCCTCTTCATCTATAACCTTTAGAGGGAGATTTCACAGCCTTCTGAGTTCAACATCATCTCTAAAGTGTTTTTCCATCAGTTTTCAAAATTTTGCCTGATTCGGGCAGATGAAATTCAATAACGTTTACTCTGATTCCTCCCCTACTTAATTGTATGGCGCTAATCTCTTTTCTCTCTCACTATCATAGGTCATAATATCAGGGCTATTCTAATCATAGTATTTTTCCTGAGAAAGTAGCTGCTAGAACTTTAACATCTTTTGGTTTCTCATTTCTTTTTTTTATTTGCTCTTTTCTATGATCTTACATACATATTCACTGACAGGAGCATCATCAATATCCCTCTACTTACTTTTAGAAGTCCAAAGCACCTCTTTTGCTCCTTTCTCTTCTTACATCTTCCCGTTCCTTGTCTTGTTCCCTTTATTGTAAAAACAATGATTCCACACCACATGTGATTCCATATCACATATGTGCCACCTAATGTCTGGGCCAATCTTCAGCAGTGAGTTCTCTTCATGATTTCTCCTATTTATTAGAGTGAAACCAGGGAAGCGTCTGGGAGACAAATGGCTGGACTGATGCTCCCTCAGGAGCTTTCCTAGCCCCGTGAGTCACGAGTCATAGGGAGGTTGTGTGACACTCAAAAAAGTAATAACCTACCCTTTCCCAGGGATGTTTATTAAGGAGCAAATTACCCTCATCCCCAAGTCATTTCATTATCGTTCTTAAGAGGATCATTTTGGGAGAAACAAAGTGAAATTGCCATTAACTAACTGCTAGCATCTGTTTGTTTCAAATCTACAAAATGTGGTGATTTGTAAAAATTCTCTGCCATGATATACTGTTTATAAATCTCTGCAGCTACAATCATAATTAATTAATTAATTCCCTCATTTATTTGTTTGTCACTAAACATTTATTAAATACTCATTAATTCAACAAGCACTGTACCAAGATAGTGGGTTACAAAGGTACAGTAATTAAAGGGACTTTTGTTGAACTATTTTACTGAAATATAAAATAAAGCTATTTAAATAAAGTAGCTTTTTGAGGTTCCTGTATTATATGCTGGACCTTAGGCTTAGTGCTGTGGTACTGGGAATAAGATAGGTTATCAGTCAGAGTTCAACCAGAGCAACACACCAGTAAAAAGTACACATTAAGAGATTTAGTGTGAAGAGTTGGCTGCCATGATGTGGTGTCTGGCTTGGCAAGTCTGAAATCCAGAGGGCAGGCTGTCAGGAAGACAGCCTCGAACTCTTAGGTATGGGCCATCGCTGCTGTAATAGGTAGAATTTCTTCTTCTTCAGGGAAACCTCAGCTCTGCTCTTCAGAACTTTCAACTGACTGAGTCAGGCCCACACAGATTATCCAGGGTAATCTCCCTTCTGCGCTCAACTGATTATGGACCTTAATCACGTCTACTAAACACCTTCATAGCAACACCCGGATTGGTGTTTGATTGAATAACTCGGGACTGTAACCTAGCCTAGCAGACATTTAAAGCATTTCATCCCTTGTCAACTTGGCATCCATACATATGTCTTTAAGACACATTTAATCTCCAAATAAAGAGAATAACAAAGTCATACTTCTGCCTAACATGATACGATTATCCTGAGTACAACCAAAAATGAGGTCACCCTTTACTCAGAGGAGGATGCAAAGTACTTGGGTGATGTTCACTCTTCTCCTTTGATAGCTCACAACTTAAAATGTTATTAATAACCATGAATTGTTTTTATTATCTCTTTGAGATATCTGAAGATGGTGAAATTAACTATACAACTTTTCTCTTTCATCAAAAGCATATTTCATAGATTTTTTAAAAATTGACAAATAGTAGAAAAATGGGAAATATAGGACATAAAAAGTGAAATAATAAGATCTATGGCAATCCTAATAACCAGACATGAAACATTTGATATATTTTTCTCCAAACTGTTCTTTAAATCATATATGTGTGTTATATGTGTCCTATGCTCACACACCCCCATTTAATACATAACTATATATTTTGCATAATTGAAAGTATACTGTGTATATTCTCATTCTTGCATTTTTATTTATCATAAGTATTTTTTTCTCATAGTGTTGAATATTTTGGAAATATAACTACAGTGTCCACAAAAGATTTCTTTTTATGGATGTATCTTAATTTCTTAGAGCATTTCTCTGTTATTAGCATTTATGTCTTGTTTCTATTTCTGCCTTAAATATTAAATATATCCACTGTCCCTCCCAAATTTTAACATAATGATTTCCTTACTTTCTGAAATACCTTTAACACCTATGTGTGTATCCCAAATACTGTGGTTTACTTTTGCCTGATTTTGAGCTTAATATAAATGGAATAATACTGTTTATATTATTTTGTGCAGAGTTTCTTCCACTAAGTTTTCCATTCATCTATGTAGTTGAATGTAGTTTTAGTGCTTTCTTTGTCTTTACAGTAATGTATTCCATTGTATGGATATGCCATATATTTACATGCTTTGGGCTCTTTTTTTTCCAGCTTGTGGTTACTGCAAATAGTTCTGCATGCATGTCCCTGTGAGTGGCTCTGAGTGCACATATGTCTACTTTTCTCTTGGGTATGAAACTAAGGTGGATCCACCAGATCATAGGGTACATCTTCAGCTTTAGTTGATAATGTCAAATTCTTCATCAAAGTGGTGATATCAATTGCTCTCCTATCAGCAGTAGGAGTTCCAATTGTTTTATATTCTAGCTAATATTTGGTATTGTCAGTCATTTTCAATTTCTTCTCTTATGTGACTATATAGTGATAGTTCATTATACTTGTTTTCATTTGCATCTCCTTGATTACTAATAGGAATGTATGGTTCTTTGGGTTCTCTCTCTCTCTCTCTCTCTCTCTCTCTCTCTCTATATATATATATATATATATAGTCTCTTTCCCATTTTAAATTTATTTATTTTTGTTGATACATTTATTTTAATTTATTTTTGTTGAGTTCTAGAAATTCTTTTTATTTTCTGGATACAGGTCCTTTGTCAGTTATATGTGTTGAAAACGTTAATTGATGGAACATATTTTAGTTGACATGTAATTCTAGGTTGCAGTTTTTTTATTTCATCCCTTTGACGCTATCCTCTGGCTTCACTATTTCTTTTGAGAACTCAATTGTCTATCTAATTTTTGTTTGTTTTGGGTTTTTTGGAAAGTAATATATCTTTGTTTCTACCTTGCTATATTTTCTAGTTGCTTTGGATCTAATATAATGTGTTCAAGTATACTTTTTCTTTATCTAGCTTTGCATATGATGAGATCCTTAAATCTGTGGGTTGTGGTCCTTCTTAGTTTTGGAAAATTATTAGCTACTATCTCTTCAAACTTGTTTCTGTGGCAGTTTCTCTCCTGTCTTTCTGGGACTCCAATCACACAAATGTTAAGGCTCCTCTCAGTATACTTCATGTCTCATACTTTTTATTCTGTATTTTTCATCTTTTTGTCTCTCGGAGTTTCATTCTGAATAATTTCTTCTGGCCTGTATGTCTTAAGCTGCGTTTAATATTCCATTCATTGAGTTTTTAATTTCAGCTTCTCCTTTTAGAATTACTTTTTTTTTTTTTTTTTTAATCTGCAAAGTCACTTTTCACAGCTTCCAGTTCTCTGCAAATCTTCCAGGTCTCTGTTGAAATGTTTATTCTCGAATATGACACAGACACCCTAATACTTGATAAAGGATACCATGTTCATTTTGTTATCTCCTCATGAGCCTGGTTATTTTAATATTAAAACGTTGAATTTGAAAGCGTACTGAGTTGATACCTAAGATGATGTTATCTTCCTCCTGAGAGGATTTTCATTTGTTCATTCCAGGTGCTGGGGGCACTGGCGATCCCGGATCATCTTAATCTGATTTTAGGAACTGCAGGTGACAAGCTCAGATGAGGCCCATGAGAGGGTTAGTTACTGCTGATTCACCTTTACTCATCGGGTGCAGCCCCTTGGGTTCCCAGCTAATGAATGGGTGATTCCCAGGCCCCCATCTTTAGTTGGCTGATGCGTCAGCTCTTATCCCTTTAACCCCACAGGGCTGTGAAAAGTAGTGCTCAGTAGTGCTCGGTACCCTCTTTTGCTTGTCAGCAAATAGTCCCAGGGAAAGATGGCCCTAAATGCTGAGACCACTTCTCTAAAATCAGTCTTATCCTGAACATTATCCCAGTCGTTCTTCATTACTTTTTTTTTTATCTTATACAAACTTTATTGCTCCTTAAAAATGAATAACTTTAAATTTTACAGAGGTATATGCAAATGTAGGCTTCAAACTCTCCGAACTGAACTAATTCCCTCTCTTCATTACTTTTTGTTTTTTTAAATTTTTATTTATTTATTTATATATTTATGGCTGCGTTGGGTCTTCGTGTCTGTGCGAGGGCTTTCTCTAGTTGCGGCAAGCGGGGGCCACTCTTCATCGCGGTGCGCGGGCCTCTCACTATCGCGGCCTCTCTTGTTGCGGAGCACGGGCTCCAGACGCGCAGGCTCAGTAGTTGTGGCTCACGGGCCTAGCCGCTCCGCGGCATGTGGGATCTTCCCAGACCAGGGCTCGAACCCGTGTCCCCTGCATTGGCAGGCAGACTCTTCATTACTTTTTAAAGTTTTCCATGACTTCAAGCACATTTCTTTTTATAATTTTGTCCAGCTTTTCTTATTGTCCTAGATGGAAAGATTTGTTCAAATTGCCTAGTTTCCCATTAAAGGAAGAAGAAATTTTCTAATTGATTTTCTCTAATTAACCTATGCCATTTTCCTCAATACATTTGTTGAAAATTTGATCTCTCTTCATTATTCTCTGGTAATTTCTTTATCTATATAAATAGATACACACTTATAAATAATATATCCATATTTACCACATTTCTTCATTGTACATTAGATTAACAGTTTGATATAGTGGTTAAACACAAAAGTTTCTGCAGCCAGAATGCCTAATTCAAATCTCAGCTCTACCACTTACTGTGTGACACAGAGCATTTTGCTTAATGGCCCTGTGTCTCCATTTTCTTATTTGTTTTGAATAAAATGAGGGAAATGACAATATAATACCTATACCAGTTTGAACCTTATAGGTTCAAATGAGTAAAATATGTAAAAGCCCTTGGAAAAAATACCTGGCACATAATAAGCTCTCTATAGTATTAAATGTTTTTGTTTTTGTCTATTTTAGATTATAAAATAAAATTTATTATTTATTGCATGTGAACTAAATGCAAGGTGTTTTAAACATATTGTTTTCTAATCATGCAAAGTAGACACAGTTATTTCATTTTCTTGGGATTTAGAGTGATCTAGTAATCTCCCCAAATACAGAGCTATTAAGCAAATTAAGTGACAGAGCTGAGGATCAGACCCAGTACAGTCTTCCTTCAAAATAAAATTTTAAAAGTTTCCAAAAACTTAGAAAAAAATGGATTGCTCTGTAACCATGGTAATAAGTAGCTACCAGAATGTATTTTAAACCTGTTCAATTAATCAGTGACAACTCAATTCAGTGAACATGCTTTTGCAAGTCAGCCAATCAGTGTCAATCTCTTGCTTCTGTAATTTAGCTAAGTAGAGATAGACTTGGTCTACAAAACACACCACCGAGGGCTAATCCGTCAACAGCAGTCACACATGAGCAACCACACTTCTGACAATGCCAGCTCCCTTCTGAAAGCCCATCGGTCCCCAGATTCCATGCTTCTCCAAAACCCAAATAAGATGAGCCCTCCGCTCTGCTCAGAGAGAACGTGTCTGAGCCAGCATCGCTCTCCCTTGCAGCAGTAAGCAATGTGTGCAAATGTGCTTATTTTAGGAGTTAAGTGGTGGCCTCATTGTTCTTTGACAATTCTGAAAGGGCCATTGACATAATTTAGAAGACCCCTGCATGGCAGCATCCCAGGCAGCCCTTAGGTGTACTGACTCGGGCCCTTGTGCCCAGACTCCACTCATCCTTCAGATCTGCTGCCAGGGATGTGAGTCCAGCAATGACCTGAGAGCTCTGACTGGTATCACTGAGCTCTTGTTGCTCAATTCGTTTTGTTCTCCTAGGGTCTGTAGCCAAGTGAATCTTTGAATAAGACCATCAGACTCAGTTCTTTGTCTAAGGTAATGAGGTGTCGTTTTTTTCTTTATTCAGTAATTAGCTCTTTGATTTGGAAGTGCAACATTTGCTAATTAAGCCTGTGTCTTTGTACAAGGTAACTAGACTTTTTGTTTTGGAGTTATACCATTTGATAAATATATTTTTCATTGACCTGATTATTCTCCTGCTGCTTGCTTTGTTTTTGCTTTTGTTTCTAAATATAAAGTTTTGTTTTGCGTGGTTCTGTTTTGTCCTGGAGTTTCTGTTGAGTGTACGTATAAGAGTGGATTGAGATACCTGTCTAATGTGTCTCCAATCCAATCCAAGTAGGTCCTGATTTTAGAGGTCTACTAAACCAGCAACAAATTTATGGAAAAGAGAGTGGCCAAGCTTTGTAGGTCCTTACGGAACTTTCATGTGTGTACTCCTTGTGTTGTCAATTTGTGGTCCTTTATCAATCATGTAGCCCCTTCCTCACCTCTGCCTGGTCTGCAAGCTGAGTTATCATTGATATGCACATACTGTTGACCAACCGTCATGGCTCCTTTTTCGAGTTCATCATGGATCTGTTTATGTCAAATTCTTGAACTTCTAGAAAAACTATTTTCTACATAAAGTTGCACTATAATCTTAACTATTGAACTTAACTTGGTAAATAGCAAAACCTTGTTTTAAAATTTTTAAAACCTGACTTAAAATACCAATTTCAAAATAACATTTGATATTTGAAATGTCAAAATCGGTAAATTAATATGTTTAAGAGGAGCTATTAACACTAAATAGTCAATAGATTTTCGAATAGATATTCTAAATCTTCTAAACAAAATTCTAACTCGAGATAGTCTTTCTCCAAAACTTTGAAACCTTCTGGAACTTACCCTCCCTGCATCTCTCTCGTTTTCTACTGAGCTTTACCTGATCTTCTATCCAAGTTATCCTTTCTTCAAGGTTTTCTAAGGAAAGAACCCTCACATTGTAAACTTGCTTGACAGAATGCAGATCTACAGAAGCTGAATTAAAATGCTCTCTAGAGGCAAGTTAATGGCTATAATTAAGCGGTTTCCTAAACTCCAAAAGGACAGGCAGAATTTCCTATAGAATTCAGGACTTTACTAGACACATTATCCTGAACTTAAAGATCTATACCAACTAATCAATTCATTGTTGACCCCTTAGTTGGTAAAATATTTAAGAGAATAGGCTAGAAAAGAGAAGACTGAGGAACATAATTGTTTAAAATTTAAAAAATAAAAACTAAAAGTCCCTAAGCCTTTACGATCTGGCAAAACCTGAATAACCACCTGGAAACACCAAATAAAATTTCACATACACACTTGAAAAAATCCTCCACGAAACGAAACATCACATAAGGACAAATTTGCTACAGTATTAAACACTGATTGGTACACTTTTGTAGAATAGCAGAGGACACAGGCCGTTCATGCTCTATCTGTAGCTAAATTAATCTGGAAACGCTATAGAGGTAGAGCATGGACTGGTTCCATGCCTAAGGCACCGTTTGGATACTTCCAAGTAGATTTTAGGCAGTTGCCTTCCTCTATGGGTTCTAAATATGTAGTAATAATAGTAAACTTGTTTTTTTCTGAATGAATCCAAGCATTTTTCTGTTGCAAACCATGACACCCACAATGGCTAAAATGCTATTGGCTTTTTTGTGTTTCCTACTTAGACATTCCAACTTACTGGTCCAATTAGATGGGGCACATTTAGGTGAAAGTTATTCGTGTATTTAAATTATGCAAGGCTTTGCTCTTTACTCAGAAATCTGTCTCCACTACTTCCAAACTTCTGGAAAACTGAAAGGAATTTAACTGATACGGAATGTTACAACCATGAGAGCCTAAACAGAAGTTCTCCAGAGTCGCCAGAAGTCAGTGATCCTCAGAGCTTGATGGCTGACACAAGAACAAGCTGGGAATCACATGAAGCAGAAAGCTTCTGCCCAAGACCATGAGAGCAAGATTCTTCTATATGTCACACTCATCTTTGCATACTCTTGTTTATTATCATTTCCCTCATACTTCTTTCCTAGTTTAAAGTTATTGCACTTCTAACTTAGTTTACAATGTTTCCCTTACTGATAACAATAACTTGCCTAAGTCCAGGCTTTAAGTAAAACATCTTTGCATTGGGACTTCCCTGGTGGTCCAGTGGGTAAGACTCTGCGCTCCCAATGCAGGGGGCCCGGGGTTTGATCCCTGGTAGGGGAACTAGATCCCACATGCATGCCGCAACTAAGAAGCCAACATGCCGCAACTAAGACCCAGTGCAGCCAAAATAAATAAATAAAATAAAAAACAAACAAACAAAATATGGCTATTAGTTAGGCCAGGAGCTAGCAAATACTTTCTGTAAAGGGAAGACACAGTCTCTGTCATATATTCTTCTTTGTTTTGTTTTAACACCTTTTAAGAATGTAAAAACCATTCTTAGCTTGTGGTCTGGATTTGGCCTGCAGGCCATAGTTTGTCAACCCTTGAGTTAAGTTCTTCCAGAGATGTGACTACACAAGACCCTCAAAGGACTATATCTCTCTACAGAGAGTCCAAAGGGTAAGACCCTCCCCTCACCTGCTGCCTTTTTTGGGAAAAGACTCCTGATGACAGTGACTCCATCCTAAGGAGATGAACAAATGAGGTGGTCATCAAAAATTTGTTCCCTCATATTGACTGACGTAGTAAATAGTATGGCCTAAAGATACAACAGACCAGTTTAAATTCGTTAACTAAAGTAGTTATGGATAATAAAATATCCATGGATTTTCTTTTCGCCAACTAGGGAGGGAGCTGTACCATTGCTGCCTGAATTAACACTACCCAGGAGAAAAAGCAATTGATAGCTAAGCTAAAGAAAAGCTAATCTGGCTATTTCTTGTAGACACAGGAAATTGTTGGAACTTATCTTTGCCCCTCTTTTTAAAAATAAAAAACTTCTTATTCGCCTCATTATTGTTCAATGTCTGTTGCATAGAATCTTAAATGTTTCTGGGCAGTCATTGTGCTGACAGGTGAGTCTACAAGTGATTCAAGCAAAAAGTAGAATAAAATCACACTGATCAACTCTCAAACTAAAAACCAGATGTCTGTAAACAAAGGCTTATCTTCAAGAATTCTTTACCTGTGGTGAAGACCTGACCAATCACTGATAATCTCTCATGCAGTTTTGCCTGAATGAAGACTGAAAGAGAAGCAAAATAAAACAGTTCCTGCAAACTTAGGAAAAAAACTGATTGTTCAGTAACCATGGCAACAAGTAGTCCCCAAAACCAGTTTTAAAGCTGTTCACTCAATCAACACCAACTTACATCAGTGAATAGACTTTGGCAAGCCAGCCCACCAATATATTTAAATATATATCTTTAAGACATTCCAACTTACTGATCCAGTAACCCTTAACTGCTTGTTTCTGAATCTGATTTCTTTTTTGAGAAAGTAAAAGTTGCCTAAATTTCTTTTCACAGAAGTAAAAACTTTCTTCATAGGTTATGAGGCAATTAGGCTCATCTCCCTGCTACCTCAACCCCTTCACAAGCTTTTAAAATTTTATCTGGGATTATAGTTCCATCACATTATTATATAATTGAATATATCTTACTTTGAAAAGAGATTTGGACACTTGTATTCTATGGTGTTATATATTTACAATAGCCATTTATAGCTTACAGGATATATTTAATCTATTCCAGGGCTCACTTCATACATACTCTGACTTTGCCATTCTTGATTTACAGGCATCTTATGGGTGCACTGGTATATTTCTTCTGGTTGCCTGGGGGACACGTGTTCATTTTCCAAGTCCTTCTTTATCTGAGCATGTCCCTGTTGGTTTTGCACCTGGGACAGCTTGATATCTAATTCTTTGATCAAAAATTTGCTCCTGTTTGGGTTGAGAAGGAGAAGGCTGAGAAGAACCTTATTTTGGTTTCTTTGTAAGTTGCCAGACACGATGCCCTCAGGGTTCCCCTTTGTTCAGGGAAAGGGAAGTAAGGCAGCGAGCGGGGAGGCACATGTGTGTCCACCACAGGGGGTGTGCCGGGCAGAGGGAGGAGCATGCGGAGGACAGGGCATTCCTCGGGACTCTGGCAGGACACTGCCTAACAGGTGGATGACAAATGACACACTTCATTGCAGAGAAGTCAGTGGCATGGTTTGTGCAGATGGCCCACAGCCAGAGCTCCTGCCAAGCATGGGTGGAACCCGGAATTCCTACCGGTCTGTGGGGACAGGCAGTCATAAGGTAACTGACTTGAGACCCTGGGCAAGGGGAGAGGGGACCCGCAGCAGGGAATGGCCCTAGCAGCAGGCTGGGGAATCGGGGGGATCTGGCTGAGATGAGACCCAAGCAGCCAGAGAAAACCAGAGGTCCCGGGAAGCCGAGAGAAACCTAACCTGCACTCTTTGGCCCCTGACCTCAGCACGTTCCCTGTAGAGTAATCACAACCAAGCAAAGGTGATCACTCCAGATCCTGAAGGAATGACAGGAAACAAGGTGGATCCCCGAAGCCCTCGTCAGCTGTGGGAACAGTGGAGACCCCTGCTGACCGAGCAGGTGGAGGGGTGGGCTGCGGAGGAATCTGAAAAGGATCTGTTCCAAACTAACTGAACTAAACTAAAAAAGACTGTTCAACTTGGTGAATCAGATTCGGGTTTTCACCAGATTGGACTAAATTTACTACACAGTGAATTGTGAGAAAGGGAAGATAATTTTAAAGAAATAAATGAGCTATATTTTCTTTATAAAAACAACATCAAAAGGCAAGTTTCACTGTATTCTGAGTGTGCTTTTTTCATTCATTTTTCCTGGGGCTCAGATCGCTTTTTGGCTTGTAAAGTCTTCAAACGAGATATGAAGGCTGTGAATACCTAGGATGATCATTTCTGTGTCGTCGCACACATCCTTTCTTTCGGTTTTCTGTGCTTTAAAGCAATTATCTTCTCTCAGAGCTTCCTTTGTGTTTCATTGTTTTTTTCTGTATTCTGGTTGAGTACCCCATGTTTGTCTTCTATCATTGATTTGATTTTCTGCAGTGTCAAGTGTATGCCTTCTAGCCTCCAAAGTATATTTCAATTCTGCTGCTGTTTTTGAACATTTTTAATGAAAAATTCTAAAATATTAAAAAATATCTAGTACAGTCACATGTACTGGCTTATGTACCAGTGATGTAGCCAAGGAGGTGAGCGCTTCATATCTCCATCTCCTGGAGGGAACTCGCGCTTGAGCCGGAGGAGAGCAGTTAGCTGAGTCTCCAGGTGCAGCTCCGGGCAACCTCCAGCCAGTGAGTGAGCACAGCAGGGGGCGAGGGCCCAGTGTGTGTGTGTGGGGGGAGATCTGGAAGGGAAGCCGTCCCACCCAGTCGGCCAGCACAGTCAGATTTGCACCTCAGTCTCCTCCTGCCTCTTCCTTCCCAGGGTCAGGTGTGTAGCACGCTCCGCGGGCTTTCCCTGACTCCTCCTGCTTCCTCCCGCTTTACCTTTCACAGGAATTACCCCCGAGAAACATCTGTCCTCCACCTCTACCTCAGCATCTGCATTTGCACCACCTGCCACTCGTCTGCAACAATTTGGATTTCACTACATTCACGGCGTGTGTCCATTTTCTAATTTTCATTTATTCACTGAAGTATTTTAAAATAAATCCCAGGGATCCTGCCATTTCACCTCTTTGTACTTTGTTTTCCATCTCTTAAAAACATGGAAAATTGATTATATGTTCGTAATGCACATACAACAACATTAACACTTATTTCTTAGTATCATTCAGTACTTAATACATAATCAAATTTTCCAAATTATTTAAAAAATTTTCTGAATTGAAGCCTAATATTATAATTTTATGTATCTTAAGTCTCTTTCTGCTATTATAGTTTAAAATTTGCATTAATACTTCAGCCAGCTCACTTAAAATCTTTTTCATTACTTTTTTTCATTTAGGTTTTTTGTTTTTGCTACATGGTCCATATTCTCCTGTAATTTTTGGAGGACATTAATCAAATTTCTTCTAAAATTTTCATCTTTTTTTTTTTTTTAAAAAGAAGAGTCAGAGATGTGATCTTTTTAACCTTCAGAGCAATGGTTCCTTTGCATTGTACCGCTAAAAGTGGATAATTTTTCTTTTCTGCTTGTATGTATTGAAAAGGAAGATCTATATTTATTTCTGGAGCTTCTAACAGAAGGGTAGAATAGTCTAAATTCCTTTACTACAAACTTGTGCTAGATTATTTTCCCTCTCAGATTTATACCTAGAGTTCAGAGTTGGTGGAATTTACAATGGCTGGTTGTCATTCTTCTAATGCAAGTCTCCTGGATTGAGGATGGACCTTCTGATTCACTTATAGGATTTTCTGACCCATCTAGATAGTCAGACATAGTTTCCAGTTCTTTGAACAATCTGGAGGCGTGTCAAAAATGGTTTCCCCCAATTCCTTCGAAGTGAACTGTTCTGCTTGATTCAGAGGGTAGAATACGTGATGGTCTATAGTCCAGAGCTGTGTTGATAAAGTCATCTTACTCAGCATTGCAATTAGTGTATGTTCCACCTGGACTTTATATGTCATCTTCTCTTATAGCTAGTGTCTAATGCAGTTGCCAGTTTTGTCTTTTTTGATATCTTCATGGGTATTTTAATGGGAAGTTGAGCAGAAATGTTTCAGGCATGATTCCATTTTATCCAGAATGTCTATAAATACCATCATTACCCTTTATTTGCAGGACTCTGCCAGAGTATAGAAAAGTAATATGATAAATGAAGTACAAAATTTAGAAGGAAAAGCTATATACATTTTTTTAGGAGGAAAAAGCTAATACAAAGCAAAGAAAGAATGTGACGGAAATAAGATCTGTTGCCTTTTCCATGAGAAAGGGGGAAAAGCAAAACATAAATATGAAACCAGAAGGGGCTGTATCAGACCCGAGTTTGTGACACATGCTAAGAATTCATCAAATATTTCGATTTGAAAAGTGTGCATGGTTATAAACTGATTAATTCCCACTGAAACTATGTATCTAATTTAGGTGGTGATTATATATTTCTAATTGGCTGGTGATTATGAAATGCCTTGTTTATGACAGTTTTTATCAATGGACAGGACTTTTTCTAAAAGTGAGTTGTATGCTAAGCACATGATGCAATTAAGCTTGTTTTCTTAAATAAAAGAAGAGACTTTTAATGGAAATAATTGCATAAAACCACGTATACAACTTTTCAGGGGAATACTTGTATCTAAATATATTACTATTTATAACTTTTTCTTTTACTAACATTTCAAAATGTTAAATAAAATGAGATTTAAGGGAGACATATTTAACTATCACTTTTTCCCCCTCTTTTTAGTATGATTTTTCTTGTTTTCAGAATTGATGTGTTAACTGAAATTCCTGAAGTGTTTCTTGTAAACAGTTTCTCTTTCTTTTCCTGCCTTTTCTGGCAATGGCATCGAAGCCTTTAATTATTTGCTTTATACTTCTTTTAAACTCCTGATCTTTTATTTTGAGATGTCGTAGGTGTGATGGCTCCTCTGTATCTTTTCACGCAATTTAAAATGTCTGTTTGTTTCTCCACATAGTTTATCAGAATTAAATGCCCATGCATTCCCCTTTCTGACTAATAAGCAAAATTAAAATTTGAAAAAAACTGACCTTCTTTGTATCGCTTACTTATCATTGCTCCTCACTAAATTAAAAAGGTAGTATTTTGGGAATGATCCTGCTGGATCACTTGCAGTTCTTCCTAGTTTTTCTTACCAATACTCAACATTGATTGATACATTCAGTTACAGAATTTTAGGGCTGCAAAATATGTCTTTGATTTTAAAAGGGATGGAGAGTTGAGATGATGAAAGTTTCATATATCAAACGAAACTGCAAATCATGTGCTTATACACTTGTGTACACAGTGACATCTGCCTACAGAGGTCTATATATATATATATTTTAAATTTTAACATCTATATTGGAGTATAATTGCTTTACAATGGTGTGTTAGTTTCTGCTTTATAACAAAGTGAATCAGCTGTACATATAAATATATCCCCATATCTCCACCCTCTTGCATCTCCCTCCCATCCTCCGTATCCCACCCCTCTAGGTGGTCACAAAGCACCGAGCTGATCTACCTATTTTATGTATCTTAAAATAAATCTATTTTACATTTGGTAGTGTATATGTGTCAAGGCCACTCTCTCACTTCATCCCAGCTTACCCTTCCCCCTCCTCGTGTCCTCAACTCCATTCTCTACGTCTGCGTCTTTATTCCTGTCCTGCCCCTAGGTTCTTCAGAACCATTTTTGGTTTTTTTTTTAGATTCCATATATGTGTGTTAGCATATGGTATTTGTTTTTCTCTTTCTGACTTACTTCACTCTGTACAACAGACACCTCACTACAAATAACTCAATTTCATTTCTTTTTATGGCTGAGTAATATTCCATTGTATACATGTGCCACATGTTCTTTATCCATCCATCTTTCAGTGGACACTTAGGTTGCTTCCATGTCCTGGCTATTGAAAATAGAGCTGCAATGAACATTGTGGTACATGACTCTTTTTGAATTATGGTTTCCTCAGGGTATATGCCCAGTAGTGGGATTGCTAGGTCATATGGTAGTTCTATTTTTAGTTTTTTAAGGAACCTCGATACTATTCTCCATAGTGGCTGTATCAATTTACATTCCCACCAACAGTGCAAGAGGGTTCCCTTTGCTCCACACCCTCTCCAGCATTTATTGTTTGTAGATTTTTTGATGATGGCCATTCTGACTGGTGTGAGGTGATACCTCATTGTAGTTTTGATTTGCATTTCTCGGATGATTAGTGATGTTGAGCATCCTTTCATGTGTTTGTTGGCAATCTGTATATGTTCTATGCAGAAATGTCTATTTAGGTCTTCTGCCCATTTTTGGATTGGGTTGTATGTTTTTTTGATATTGAGCTGCATGAGCTGCTTGTAAATTTTGGAAATTAATCCTTTGTCAGTTGCTTTGTTTGCAAATATTTTCTCCCATTCTGAGGGTTGTCTTTTCGTCCTGTTTATGGTTTCCTTTGCTGTGCAAAAGCTTTTAAGTTTCATTAGGTCGCATTTGTTTATTTTTGTTTTTATTTCCATTTCTCTAGGAGGTGGGTCAAAAAGGATCTTGCTGTGATTTATGTCATAGAATGTTCTGCCTATGTTTTCCTCTAAGAGTTTTATAGTGTCTGGCCTTATATTTAGGTCTTTAATCCATTTTGAGTTTATTTTTGTGTATGGTGTTAGGGAGTGTTCTAATTTCATTCTTTTACATGTAGCTGTCCAGTTTTCCCAGCACCACTTATTGAAGAGGCTGTCTTTTCTCCATTGTATATTCTTGCCTCCTTTATCAAAAATAAGGTGACCATATGTGCATGGGTTTATCTCTGGGCTTTCTAGCCTGTTCCACTGATCTATATTTCTGTTTTTGTGCCAGTACTATACTGTCTTGATTACTGTAGCTTTGTAGTATAGTCTGACATCAGGGAGCCTGATTCTTCCAGCTGTTTTTCTTTCTCAAGACTGCTTTGGCTATTCGAGGTCTTTTGTGTTTCCATTCAAATTATGAAATTTTTTGTTCTAGTTCTGTGAAAAATGCCATTGGTAGTTTGACAGGGATTGTATTGAATCTGTAGATTGCTTTGGGTAGTATAGTCATTTTCACAATGCTGATTCTTCCAATCCAAGAACATGGTATATCTCTCCATCTGCTTGTATCATCTTTAATTTCTTTCATCAGTGTCTTATAGTTTTCTGCATACAAGTCTTTTGTCTCCTTAGGTAGGTTTATTCCTAGGTATTTTATTCTCTTTGTTGCAGTGGTAAATGGAAGTGTTTCCTTAATTTCTCTTTCAGATTTTTCATCATTAATGTATAGGAATGCAAGAGATTTCTGTGCATTAATTTTGTATCCTGCAACTTTACCAAATTCATTAATTAGCTCTAGTAGTTTTCTCGTAGCATGTCATCTGCCAACAGTGACAGTTTTACTTCTTCTTTTCTGATTTGGATTCCTTTTATTTCTTTTTCTTCTCTGATTGCTGTGTCTAAAACTTCCAAAACTATGTTGAATAAGAGTGATGAAAGTGGACAGCCTTGTCTTGTTCCTGATTTTAGAGGAAATGGCTTCAGTTTTTCACCATTGAGAACAATGTTGGCTGTGGGTTTGTCTTATATGGCCTTTATTATGTTGAGGTAAGTTCCCTCTATGCCTACTTTCTGGAGGGTTTTTATAATGGGTGTTGAATTTTGTCAAAAGCATTTTCTGCATCTATTGTGATGATCATATGATTTTTCTCCTTCAGTTTGTTAATATGGTTTATCACATTGATTGATTTGAGTATACTGAAGAATCCTTGCATTCCTGGGATAAATCCCACTTGATCATGGTGTATGATCCTTTTAATGTGCTGTTGGATTCTGTTTGCTAGTATTTTGTTGAAGGTTTTTGCATCTATGTTCATCAGTGATATTGGCCTGTAGTTTTCTTTTTTTGTGACATCTTTGTCTGGTTTTGGTATCAGGGTGATGGTGGCCTCGTAGAATGAGTTTGGGAGTGTTCCTCCCTGTGCTACATTTTGGGAAGGAGAAGAGTTTGGGAAGGATAGGTGTTAGCTCTTCTCTAAATGTTTGATAGAATTTGCTTGTGAAGCCATCTGGTCCTGGGCTTTTGTTTGTTGGAAGATTTTTAATCATAGTCTCAATGTCAGTGCTTGTGATTGGTCTTTTTATATTTTCTACCTCTTCCTGGTTCAGTCTCCCAAGGTTGTGCTTTTCTAAGGATTTGCCCATTTCTTACAGGTTGTCCGTTTTATTGGCATACAGTTCCTTGTAGTAATCTCTCAAGATCCTTTGTATTTCTGCAGGGTCAGTTGTTACTTCTCCTTTTTCATTTCTAATTCTGTTGATTTGCGTCTTCTCCCTTTTTTTCTTGATGAGTCTGGCTAATGGTTTATCAATTTTGTTTATCTTCTCAAAGAACCAGCTTTTAGTTTTACTGATCTTTGGTATTGTTTCCTTCATTTCTTTTTCATTTATTTCTTATCTGATCTTTATGATTTCTTTCCTTCTGCTAACTTTGGGGTTTTTTTTTGTTCTTCTTTTCTAATTGCTTTAGGTGTAAGGTTAGGTTGTGTATTTGAGATGTTTCTTGTTTCTTGAGGTAGGATTGTATTGCTATAAACTTCCCTCTTAGAACTGCTTTTGCTGCGTCCCATAGGTTTTGGGTTGTTGTGTTTTCATTGTCATTTGTTTCTAGGTATTTTTTGATTTCCTCTTTGATTTCTTCAGTGATCTCTTGGTCATTTAGTAGCATATTGTTTAGCCTCCATGTGTTTGTATTTTTTACAGATTTTTTTCCTGTAATTGATATCTAGTCTCATAGCATTGTGGTCGGAAAAGGTATTTGATTATTTCAATTTTCTGAAATTTACCAAGGCTTGATTTGTGACCCAAGGTATGATCTATCCTGGAGAGTGTTCCATGAGCACTTGAGAAGAAAGTGTATTCTATTGTTTTTGGATGGAATGTCCTATGAATATCAATTATGTCCATCTTATTTAATGTGTCATTTAAAGCTTGTGTTTCCTTATTTAGTTGAATTTTGGATGATCTGTCCATTGATGAAATTGGGGTGTTAAAGTCCCCTACCATGATTGTGTTACTGTCGATTTCCTCTTTTATGGCTGTTAGCATTTGTATTGAGGTGCTCCTATGTTGGGTGCATAAATATTTATAATTGTTATATCTTCTTCTTGGATTGATCCCTTGATCATTATGTAGTGTCATTCTTTGTCTCTTGTAGTAATCTTTATTTTAAAGTCTATTTTGTTTGATGTGAGAATTGCTACTCCAGCTTTCTTTTGATTTCCATTTGCATGGAATATCTTTTCCCATCCCCTCACTAACAGTCTGTATGTGTCCCTATGTCTGAAGTGGGTCTCTTGTAGACAGCATATATATGGGTCTTGTTTTTGTATCCATTCAGCCAGTCTATGTCTTTTAGTTGGAGCATTTAATCCATTTCCATTTAAGGTAGTTATCGATATGTATGTCCCTATTACCATTTTCTTAATTGTTTTGGGTTTGTTATTGTAGGTCTTTTCCTTCTCTTGTGTTTCCTGCCTAGAGAAATTCCTTTAGCATTTGTTGTAAAGCTGGTTTAGTAGTGCTGAATTCTCTTAGCTATTGCTTGTCTGTAAAGGTTTTAATTTCTCCGTCAAAACTGAGATCCTTGCTGATAGAGTAATCTTGGTTGTAGGTTTTTCCCTTTCATCACTTTAAATATGTCCTGCCATTCTCTTCTGGCTTGCAGAGTTTCCGCTGAAAGATCAGCTGTTAACCTTATGGGGATTCCCTTGTTTGTTATTTGCTGCTTTTTCCTTGCTGCTTTTAATATTTTTTCTTTGAATTTAATTTTTGATAGTTTGGTTAATATGTGTCTTGGTGTGTTTCTCCTTGGATTTATCCTGTTTGGGACCCTCTGTGCTTCCTGGGCTTGATTGACTATTTCCTTTCCCATATTAGGGAAGTTTTCAACTATAATCTCTTCAAATATTTTCTCAGTCCTTTATTTTTCTTTTCTTCTTCTGGGACCCCTATAATTTGAATGTTGGTGCGTTTAATGTTGTCCCAGAGGTCTTTGAGAGTGTCCTCAGTTCTTTTCATTCTTTTTTCTTTATTCTGCTCTGCAGTAGTTATTTTCACTATTTTATCTTCCAGGTCACTTATCCGTTCTTCTGCCTCAGTTATTCTGCTATTGATTCCTTCTAGAGAATTTTTAATTTCATTTATTGTGTTGTTCATCATTGTTTGTTTGGTCTTTAGTTCTTCTAGGTCCTTGTTAAACGTTTCTTGTATTTTCTCTATTCTATTTCCAAGATTTTGGATCATCTTTACTATCATTACTCTGAACTCTTTTTCAGGTAGACTGCCTATTTCCTCTTCTTTTGTTTGTCCAGTAGGTTTTTACCTTGCTCCTTCATCTGCTGTTGTCTCTTTGTCTTCTCATTGTGCTTAACTTACTGTATTTGGGGTCTCCTTTTCACAGCCTGCACGTTCATAGTTCCCCTTGTTTTGGGTGTCTGCCCCCAGTGGCTAAGATTGGTTCAGTGGGTTGTTTAGGCTTCCTGGTGGAGGGGACTGGTGCCTGTGTTCTGGTGGATGAGGCTGGATCTCGTCTTTCTGGTGGGCAGGCCCACATGCAGTGGTGTGTTTTGGGGTGTCTGTGACCCTATTATGATTTTAGGCAGCCTCTCTGCTAATGCGTGGGGCTGTGTTCCTGTCTTGCTAGTTGTTTGGCATGGGGTGTCCAGCACTGCAGCTTGCTGGTCGTTGAGTGGAGCTGGGTCTTAGCATTGAGATGGAGATCTCTGGGAGAGCTTTTGCCATTTGATATTATATGGAGCCGGGAGGTCTCTGGTGGACCAACGTCCTGAACTTGGCTCTGCCACCTCAGAGGCACAGGCCACCTGGCACAGGCACAGGACACCTGACCAGAGCACCAAGACTCTGTTTGCCACATGGCTCAGAAGAAAAGGGAGAAAAAAAGAAAGAAAGAAAGAAAAAGATAAAATAAAGTTATTAAAATTTAAAAAATTATTAAAAATAGGAAAATTAACAAGTATAAAGAAAAAAAGAAAAAGAAAAAGAAGGAAAGAAGAGAGGGACAAAACCAAACAAGAAATTCACCTATGATAGCAAGCACTAAAAAGTACACAAAACAAAACAAAACAAAATGTATCGACAGAACCCTAGGACAAATTCTAAAAGCAAAGTATACCGACAGAATCACACAAAGAAGCATACACATACACACTCACAAAAAGAGAAAAAGGGAAAAATATGTATATCTATATATAATAAAGCAAAAGGAAGAAAGCATCCCAATCAATAAACAAATCTGCCAATGATAATAAACTCTAAATACGAAACTAAGATAAACATAAAACCAGAAACAAATTAGATGCAGAAAACAAACCCCAAGTCTACAGTTGCTCCCAAAGTCCACTGGCTCAATTTTGGGATGATTCGTTGTCTATTCAGGTATTCCAGAGACGCAGGGTACATCAAGTTGACTGTGGAGGTTTAATCCGCTGCTCCTGAGGCTGCTGGGAGAGATTTCCCTTTCTCGTCTTTGTTCGCACAGCTCCTGGGGTTCAGCTTTGGATCTGGCCCTGCCTCTGCGTGTAGGTTGCCTGAGGACGTCTGTTCTCGCTTAGGCAGGACGGGGTTAAAGGAGCAGCTGCTTTGGGGACTCTGGCTCACTCAGGCCGGGGGGAGGGAGGGGTACGGGGCTGGGGCCGGGAGGAGGCAGGGTGAGCCTGCACGGCAGAGGCCGGCGTGACGTTGCAACAGCCGGAGGCATGCCGTGCGTTCTCCCGGGGAAGTTGTCCCCGGATCACGGGACCCTGGCAGTGGCGGGCTGCACAGGCTCCCGGGAGGGGTGGTGTGGATAGTGACCTGTGCTCGCACACAGACTTCTTGGTGGCGGCAGCAGCAGCCTTAGCATCTCAAGCCCGTCTCTGGGGTCCGCGCTGATACCCGCAGCTCGTGCCCGTCTCTGGAGCTCGTTTAGGTGGTGCTCCGAATCCCCTCTCCTTGCACACCCGAAACAATGGTCTCTTGCCTCTTCGGCAGGTCCAGACCTTTTCGCGGACTCCCTCCCGGCCAGCTGTGGCACAGTAACCCCTTCAGGCTGTGTTCACGCCGCTAACCCCAGTCCTCTCCCTGGGATCCGACCTCCGAAGCCCGAGCCTCAGCTCCCAGCCCCGCCGCTCTGGCGGGTGAGCAGACAAGCCTCTCGGGCTGGTGAGTGCTGGTCGGCACCGAGCCTCTGTGCAGGAACCTCTCCGCTTTGCCCTCCGCACCCCTGTGGCTGCACTCTCCTCTGTGGCTCCGAAGCTTCCCCGCTCCGCCACCCGCAGTCTCCGCCCGCAAAGGGGCTTCCTAGTGTGTGGAAACCTTTCCTCCTTCACAGCTCCCTCCCACTGGTGCGGGTCCCGTCCCTATTCTTTTGTCTCTGTTTTTTCTTTTTTCTTTTGCCCTACCCAGGTATGTGGGGAGTTTCTTGCCTTTTGAGAAGTCTGAGGTCTTCTGCCAGCGTTCAGTAGGTGTTCTGTAGGAGTAGTTCCATGTGTAGATGTATTTCTGATGTACTTGTGGGGAGGAAGGTGATCTCCATGTCTTACTCCTCCGCCATCTTGAAGGTTTCTCCCTGTATATATTTAAAACATGATTATACCTGAGCTATTTTATATTCATTTGCTATCATGACTCAGCCAATTATCTAACCTAATGGCTGGAACACAGGCTCTAAAAAAGTTTAGATTGGAACTCTAAATCATTGCCTCAAATTAAAACAAAAGCACATTTTCTATCACCCCATAACTGCAAACCCCGAAAGACACTGCAGGATAGTTGCCTTGGATTGATGTGGTGAGTATCAGTGCTTTGTTAAAATGATATACATGTAAAATTCTTTAATATTCATTACTATGATTTTAAGTTTTCCTGATTTTCTTTGGTCTTCGGAGATTATAAAACATAAACTCTGTTTAAATTGTAGTGTCGTTTCTGGGGGGAGGGGTTTATTATGTTTTTAAACAAACTTTTTATTTTGTAGTAAGTATAGATTCACATGCAGTTGTGAGAAAATAGTGCAGAGAGATCCTATGTATCCTTTAGCCAGTTTTCCCCAAGGTCACACTTGCGAAACTAAGGTGCAAGATGACAACCAGGAGATCGACATCCATGTAGTCAATATACAGAGCATTTCCATCACCACATGCTCTCTCACGTTGCCCCTTTTTAGCCACCTCCATCTGCCTTTCACCCTCTCGTTAACTGGGTCTCCTTAACTGGGTCCCCATCAATCTGTTGTTGACGTCTATAGTTTTCTCATTTAAAGAATGTTATACAAAGGGAACCATACGGTTTGTAACTGAGATGGCTTTTTTCTTTTCGTATAGTGCTCTGGAGACTCATCCAGGTTGTTGCACTGTAGGGCTGTTAGCATAACTGACACCACCTTGGGTCCATACAGCTCCTCCTGTATTTCCACTGACCCTACGCAGGACTGTACAGTGCAGTGAATCATTTTTCTGTTGTCGAGGGCTTTGTAGTTAATAGATATTGTTTAATAATCATTACGACCAGGTGGCCTGTATGCTCTGTTAGTCCCCAAACAATGATGACAACCTTCACTGACATATTCCCAGGGCCCAGAAGACTAGTTACTCATTCATAAATCTTGACTTTTAGGAATACACACCCTGTTTCCAAGCATGTAACCCCATGCCCTAGGTTAAATATAAAATTGTCCCAGTGGCCCTGGGGCAGTACAGAATGCAGCTGTGAATGCTTCCAGATCACTGTTTGCCCCATCCACCCGTGAGTAAGTAACCCTGTAATAAACTGATCCATTAATTACATGGAGCTGTCTACCTCGTTTTTCGGTCCCAGGATGTCTTCTCAGTTCAGTGGGCACTTTTTGTTTCCTCTGTCCTCCAACATGTGTGTATCAATAGTCCATTCTTTTTTGCTGCTCAGTGGTCTTCCATGATGTAGATAAACTATAGTGTGTTTAACCAGTCACTCGTTAAAGGACACCTGGATTACTTACAGTTTTGGGCTATGAGGAATAAAGTTGCTATAAACATTCATTATAGGTTTTGGTGTGAACGTAGTCTTCATTTTGGAGGAATATCCAGGGTTACAATCGCTGGGTCACATTATATTTACATATTTAGTTTTTTTAAGAATCTGCCAAACTGTTTCCTAGAATGGCTCGACCATTTTACATGACCTCCAGCAATCTTTCTTCAGTTCTCCACATCCTTTCTACCACTTGGTATTGTCACCATTTCTTATTTATCCATTCCAGTGAGTGTGTAGTGCGTAATACAATGAGTGCGTAATATCTCACTTTGGGTTTAACTTGCATTTATTTAACGGCAAGTGGTTTTGAACATCTTTTCATGTGTTAATTTTCTATCTGAATAACTTCTTTGGTGAAATATCTGTTCATGTGTTTTGCCTATTTTGTAATTAGATTATTTGGTTTTTTACTGTTGAGTTTGAGAGTTCTTTATATATTCTAGACACTAGTCCTTTGTTGGATATGTGGTTTGCAAATATTTTCTCCCATATTTTGCTTATCTTTTCATCCTCTTAACAAGGTATTTCACAGAACACAAGTTTTTATTTTTGATGAAGTTCAGTTTTTCATTTTTTCCTTTTTGGATTGTGCTTTGGTGTTGGCCTATAAACTCTTTGTCTGGTCCTAAATCACAGATTTTCTCCAACATTTTTTTGTAAACTATTTATGGCTTTATAGATTATACATTAAATTTCATGATCCATTGTGAATTAAGTTTTGTATAAGGTGTGAGACTTAGGTTGAGAAAGTTTTTTTTTTTTTTGGGTTTTGGTTAACCTATGTTCATTTGTTCCAGCACCTTTATTGAAAGCCTTCTTCCATTGAATTGCTTTTTCATCTTTGTCAAAAATCAGCTGGGCATATTTGTGTGGGTCTATTTCTGGGTTTTCTATTCTTTTCCCTTTTTCTATGTGTCTATTCCTCCACCAACACAATATAGTCTTAATTACTGCAGCTATTAACAAGTCTTAAAATCAGGTCGACTGACCCCTCCCACTTTATTTTTCTTACTCAAAATTGTTTTAGCTATTCTAATTCCTTTGCCTTCCTATATAAATTTTAGAATAATCTTCTCTATATCTACAAAAACTCTTGTTCAGATATTGATAGGAATTGCATTGAATCTTTATATGAATTGGGGGATAACTGACATCTTTACTATGTTGAGTCTTCTTCATGAACATGGTCTATCTCTCTGTTATTTAGATCTTCTTTGATTTCCTTCACCAGTGTTGCGTAGTTTTCAGCATTCAACTTCTATAAATGTTTTGGCAGATTTATACCTAAAATGTTTCATTTTTATTAGCAAATTAAAAATGGTATTATATTTTAAATTTTAGTGTCCACATGTTTAATGCTAGTATATAGAGATACAATTGATTTTAATATGTTGATCTTTTATCTTGTGACCTTCTGAACTCACTTATTAGTTCTAAGAGTTTCTTGTAGATATCTTCGAATTTTCTATGTAGATAATTATGTCATCTGCAAATAGGTACAGTTTTTTTCTTTTTATCTTGATTTGTATGGTTTTTATTTTATTTTCTTGACTTTAATGCAGTAGCTAGCCCTTCCAGCATTATGGTGAAGAAGAGGGGTTAGAGCAGACATTCTTGCTTTGTTCCTTATCTTGGGAAGAAAGCATTCAGTCTTTTACCATTAAGTGTAATGTTAGCTGTATGTATCTCGTAGATGCTCTGAATGAAGATGAGGAAGTTCTCCACTATTTTTATTTTTCTAGGAGTTTTTAAAATTTTTATCATGAATAGCTTTTGATTTTGTCAAATTATTTATTTGCATCAGTTGATATGATGATGAGATCTTTTCTCCTTTAGCCATTATTATAATGGATTATATTGATTGTCCTTCAAATATGGAACCTGCCTGGCGTCTCTGGAATAATCCCTACTTTGTCATGTTATATATTTCTTTTTATAAATTACTGAGTTCTATTTAAAAATATTTTAAATGGATATTTATGTCTGTATTCATGAAGGATATTGGTTTGCGGTTTTCCTTCTGTGTGCTGTCTTTATCTGGTTTTGGTATCAGGTAATAATAACTTCATAAAACACATTGAGAAGTGTTTGGTCCTCTCCTATTTTCTGGAAGAAAATGTGTAAATTGGCATTAATTCTTCTCTAAATGTTTGGTAGAATTCTCCAATTAAGCCATCTGGATCTGGTGTTTTCTCTCCTGAGAGATTTTAAATTATAAATTCAATTTTCTGAATAGTTACAAGGCTATTAAAATTATCAATTTCAAATTGGGTGACTTATGGTAGTGGTTTTTTTTTTTTAGGAATTGATTCCTTTCTTCTAAGTTGTCAAATTTATGTGTGTGGAGCTGTTCATAATTCTTCCTTATAATCCTTAGTGATAGCCACTGTTTTGTTCCTAATATTGGTACCTTTGATGCATTGGTATATTTGTGTCTCCTTTCTTTTGTTCTTTAGATATATGTCAATTTTATTCATCTTTTCAACGTGAGTTTCTTATAGGTAACATGTAGTTGGGTCACGTTTTTAATCCACACTACCAATATCTGTCTTTTAATTGGTATATTTAGACCAATTGAATATAAATATTGATATATTAGGGCTTAAGTCAATGATTTTCTTTGTTTCTTTTTTTTTTCTCTCTGCTTTTCATGTCTCTTTTCTTTTTCTTGCCCTTCCATTGGGTTACTTAAACATTTTTCAGAATTCTATTTTTATTTTTCTGTAGTGTTTTTGAGTGTGTATAGCTGTTTTAGTCGTTGCTCTAGGTATTACATTATCTATGCATAACTTATTGGTGTCATCATTTTACCAGTTCGAGTGTGGTGTAGAAATCTTATCTCCCTGTATGTAACTTTACCATCACCCATTCAGAATATAATTGTTTTAAATATTTCCTCCACACACATTTATAACCACATCAGATAGTATTATAATTTTGCATCAAACATAATTTAGAAAACTCAAGGGGAGATGAACCTATGGTATTTACTCATATTTTTGTTTACCACATTCTCTCTTTCTTCTTGATGTTCCAATTTTTTTTTACTTATCATTAACATTCTATTTAGAGAACTTTTTCTACCCCTTCTTTTAGGTAGGTTTCCCGGCGACAAATTACCTTAGTTTTCCTTCATCTAACAATGTCTTGATTTCCCTTTCATTCCTGAAGGTTATTATCTCTGGATACAGGAGTGGGAGTTGACAATTCTTTTCTTTCAGTACTTGAAAAATGTGCCACTTCCTTCTGACCTCATGGTTTCTGATGAGACATTTGCTTTCATTTGAATTGCTTTTCTCTTGTAGGCAAGTTGTCATTTCTATCTTGCTGCTACCAAGATTTTTTTCTTTGTTTTTAGTTTTCAGATACTTGACTCTGATGTGTGTTGGTGTGAATTCCTTGGATTCATCCTGTTTTGGGATTTTTCTCAGATTCTTAAATCTGTCCATTGAGGTTTTAATATCAGTTACTGTCTTTTGAAGTTCTAAAATTTCCATTTAGTTCATTTTTATATCTACTATTTTTTGCTGTGATTTTCTAGCTCTCAGGTGAGACCCTCTTTTTTCACTTGTTTCAAGCATGTTCCTAATTGCTTGATGAAGCATAGTTATCATGGCTACTTTAAAATCTTTGTCAGATAATTCTAACATCTCTGTCATCTCATTGGCACCTATTGGTTGTCTTTTTTTCCAATAAATTAGAGATCTTTCTGGTTCTTGGCATGACCAGTGATTTTTGGTTGAAATGTGGACATTTTGGGTATGATATTATGAAGCTCTGGATCTTATTTAAATCTTCTATTTCAACTTGCTTCCTCCAACACTACTCTGGCAGGGGAAGTAGGGGAGGGGCACTGCTTTGTGATTGCCATGTAGGACTAAAAGTCCAGCTTTTCCACTTGGCCCCCATTGACACCCAAGGGTGTAGCCTTCTCCTTACTGCTGAGTCAGAATGAGAGTTCTGGGCCCCACTTGGTCTCCACTGATACCTCCCTGGCCAGGAGGGGTATGAGCATCTCATCATCAGTCCCCATGTGGCTTCTACTGACACCACGGGAAGGGGGTGGCCTCATTACTGGGTGGCAGTAAAAGTCCTGTCTCTCCTCTAGGCCTCTTCTGACACCATCACAGTGGGTATGGGGAGGGCATTTCATTACTGTTCAGTGGGACCAAAGTCCAGTCTCCCCTAATGGTGTTCATTGACATCATGTGGGGTGAGCTTGTTACTGGATGGTGGGAATGACAGTTCTGGCTTCCCATCCAGACCTCATCAGGGACTTCTGGTGCCTTGTTACAGTTGGCAAGGGGGGAATGCCAGGTCCCCACTTAGTTAGTCCTTATTGAATTTATGCTATGTTTCGGGCATGGTTCTAAGATCTTTCTATGTATTAAACCGTTTAATTCCTACAACAAACCATCAAGTAGTTACTATTATTTTAACACAGAGAGGTTAAGTAACTTGCTCAAGGTTAAAACACAGTTCTGCGGGGCGGGGGGTAGATACCAAGCTATACAACTACACCAAGCAGAAAGTTGGTGAGGTTTCTTTTAGGAGTCAGGAGCCCTGGGAAAAGAAATAATGCAGTCAAACTGTGTGCCTTGATAAAGCCTGCGCCTCACAGCTGTGGAAAGATGATCTATGCCTCTGGTGCAGCTGCTACACTAAACACAGACAATACAGAAAGTAGAAGTTCTCTGCAAGGTTAATACACATGGCTCCTTTTCCCGCTCATCTCAAACTGCTACATCACTGAAATGAAAATGGAAATATACCTCAAACTGCCTTCCGGCTTGAGATCTGAGAGAAGGATTCCAATAGCATTCCTAGGGTGAGTAAGGAGATCTGAGAGGCCTTCACCACGCTCTTGCTATGTAATACCAGACCAAGAGACAGCGCTCACGACATGCTCAATATTCAAAACCGAACAATCGGCTAAATATACGTGTGCACACACATGCACATACATGCACATACACACTGAGAAACTGGGTCTACAAAAAGACTCAGCAACACAAAGGGATAAAACATGGTGCTTAGGAATCAAAGAAGAACACTTTCAGACACATGCACAATGAGAAACATGTAATGTTTAGAGTCCATCTACTGTGTGCCCTTAATTAAATTCAAGAAAACACGATCCTTTTAAAATGAGAAATGCAAGATGAGACGATAGGACAGCGAACTGACGTGAGAATGCACTAAAATGAGCAGAACCAAAAAGGGAGCTAGATGAACACGTTGCAAAGGTGACCCCAAGGAGAGATTGTATGGAAACTGAAAGCAGCAGAAATACACCAAAGTGAAGTAGTGAAGACCAGAATTGACTAACATTCCCTAACATTTTATCAAGGGTGAAATTCAGCTTGATTAAGTCTTCCAGAATAGAGAAAAAAAAGAGATAAAAATGAAGACAAGAAGATGCTTAATAGGGAGAACGAATGATAAAAATAAAATAAAAAAGAAACATATATACTATTAATTGTAGATGATATATCTGACCTATCTGGATAGTCAAAGAGTTACTGAAAACACTAATAGCATTTAAACGGAAATTCAATATAGTTCATCCAATAAATTCAATATAATGATGGGTTAGGAAAAAAATATGCATACACACACACACATATATACATATATCAGCTAATTCCATACACACCAACATGTTTAAATCACAGTAGTATAGAAGAATAAAAACCCCATTCATATTAGCAACCAAAAATATTAAATATCTTGCAAAAAATTCAACAATATTCCAGTCTTCTCTGAAGAAAACTTCAGTATAGTAATTGAGGTACATAAAAGAAAACAAATAAAGAAAGAAAACAAAAATATACTCTGAGAAGAGAAAACTCAGTATTGTAAATATATTAACTATCCATATATCATCTATAAACTGAATGTAACAACTACAATAAAGTCACAAATTTTCCTATTATTGTGTGCAAAATGATTACCTTGCCAGTTGAAATTTTAAAATAATATTGTAAAGATACACTTGTTAACAGTGTAGTTCAAGAGTAGACAGACCAAAATGAGGAAAATGCTTGCAGTTTATACATGGCAAAATTAAGCGGTTAGTATGTAAAGAGTTTTTATGAATTATTAGTGTAAAAATGAGTGTCTCAATAGGAAAACAAATGAAGAACATTAGCAAATGTATCCACTATTGTAGGAGCTAGCATGCATGCTTTCATTTAATCCTCAAAACAAGTATGTTTGATAAAAATTGTTATCACCCTATTTTATGGATAAGAAAATCAAGGTTGAGGTCGTGCGCGTGAGCCCCGTAGGGCCGGGGAGGCACCAGCTGCCGCGCGGGGAGGAGGCCGAGGCCGCAGCTTGAGGGAGGCCCCAGCCCCTCTGCGCCTGTGTCTGGCAGAGCCGGTGTGAGACCAAGAGACAATCCTTCCCAGCCGCCGGGATAATCAAGAGTTTTGGCCGGAACTTTGAACACACACCGAGATAGTGAGGAGCCAGACGAAAAGCACAGACTATGGCGCTGAAACGGATTAATAAGGAACTTCGTGATTTGGCCCGTGACCCTCCAGCACAATGTTCTGCAGGTCCAGTTGGGGATGATATGTTTCATTGGCAAGCCACAATTATGGCACCTAATGACAGCCCGTATCAAGGCGGTGTATTCTTTTTGACAATTCATTTTCCTACAGACTACCCCTTCAAACCACCTAAGGTTGCATTTACAACAAGAATTTATCATCCAAATGTTAACAGTAATGGCAGCATTTGTCTCGATATTCTAAGATCACAGTGGTTTCCTGCTTTAACTATTTCTAAAGTTCTTTTATCCATTTGTTCACTGCTATGTGATCCAAACCCAGATGACCCCCTAGTGCCAGAGATTGCATGGATCTATAAAACAGACAGAGATAAGTACAACAGAATATCTCGGGAATGGACTCAGAAGTATGCCATGTGATGCTACCTTAAAGTCAGAATAACCTGCATTATAGCTGGAATAAACTTTAAATTACTGTTAAAAAAAAAAAAAAAATCAAAGTTGAGAGAGTAAGTAACTTGCCCCAGGTGACAGCAATTGTAAATGATGGAACTGGGAGTCAAGACCCCATGACTAGCTTCCTACGTAGTACCAAGTGCCCTTTTCCCTCAGAGAAGTTACCTTTAGAAATACTGAGACAGTCCTATTTAATTAACCATTTAATGTGGAGAAGAGAACAATCTTAATCTTCATTTACAATAAAGCCTCATTCATTTAGAGAAGCCAAAGCCAAAAAGAAAAAAAAAAAAAATCTGGCAATTAAGGGGGAAAATTACTGAATTTTTTTTCAGAAAATTTTATCTAATCATTAAGGTCCAGACTCATGATTTCTCATATAACAGAGTTTCTTCAGAGGTCTGTTTTGTTGAATAAGACTGTTTGGAAAGGAATTTATCAATCGCCTGAAGGCAAAATGTTTCTCAGGTGCTTGAAATGTTTGTCCTCTAAGAACTTGCTAATAATCCCATTATAATTTTGTTTATAGAATTTGCAGTACTCCATCCATGAAGAGTGTGCTAAAAGAAGTTTAATCTCAGTCTAGACTTGATATAGATTTCCAAATAGTCTGAATTATTTAGGAATGAGTCTATGAAACGTTACCTAACATATAATAATGGACAAAGAGAGCGTGTGAGTTAAAGCTCTGAGCCCCTGTGTGCAGTGCGGTTTCTTCTACTAGAAGAGATTAGGAGCTGGTTTTAACGTGTACGCAGCAGAGTTCTCCTTTGTTCTGTATTCCTCCTCCTCTCTATCCTTTATCCAAGCACTGTTCATTAATAATTTCAAAAGAGAGAGGATAAGTGTGAGTTCTTTAAGAACACGTTTTGTGTCTTGTTCATCGTTGTATTTCAACCTCTAAAAATTGCTTGGCCTCTAGTCGCTACTCAGTATTTTCTTGCTAAATTAAATTTAACTGCTTGAAAAATTCATGTCATGTCCTTATCTTCACCATATCCTTTACTGTAATCAGCCTGAAGGGAATTCTTCTCAAAATATACTGTTTATAAACTGACCATTCTGTAGAGGACAAGCTTAAAATGAGAGGAGGAATGATGTGTAGATAGCCATGTTACCTTCTTTCTCTTGTGTAGGAATAAGAAAATGGGAACATGACTAAACTCTTCTTTCTAAGATATAAGAATTTTTATAATAATTTAGCACTGTATAACAATGGACTTGCTATTGCTATATTTTAACTTGGATTACTCAGAAATTGGAGCTTGGTGTTCTGTCAAAATTATGACCTGCATCAAAAAACTCAAAAAGAGTTAAGAGTCTTTTTTTGCCTCTTAAGAGATTATAGATGTTTTGATCTAATTTGCAGATGCTCATTTATTTGAACATTAAAGGAAAGTTTCCTAAAAGATCAGTGTGCCTATAGGCTTCAGAGTGAATTCAATTTAAATTTGAATGTTATTTCTCCTTGCTTTTGGGGTATATTTATGTAAACATTACTTTGTGAAAAAAAAATTGGCAATGGTGTGTTTATAATGAAAATAATTCATTATATTTATTGAAATCATATCTTCTGTAATGGCAACATCCTTAGGGAGGGGATGGAAGATAGTACTCATTAGATACTTTTCTTCATTTGTGAGCCAGACAGTATATTAGTTTTATCCAATTGCCATCTGCCATCTATTTTATATACAGTATGCCTAAAGAGCTCACTCCATATAAGAGTCTAGAAGATAAAGGTAGACCATATTGTATTTATATTTTTAAATACTGTATGCATTAAATTATAAATATTTGTGTGCCATTAAGGTTTGAATAAAGGAAATACAGAGTTGAAACAGACCTGCCTTTCTTGCTCAAAGCTGGGGGTTGAGGATAAAATTTGGCTAGAAGTGTGGATCATTTGTGTATACAATTGCATTTGTCATAACTATTTGAATGTGTCACTTTGATTTCATTTTCCATTTACTTTGCTCAGTACCAATTGCAAAGTAATAGCAAAGAATTTCTATGTAAATAGAGTTGATTTAAAAGAGTGAACTGTTGAAATATTCATGGTGTAAACTCAGTGATTTACTAGATCTAATGAGGAAACACATTTAATAAATTTTTTAAACATTTAAAGAATTAATTTTTTATTATGTGAAATTATGTAGTGATATTACACAATAGCTAAAGCAATAGATTCTTTAAACACAGTGGCACATATCATTTTTGAGATGGGAAAAACAAAATTGTTTAATTTTTTGCAGTTGTATGCTTTTACTCATACAAAAAAATATTTTCAGTATAAAATATTTGCTACAATATCCATTTCAGGGAAACCAAACTTTAAAAAAATAATGACAAAGGTGAAAAATGAGCCCTAATCTAAAATATTCAAAAAAATTTTTTTGCTCAGAACAATCTATGTAGACTTGCAAGAAAACTCTTATTCAGTTTGAACTTTTGAAAATAACCTCAATGTTAAATGTTAATTGATGAATTATTATGAATTTCTACAGAGGCAGGAATAAGGTTATTTTAATGGACCTACTGGGATTGAGTGGATTATAGCAGTGCCATTATAATATGACAAAGGTGTGTGTGTGTGTGTGCAAGTGTGTGCACACGTATGTGCTGTGCATGTGTACAGGCAACATGGCACTCAAAATCAAAGGAAATGAGCCAGAAACTTCTCACATTCTGTTGGCATCTGTGGAGTGTCACCATATGAGAACCATATGACTGTTGGCAGATTGGCATGTCAGCTCAGGCATGTAAAACTTGACCGCACTGAGCTCAAGGTGTATCAGTTTATCACAGGAATATGATACAGTTTTAACTGCACTGTTTTTGTGCAAAAGGACATTTCATCTTTTCCCAGTGTCTCTAATCCCAGCCCCACCCTTTGAAATCAACCCCAAGCAGAAATAAGACATATATGGTTTTCCAATAGAATTTAAAATGAAAATGAACTGCTGAAAACAGCAGCAATGTATATTATGTGTAAAACTGGCTTTTCCCCTCCTGTGTCTGCAAATGCTGATCGCCATGTTCTGTTCTGAGTCAGAGATTAGTTTTCAAAAGGAAAGCGTTTTACCACGATGACTAAGGTAGGACTAGAAAGTGGGACCATAAACCTTCTTCTAAACTGGGTAAAGGAGGCCTATCTTGGTGTGATCTCCACTTTCCACAAGTGGAAACTCTTGGTGAATTGAGTGTCCAGTATCTTTGGACAGCAAGAAGATGGTCTCAGTGTTTGATATTTGCAGGGTAAGAGAATAGTGGATATAAAGGAAACAGTTTCTATCATCTACACTGTTCAAAAGGTAATTGCATTCTGTTGGTACAGTCTTAACTGGCCTATCTTTCAACGAGTGGCTATTTTGAAATAGGATGTTTTATTTCATCTTCATAGCCAGGAAAGAGAGAACAGAGAGGCCATTAATCTATTTTTCCTGGGGTCTACTAAAATCATATTTCTGGTTATTGGTATGAATTAAAAATGGAGATGACAAAACTTAGGCCTCGTCCTTGACAGACTATCGAGTGGGCAGACCTGGCACGCTTGGGCAGAGCTCCACACCTCATCTCCTCGGGTAGCCTCGTTTCAGGACAGGGGTGGCAGATAGCTTCATGCACTGGCTCCCCTATCAGGTATAACCACTCCGTCTCTCTGCTTTGCATCCTTGGAAGCTTTCTCTAAAGCCCAATCATCTGAAATGCAGAAGTGAAGTAAACACCTTCGGGGCAACCCTCAAACAGCGGGGCAAGGGAGTAGGTGGGTCAATGCTCCAGTCTTCCCGTCCTTATGTAGGACAATCTTTTTTTTTTTTTAAGACTTTTTTTATGTGGACCATTTTTAAAAGTCTTTATCGAATTTGTTACAATATTGCTTCTGTTTTATGTTTTGGTTTTTTGGCCACGAGGCATGTGGGATCTTAGCTCCCCGACCAGGGATCGAATCTGCACCCCCTGCATTGCAAGGTGAAGTCTTAACCACTGGACCACCAGGGAAGTCTGTGTAGGACAATCTTGAGGCACGTTTCTGTGTTCCTCTAAGGGCTCCCATAGGTGTTGAGCTCCAGTTGTCTTGAGCAGTAACTGGTTCATTAACACACCTTTCACAGGCTTTTTGCCATCCCGTTCCATTGTCCCCACGACCTCACTTCCTGGGGTCAAATTCAAATGAACTACTTGTACCCAAGTCTTTATCCCAGCCTCTGTTTGGGGGAGAACCCAAACTAAGACAGGAAGTGCGTCTTGTGTGTCCTATCTCCTTTTATATCTTCTTCGGGAGGATCTATCTCTAAATGACTTGTATCCCTTGATCAACGTGAATTTGGGCTCCATATTCTGCTGTCTTTAGTCATCCTACAGCTCTGAACTTTGCCCAATTCTTTCATACCTTATAGAAACTTCTCTATCTTTTTTGTTGTTGTTGAATTGCCTTAGGGATCCTGAATTCTCCAGGATAAAAGGTTTAAGTATGTGTTCAAATGGCATTGATAGGCTACTTGATTTATGGTACTTGTTATATCACGTTGAAATTTTACCAAAGCCTTAACCCAAAGCGGTGAGTCCACTGGTAGGAATTTGGGTCCCCTCCAAGTTTTGTCAAAGAGGCTAACAGCAATGCTTCTGACATAGGGAATTTGCCCTGCCAGTACCCTTCTGCAAGGGACAAACCCCCAAGTGTGTGAGTCAAATGGGAGACCGGAGAGCATAATGAAATGCATGATTCAAATAGCATTGTGTATGTTGTGTTTATTCAAGGAAATCTTGTTAGAATTATTGACTAGAGCACCTGATACAGGAAAACACAAAGTTATGAACTTGACCAAGGCATGATTCTACTCACTACATAAAAAGGTTTCTGTGCTTTACAAAACATTACCCCCTTTATGGCGCCCTTTACAATATAAATATACAATATACTATTTCCTATAGTTATTTACCCTACAACTGAATGCTCCCTTGAGGTGAGCAGATCATCTTGCCCATTTCTTATTTCTATTACCTAATCCCTTGCTTAGACATTGGGCAAATATTTGTGGAAACGAATGTGTGAAATACCTAAACACTTCTGTTATTTATGTGTCAGTAACTACTTAGCAAATTCTGTTTAGGGTTGGATGAGGGCTCTCACAGTGCAATTTAAAATAGTATTAGATGGTACTGTCAGCTGACGATCACTCAGGAATAACCCATTACTTTCTGAGCTGGAATAGAGCAAGGGCGTGGTAAGCCTCAATAATAGTCAAGATCACTGGCTTAGAAGCCAGGCAGGCATCGGTTTCAATCCTGGTTCTGCCAATTCAGAGCTGGGTGACCTTGAACAATACACCTAACATCTCCAAGCCTCATCTTAAAAATGGGATAATAATAATACTTATTTCATAGGGTTATTATTATTTTTTTTTGTAGAAGTAAAATAAGATAAAGCATATAAAAACCTTAACACGTATCCATCCTTAGTCTGTGCTCACTAACTTGTTACCCCCATTACTGTTTTTATCACTGTTATTCAATTTCCCTGGCACCACACAATCGGTGCTTGATAGATCCAGGACAAGAGTCCGACTTAATGATTTTCAAACCATTTTTCTTTTCACTGTAAACACTGGGTCAAAACAAACATCTCTGAAAATACAGTCTTAGGTCTTAGTTGATGAGAACAGAGGATTTGATACATTGGTATTTTTCCGAGACATAACTATGATCTAATGTGTCCTCTGATTGATCCAATCCATTAAGAGATCCACAGACTACTAGGTGAGGCAGACGACAACCTTCAGGATTCTATTCGGGGGTTCAAGTAACTAATTTATACCCCTTACCTCATAATAACAGGTTTCTAGATGTCTCTTCCCTTAGGAAAGTACTAGCTTAACCCATGTGCTTGGGAAGACAAAAGAGATACACTTGGCCACAGGCGTTGTAGTCCAAGGTGACGAGCTGATCTAGCAACTGTTCTACAGAGGCCCTTTGTACCACTGCCTCACGATGGATTGTACAAGGCCCAGGACCTGCTAACGTCAGAGCTAAGCTTCATATTGCTATTTTCCCCAATTAAGGAGAGGGTGACCACTCTTCACTAGGAGCTAGACTTCAGTCTTTTCAGTCTCTTTGAATTCAGGTTTACTGTTGGCATAAAATCTGTAGCTGGAGCAGATTTTGTGCTGTCTGTTCTGCCAATGAAATTAACCTATAAATCCAGGATCAAATATTTAAAAAGTGTCTCTATGACAGTGGGTCTGGTTGCACATTAGATTCAGATGGAGACCTATTAAAACTCCTGATGCCCAGGCCCTACTCAGATCCATTAAAGAATCTCTGGGCAGGGGCCCAGGCACTTGTCTTGTGAACTCTCCCCCATGTGTGCACTCAGGCCCCAGAAGAGGGACTTTACCCCACCTTTCCTCTTACTGCCACACCAAGGGACAGGAAGCCATAGGCGTGTGGCCAGGGGAGTTCCGCCTCAAAGCTGACTCTGTGTCACTCAAAGGGCTGGGCTTTGAGATTCCAATTTGCTTTGGCAGGTGAGTTTCAGGAATCAGAGAAGAATCCAGGCCAAGTGGACTTTTAATTAATTCATTCATTCATTTTTAGAAAAGCAAACCTATTTGCCCTCTCAGTGCTTAGACCTACAAACCACTTAGAATCATGAAACCTTCCATGTGTAACGGGAATTTTGACTTGGCTTGCAGAATTATACATACCAGAAGCACACTGGAGAAAGCCTGATACTTTAGCTAATTTTTAAAAAAGATGCCATCAAGAATAAGCATATAAATCCAAGATATCTTTGGAACATTTTCTGGCCTCCCCTGTGCTCCTCTCTGGCAAGAAGATGCCCTTTCACTCAGCCACGGGAGAATCCACAAGAACAGCTGTGGGCTCAGCTCATCCTCTTCTAAGCTATGCATAATAATTAATTAATTTTTTTTTTTGGCCTCACCACATGGCTTGTGGGATTTTAGTTCCCTGACCAGGAATCGAACCCGTGCCCCCCTAAGCTATGCATAATAATTGAGCTGCCCCCTTTTGTGCATATTTACCCACTCCTTTCTCTGAATAGCTTCAGGGCATTTCTTTATGCCTCCTTGTGGGCAAACCACCCCAGATTGATGAGTCTCTGCCACTGTCATGAAGCCCAGCGAAACAGATATGCCCCTGCTCTCTCCATTGACAATGGTTGGTCTACCTCTGTAAGAGACAGGCTCTTGCAGCCTTCTGTATTGAAAGAATGGGTTTTGTGAGTAAATCCAATCAGAAAGATCAAGATACCTCCTTTTGGAAGAAAGATGAAGTCATATTGCCACAAAAATCTGCCTCTAAAAAAGCTATTTCTAAAAAATCTGTTCAATATGTATCAAAGAATCAAATTACACCCATCTGGAGAGATGCATGTGAAAGAAAAAAACTGCATTAAACAGCAAACCACATCTATAGTGCTTCTTGCAGCAAACAAAGAAATGCTGGGTCTATCAACAGGCAGAGCCTCTTTGGATTAAAAAGTACTTCCAAGAAGAGGACAAATCAAGCTCTTAGCCTTTCTGGTTCTTTTCATAAGGTGAGGACGGTGGGGATGGGGGACAGCTGCACGTTGTAAGTAATTCATGCAGCAAAAAAGTCATTTTCAGCGGCCTGTGGATGGCTTTGAGTGAGAGCAGATTTCCATGCAGAAATGATCTGTGGGCCAGGGATTACACCCCTTTTTGCTCTCACAAGGACTGATTGCATGGCCCACAGCTGGAGCTAATCCAGATATCTGTTTAATTAAATAGGAGCTGTCATTCTGTTGCATTACATCAAAGCCCAGGAAGGTGACACGGAGGTTAGATGGCAAATGTAAATTTTTAGCCCTTCGTTTCTTATATAGTGAAGGGATTAAAAATTCTGGTTTTCAGCAGGGTTTTCTTTATGTGTGTGTGTGTGTGTGTGTGTGTGTGTGTGTGTGTGTGAGAGAGAGACAGAGAGAGACAGAGACAGAGAAAGAATAGAAATATAATTGAGACATCTGTGACTATTTCAATTTCCCATCAGGATCATCCTTCTTCAAATCGTATATTTTTCTAGGGCACGACGTTTGGGAGGATAATTCTAAAAAGAATTCACTGAGGCAATACTTTCCTTCGAGAAAAATCCACTGAGTGCCTTCTATAGAAATGGCATTACAGGGAATATAATGGACCCAGCCAAGAATGAGATTTGCTAAATAGAATACTGTAAGGGCACTGTTTACATTTTTGAGCAATTTTGGGTAACAGAATGTTTATTATACTTGCTATTTGTAGTTCTGATGTTTATCAAAACCATACCTGAATGAATGTATTTACATTTACATTCAAACAAACAGAAGATAATCTCATTAAGAGAGCAATCAATATTTTAAAATAAGGACTACACATAATTTTCTAAATTAGCTTTAACATGACATATACACATTAAATATATCAAACAGAAAATTTTACAAATATGATTCTGATATTAACTGTCTTCCCACTAAGTGATTATGAAAACCCTTCCCCAGGTGTGGCTAAGAGAAATCTTTCTGTTAGAGATATTTTTCTAAGAGACTCTCCTTTTGCTGTCCATGTTCACCGAACTCCATGCCATATGTATTCTGTACCATTTGTGATGGAATAATCACTTCCATATGACAAGGTCTTTATTATTAGCTTGAGAAAATGCAGATTCTGTCTGCATTTGCTCAAATTTCTGACTTTAAGTTCAAAGTCTTCATGAACTGTAGTAACAGCAGATTTGTGCAACCATTGCAATTTAGAAGGTTTCCTTTCCTTTCATGCACTCTGCAAAATGGCCTCTCTATTGGATTGACCCATCTAAGGGTCCCTTTGTTTGAACAACACTGTCGCTGTTTGCTTTTTTCTCTAATCTGAAAGCTGTACTCACCACTACACTTTAACAATGAGTAGAAATTTTTCTTCTTCCTGGTTTGATTGGCGAAGGGAAAACACAAAAACTGGGTTAAATTCAGAACAAAACCACAGGTAGCAGATAATTATCTGCTACCTACCTATCTCCCAGAATAGTTGAGAGTGTGCATTCTAAATCCCCTAAGCCTGAGTTCATTTCCAGGCCATTTACTAGCTGTGTGACCTTGGGCAAGTCACTGAACCCTTTTGATATAATAGGTGATAACAGCTGCTATCACATGGTAGGAAAGAGCAAAGCAGCAGGTCTGTAAGTCAGTTCCTCTCTCCTTCAGAGATGCCTCAGGCAACCTGTACTTGACCACATAAAGCATACAATTTTTTTTTTAATAATTGAAAGATACAGGAGGGGCTGTTAGCATTTATTCTCTTCCAAGTTCTTATCTAAGAAGGATTTTAGGACAATATACTGGGTCTGTGTAGATTTCTTATGATAAATTGATCTGTAAATTGTAGGTTTATGAGTCACAGCTCCCCTGGGGAATAGAAGTTGATAACAAACATGGACTATGTGATTGACATGGAGCTATGTGATGAAGGAGATATAAAAACGGGGGCACCTTGAAAATATGCAGCTTCTGTGGGCTCACGTGTACTTCACACATAGTGATCACCTGTTAATTCAAAAACTAAAGTGTATCTCAGTCCAGGGAAAGGAAGCTCCATCCCAGAATTCAGGATCTCCCAGATACTGGTTCTGTATCAATGATGGTTGCTTCTTTCTTGTTTCTTACACTGGTCATTTGTAAAGCTCTGTGTTGGGTTAAGACTTGTACTTAATGTGATTCTGTTTGGGTCAGTGCATTTCCCCATAGAGCTGTTGCAAGGAGTAAATGACTTGATTTATGTAAAGCTCTTGGAATGGTGTCTAGTAAAAACGTGTCATGCAAGTGTCATCTATGAACAGTATTATAGTTTAACAATTTCATAAAACAGTATTGTATAGGTTACTCTAGACGCTGGGTATGAGGGTTAGAGATGGTCTCTAATGGTCCATCTTTAGAGACCATTAAATGGTCTCTTTCCACAAGTAATTTAAACGAAGGAGAAAGACATTTAGAACAACAATCATGTGAATAGGTGTTTTGTAGGATTTCTCACGTTATTTCTTCATTGTCTTAGTTTGGATTCTCCCAGGAGCAGACCCTGAGACCAAGAAGGGAATGTAAGGAGTTTATTTTGGAGGCAGTACTAGGAAACAGCGGTAGGTGAGTGGGGGACATGAGACAGGGAAAGCAAAAGCAGCCAATAATGGGTGAGTTCTCAAGCAAATTTCCATTGTGAATAATTGGGACTTATTCCCACTGGGCAATTCTTGGAGCCAGTGTAGAACATGCAACTCAGAGTTACCCCAGCCACAGAAGGAGGAAACTGGTATGTTTATATACCTCTTATCAGTCATTGGTTGAAGGAGGAGTTAACTGTCTAGCCCTTCAGCCTCCCCAGGTAGGGCAGTGAGAGCTCAGAGAAAGCCCTCAGGCAAAGGGGCGCAGAAGCCGACAGCTGGCAGTTGGCCAGTGTATAACCACAGTGGTAAGGGTGGAGTGGGTACCCTGAGGCCAAGGACCGAGGCTGCTCTACTCCACAAATAGTGGCATTTTATTCCTGAAAATAGGAGGAGAATCCCCAGTTAGAAAGCTTAAGACCTGACTAAAACAAAAATAAGGTTGATGGCACTTAAGTCCGGAGAGTATATGTGAAAGTTCTTGTAATACTTGTCTCTGGAAACAATACAATAAAAACGTTACAGTAAATAAAGAGTATAAATATGTTATATATTTTATATCAGCCTAAATAGTAATTCTGTGCTCAGTAATATTAATGTCTACCTATAGGCACTATTGAATGGGAACTATTTGGATCTTACCTGTGGTCTCAATGAACTGTTCATGTTTATTTATTATTACTTTATTATCAATTATGTGGACAGTTATTTTACCCTTGCATCTGGCCTCCCATGCAAATATTGAAGGCATTTCGATTTTATGACCTAGGGGTTGTTGTCTCCTGCTTCAGGGAAAGATCCGCTTCATGCCTTGGGGATCCTCTTCCTGTCTCCTGGGCCTCACTTCTTCAAACCACAGGTCATTCCCCTCACCTTCCGCCTCCGTGATCCCATTTAAGTAAATACTGGTACCCATGTCAGAGCTTCATACATTCCAGACCCCACTAAAGAACTATTCTATCATGAGCTTCTTTTTCTCTCATTTGGTTGTATCTTTTCCAATATATCACCACGAAAATATCTACTTCCTTACTCCGATTTTACATCCTTTTCCTATCCCAAATACTGGTTTTAAGTCTTTATGCAAAATGGAGCATGATTTTACAGATGTCTTCTATTAAGCACTAAGTGTTATGGAGGACAAATTGCTGATTAAAATATACAAGACAGGGACTTCTCTGGCAGTCCAGTGATTAAGACTCTGTGCTTCCATTGCAGGGGCACGATCCCTGGTTGGGGAACTAAGATCCTGCATGCTGCACGGTGTGGCCAAAAAAATAAAATAAAAATAAAAATTAAAAAATTTAAAAAAATAAAGGAAGAGGCTTTCCCCTCAAAAAAAAAAAAAAAAAGAAAAGAAAAGAAACCACTTTCTTTGCTAAACCATAAGAAGCAACTCCTCATCCATTGAAGTTTTAATAATGAAAACTTTTGAAATACTGTGAGAATTACCAAAATGCGACACAGAGACATGAACTGGGGAAATATTGTTGGAAAAATGGCGCTGGTAGATGTGGCTTGATGCAGGGTTGCCACAAACCATCAATTTGCAAAAAATAAATAAAATAAAATAGACAAACCCTGCTCTCATAAGGCTTAACATGTATTGGAGAGATAGCCATTGAACAAACCATCGCAAAAATTAATCTATATTTGAAAATTATTAGTATGAGGTAAAAGGTTATGAGAACAAGTAATGTGGCAATCTAACAGTGTCTGAGTATGTGCGTGTATAACTAAGTATGTGGAGGTGTCAGGGAGGACTCTTGGAAAACATTCCTGACTTTTGAGCTGTGATCTGAAGGATAAATAGGATTTAATTCCCTCCCTGGCAGGAATGCTCTATACAGAGAGAACTAGTGTGTGTACTGTTCTGGTTCCTCAGGTGGGAAAGAGCCTGGGCCAGGGAGGAGCCCGGGGGGCAAGTGCAGTGTGGTGAGAGGTGCAGCTCTACGGGCAGGTGGGGCAATCAGGCTGAGACCTGTGGGCGGCTGTCTTTATCCAAAGACCAATGAGAAGCCACTAAAGAGTTTTAAATAAAGGGATGTCTGATTGGAAAGTTGTTTTAAAATGAGTGCTCCTGTATTGAGAATGGATTGGAGGAGCGCGAGAGTGCAAACAGGAAGGCTCATTGACAAAATCTGGTGCAAAAATCCATGTGAGGGATGACGGTAACTGAGATTAGCCTGGTGGGTGAAAATGGAGTGACAGGGGCGTGTTCAGGAGATATTTAGGAGATTAAGCCCACAGAAATGAAGACATTCTAAATACCAAAATGTATACAGGCGTACTTTGTCTTATTGCACTTTGCTTTATTGTGCTTTGCGGATGTTGCGCTTTTTTACCAATTGAAGGTTTGTTGGCAACTCTGCGTTGTCAGATGATGGTTAGCATTTTTTAGCCAGAGAGTATTTTTTAATTAAGGTATATATATTGTCTTTTTTTAGACTACAGTATAGTGTAAATCATAACTTTTATATGCACTGGGAAACCCCAAAATTCGTGTGACTCACTTTATTGCCGTATGTGATCTGGAACTGAACCAGCAATATCTCCGAGGCAAGCCTGTACAGAATGAGTCTGGACTGTTTCATACTTTATGATAGAAACTGAGTCACATTTAAAAATGTTTCAAATTAAATAAAAACTAAGTGAAAACCCCAGATGCCTTGCTGGCAAGAAGTTGATTATCACACTCTCGGGTTTACCTGTATCATTGAAAGACCCCAGGCCTTACACGGGCCATAAACGAGGTGCACTGATCAGCCACATTCAGTGGGGAACAGGACGTTGTCACGGCTGCCTAAACTCCGTACCGCTCCGCACGCTGTTGCCCGATGGGTCCGGGGCTGCTAGCTCTGGCTCTAGGGAATCCTGAGGAAGCGTCCTCCCCACTCTGCTTGGCGCTTAGCCTCCAGCACTCTTAGGGCCGGGAACTTTTGGGTACATGTACTCCTTTTCTAGAGTTCTGCCAATTAAAACATGCGTGGCCTGAGTGAATTGAGGCTTCTGTCCCTTGAGGAGCATAGGCTCTCATCCTTTTGCTAATCCCAGGAAGCCCCCCGGGGAGCTGGCTGCTTTCCTTTATGAATCTACAAAACGCACAGGGCTTATTCAGCGACTTCCTTCTACGGAGGGCTTGATTTCCTTTCAGGAAGCCTCCAGTCATTAAAAATATATGAAAACATAAAAAGGCTGTTTACTCTCCTTGAGGTGGGAAAGATGGAGGAACACTCCTATTTCTTCTTGAACCTCCACATTTCTACTGCTCCTTCTCCCAAAGACAAAAATTGGATTTCCTTGTACTCTCCTGCAGAAGTAATGCAAAACAAATCATAATTTAATTTTCAGCCCACTGAGAATACAATGGATCATGCATGTGTTCAGATGTCATGTGCTTGTGATTGAGGAATTAATATGTGCAAATCAATTGCTATGGAGTTCAGAGGAAGGAGCAATGGATTGCTCTTGAGGGGGGTGAGAGTTCAAGGGACTAAGGGTACCTTGCAGAGGAATAGAATTTGAGTTTGACCTTGCAGGATGAATAGAAAACGGCCATACACAGAAGAAGAAGCAAGCCAGGCCAGCAGAGGTAAGTAGTTCTCAATTCCCTTGTAGAAGGGAATTGAGAACAGTGCGTCATCTGCTGTGGCGAGAACGTAAGAGGATGGGTGACTGGGATGCAGAGTGTCAGAAGATGATTCTAGAAAAGTAAGTAGCAACCATATTGTGGAAGGCTTTATAATGGCATATTTAAGAGTTCAGACTTTTCTTTCTCCTTAGACAATGGGAAAATATTGTAAATATTTTTTCTGTATTTAGGTTTTAATTGGAGACAAAATCAGATTTGCATTTCAGAGACTTGGCTCTAAGAAGAACTTGCAGGATATATTAGAGAGCGTAGCATCTGAGTCAAAGAAATGCATTAGAGGCTATTGCAGTTGTCCAAATGAGACATTTATTTGGCATCTTCTGTGTACCAGAAACTCCGTAGGTGCTTATTAGCATATGCAGCAAAGCATGGTGGTTGAGAGTGTGGTTGCTGAATGACTCCACCCTTACTAGCTTGGGGACTTTGTGCAAGTTACTTAACTTACTTGTGCCACCATTGCTTCATCTATAAAATGATGGTAATAAAATACATACATTGGGATTGTTGTAAAGACTAAATATGAGAGTACATCGAAAACACTAGATATATGGTACTTATTTTTATCTATTTTATCCAAGAATACAAATAATTATTCTCACTTCTCAAATGAGGAAACTGAGTCTCATAAAGGTTATATGCTTCACTCAAGTCACAGAGGGGGTAAGGAAGAGATGGAGCTGTACCTGAGCCCAGTTCTCTGATTCCAAAGTTCATGATGTTCTCCTGTCACTTTCTCTCTTTGAGGGACCCGTGTGAGGCACTAGTCTGGGACTGGGAGAAGCTAGCACATTTAAGTGTCATGAGGATAGACTCTACAGGAAGAGAGATGGCTTCTGCAGTCACTCAAGTAATGAAAGGGAGAAAGCTCCAAGTTCAAGAGATCTTTCTCGGCAGTATAACATGTTCTCTCTAAATCAAGGCTGAGGTAGTTCTGCACATGGACTAGCCTGGATCTAGGCCAGGGACCACGTTATCTGACTCTGATGCATTTTGTTGACCTTGGATTTACACAGTTATCAGAGATCACATGATTACAGGGCACAGCACATACTCTTAGGAAGGAGCACAGTGTCATCCATCATGCTCAGGCTTTGATCTAATAGAAATTGTGCCGAATGCATTCCTGAACGTAGAGCTACAGGACCAGAAGAGGGTCAGTTCGTGGATTATTCCAAGAATTGTGCTAGCACACTCACCTACAAAGTTTATCTACCTTGACTTCAACAAATGAAATATTCGTGAGTTTCAGATCTGGGAAAATAATGGAGTAAATATTTTTGGAAAGGGTGGTCTGTCATTGTCCCTTAAAAATGAGATAATGTAATTAATGCCACAGTCATCATGTTCCCAGAACCAGCAGACAAGATATTCAGACAGGTAGTTATGAGATATTAACACACTGGGAGTTGCCAGTAGAAGTTGCCATAGCTAGTATAAGTCACCACCCATCAAGATCTGATTCTAAGCTCTGCACATTCAAAAGCTTAATGTTATCAATTTGTCACGTTATAGGAAATAAACTCTTGCTGACCAAATTCAAAGAAAACATGACATAAATAATACTATCTTTGAAAATCATTTTGTGCCCTCCTATTTTTTTACCCTGCTATATTTTCATATTGATTTTTCTCCATTTTAATTTTCCCTTGAGAGTCTTTCTTCCTCCTTCCCTTTTTTCTTTCTTTCCTTCCCTCCTTTATTCTTTTCGTTTGTTTTTTTATACACAATTAGAAAGAATTATTTCTTTAGAAAGGCAAAAATGTCATGATCTGAATTTCAATATATTTCTTCCAATATATTTAAATTTCTAATTTCACAATGTGTACAATGAGGGCAAAGTAACAAAGTGGATTCAGACAGAGTAATAATGGGAGGTTAAAATATATCTTTCCAATAAATGAAGTTTCAGTGTTAGAGAGTCATGGGTTGCTGTGTAATCTCTTTAGCAACAAAATGTGAAGCTCTAAAAGCTAGTGCTGAAGGTTATTTAGGGTGGTCGTGAACTTGAATGTAAAATTTTAGAGGTGGGACAGAAGGAAGTAAACTATATGAGGAAATGAGATTTATGTAATTAAATGTGATTAGGTTGGCCAGTTTCCGTATTTAATTTGCATATATAAATCTGAAATCTAAAATATAAATGTAATATACACCTAAAATATGAATTAAAAAGAATATTACAACAGTGGCTGAATTCTTTCATTCATTCAAAAACGTTTATTGAACATCTACTTGCTGTCTGTCTTGGGTCTGGGATTTACAGCAGGTAACAGACAAAAATTCCTGCCCTTATGAAATCTGCATTCTAGTCTGAATGCTATTTTTGTGAAAACATACAAACAAACAAACAAAAAACTTTGTTTTGCTATGTCCAATGATACAATATGCTGGTTTTCTGAAATAACTTCTTTTTCAATACTTTAAAAAAAATGCTTAAATGTTAAATAGTTTAAATAATGCAAAATATGCATTTCCTTTCTTAAATATATGGTCAATCAGATGGGAAGATTTTTAAAACACATGCTTGTGTGTGCCTATGGATAGAAGAGAACTGACAAGGAAATAACTTGAAAAGGTAATGAAGAGTTAGAAAGAGAAAGCAGACCATGACTTTTGAGAGAGAGAAAAATCACTAGCATGAAAATGGTTTACTAGAATTCTGTTCTTAGTATTTTTTCAAGTTCATCAAGTCAACATTTTCTTTATGATTTAAGTTCTTAAATTTTGTGCTGGATCTTTGGTTAAATCCAAGAAGTGTTTCTGACCACAGGTGATATTAAAATTACCTTTTCATAAAATAATAAAATCATCAAGGTTATAATTAGAATGTCCTGTTTAAGCAATAATGATGCTTCTTTAGTGTGGTCTTCTGCTTTGCTGAAGTTCTACATCTTTTAAACCCACAATGAAAAGATGTTATAATGTCTCACTTGACTTTTTCTTCATATTTTCAAACCAGTAAAGTTTTGAAAAAAAAGTAGCATTATGAAATTGTTACTTCATTGGAAGGAAAGTGTTTTGTGCATATCAAAATAAAAGTTTCATAATGATAAAGATCAGAAATGTGAAATAATGCCTGTGCAGTTTAGAATGTGAGAGCACTGGCCAGGGAAATTATGTAAAACACTGTGCTTTGCAAGGTCCCCTGATGCATTGTGGGAGCTCAGATAATGGAAAATAGCAAATGAGGATAATTCACAAATTCACAGTAACTCTATGGTATTTTTCACACCCAGAATCTGCTAAACTACCCAGGAATTTAGGAGTATACTTAGAAAGGAAAATACAAGTCAAGTGTATTCCCCTCATGTCTATTTATACTTACTGATTCTGGTCAAAATCTTTTCTCTCTTAAGAAAGTTAAGAGGCCTGATTATTTGGTTCATATCACTTATAAAAAATTAAACCAACATGATCTTATTACTTACCTTTTAGCTGTTTAAATGATTAAATCCTAAACTTGGTTTATTTTCAAGAAAAAGACAAAAAGACACAAACCTGGGTCTACTTTGTAAAAAGAAGTAACTGCTATTCTTCTAGAAGAGACGGTTGATCAGCAGCTATTCAGTTTAATAGATTAACAAACATTAACTGACAGATAATGCTTATCATCTGCCTAGTTTAGTGTTAAATAATTTAGCCAAAATGGTCTTTAAAAACAGACTGGCCATCCATCCATTCCATTGCCTGAGGGGTTACATTAGGCTGCACGGAAACCACATGCAGTATTAGGAGAGCCAGCAGAGGTCACTCCAAGAGGTAGAGCTGGAGGTGAAAGACCATGACTTACCTAGGCAGAGCCAAGCACTCCATCATTTTAATAGCTCACTGATTCTGAAAAGTTTCAACACTTTTGGCCTTGAAGCTTAATTACTCTCATTTATCTTCCTAATAAATGATGCCAGAGCTTAGACATGCAAGAAATTTACCCATGGTAAGTCCATAAATGAATTTGGGGGCATGACTATATTGGAACACCAGACCTGCACATGACTTAGATCATCCTGACGCCAAAATAGTCAGGGAGTGAAACACTCAACCCGAAGTCACCTGCCATATGATTGCCACCCTTTCAACTGATGTCTCAATAGCATTGGCTGAGACTACACCCTTTGGCACAATGTAATTTCAGTCCTTAAATAAACGTATACAGAGATGATTAAAATGAATCCATCAATGAAATAATTCCATTTATGTCTCCAAGAGGTGGAGACAGATTTGATTTTAGCTGTTTCTACTGAAATTTAATAGAAACAAATACAAAAATGGAAAAGAACTAGCAGTTAGTAGAGATCCTATAATCAAAAATGGATTAAGTAGAAAGAACTTTAGAGATTATGTAGATCAATGACCAGCTCAAGTCAAGGGGAAAAAGGTCCAAGGAACAAGAAAGATTTATTCTGCTTGGAAATGCAACTGGGCACTACAGAATATGAAAATATTCACTTTATAAATGTGAGGCTCTATTCTTTCTTAAAAACTATTAGTTCATTAAAATGGTAGTGAAATGTCAAAATGCTTACTAAAATTAAGCCCACAGTGCAGACATCTTCTTACTGGATACTCAAGTTTTTCTCTTCATCATGTTTCTGTTTTCAGTCACTAGAGGAAAGACACACATTTACCTATGGTGAGCATTAGTCTGAAGTGGTCTGTTAGCTTTTGTTAAGTCCTCTCATTAAATTCCTTGGATGGATTCCTATCCAGCTTATCCTACCAAATCTAAAGTTTGCTCAGGTGTTGAGACTGAAGAATTTCAAAAGCAAGTGAATAGCCTCATGAGCTGTCACTAAAACACAAGAACCAGCCACAAGCCTCATGTGTTCTGCGTGGAGGCTGGAGGAGAAAAACAGCAAACAGAGGCTGAACACTGAGAAGTAAGAAAAGAATGAGAAAGACTATTGCAGAAAGGCCCACCATAGAATGGTGCTTGGTAGCATTTTACTGAGCTCTGAAAACCCAAATTCTAGCACAGAGCCTGGAATATTTTGGTGATGACTAATAACTAGTTACATTTATTAAACATTTTCTCAGTTGTGCCCTTTCCTAAGAGCTTTGTGTGTATTGACTTATTTATTTATTTATTTTTAAAGCCACTTTTATTTTGGGTTTTCTAAAGATGCAGCTAAACATAATTCTAACTCATACACAATCTTTTAACTTTTTATTTTAAATTATGAAACATTTTTATGTTTCATAAATAATAATGATACAAACAATAATTATGATACACGTTATATTCTCACTACCTAAGTTACAGAGATATTGACACTTTGCTTCTGCTCTTTTTAAATAACAATTTTTCCTTTTAATAATTTCTTTGACTATTCTTGCACATTTATTCTTCCATATGAACATTTATCTAATTACAATTTTAAAAAATCCCTGTTGAGATCCTAATTGGAATCGCATTACATATATATATCTCAATTTGAGGAAATTAACATTTTTTTTTACCAGCTTTATTAGAGTATAATTGCTTTACAACGGTGTGTTAGTTTCTGCTCTATAACAAAGTGAAACAGCTATACATATACATACATCCCCATAGCTCCTCCCTCTTGCGTCTCCCTCCCACCCTCCCTATCCCACCCCTCTAGGTGGTCACAAAGCACCGAGCCGATCTCCCTGTGCTATGTGCCTGCTTCCCATTAGCTATCTGTTTTACATTTGGTAGTGTATATATGTCCATGCCACTCTTTCACTTCGTCCCAGCTTACCCTTCCCCCTCCCCGTGTCCTCAAGTCCATTCTTTACGTGTATTGACTTATTTTATCTTTACTACAACCTCATTAGGTAGAAACTGTTATTATCCCCACTTTACAGATAAATAGACTGAGGCAAAGGGGTGCAAAGTCATTTGTCCAAGGCAATACAACTGGTAAATAGGAGAGCTGGGATTAGTAACCTGTAATATGTGATACCCATTGCATAGTAATTCTCTGAAGGGAGTAACCCACTGAGAGGGAAGGTTTTCTATACAGTAATTTGTGTTAGAAAAGCAAGACAGCACTCTTTTCTGAAGTCTGTAGCTGGGCATAGGAGAGTTTTGTCCAAATTCTGCCAATTCAACTCCATAATATTTACTATGCACCTACTGCCAGTAAGGGATACTGTGCTAAGTATAGCGGGCACAAAGATGAATCATTTGATAGATTCCACTTTTAGGGCTCACAATCTAAGTTTTTGAGTAAGTCAACTGGGAGGCTAGGGCAAATAAAAAAACAATAACTGCCACTTACTGAGCACCCACTCTGAAAAAGGCATTATGCTTGGAACTTAACATAGTTTATTTCACGTACTCTTCATAGCAATGCTACGGCATAGATATAACAGCGCTTACTTTGCAGATGAGGAAATAAGCTCAGGTAGGTTAAAGTAACGTGGCCAACCTCACACAGGTAGTAAATGACTGAGCCAGGATTTGAATACCACACGGACTATAAATGAGTCTTGAGAGCCTGTGTGGTGGTTCTAGCAGGCGAGTGAAGTGACCCTTTTATCCACGACCAAATGGTCCTTCTTTGTCTGGGAATTCTAGACTCTTTTAATGGAATGGGTAACTCTCAGAAGAAAGCATATAACACTGTTGGAAGGAAGGGGGCATCCACCTAGATATTGTATGAACCAAGCAACAGGCATGGCGGACTTGTTACTTGTATACCCTGGCAGTCTACCGTAGAGAATGCAGATTTATCTATAAGCTAGGATGGCAAAAAAGTCAGTGCTTCTCTTTTCCACACACCACTTTCTCAGGTCTGAGGGGTCCCCCATCAATTTGTTCCTAAGTTCGTGCGATATGTTTTTGTAAGCTTTGCCAAAGCAAGCCATGCTAATCACAGTCTCTTAAGACCACTGTCTCTGTCACTGCAAATTCCCTTCCAGGACTTCCCCTTCTACTTTGTGATCTGGAGGGCCACAGAAATTTTAGGGATAGAGCTACGAAGAGGTTGAATTAGGAATACATTTAAGTTGGGTTGACTGGGATATATTTTTATTTTATTTATTTATTTTTTTGGTCACATCTGTTTATAGTTAAGTTTCAATTATTCCTTCCTGTCCCATTATAGGAAGAATGTCCCAGGACATTCCTACAGCCCACTGTGCCAAATCATGTGCTGTGTGATGTGAATGTGCTGACCTGTCAGGATACACGTTTGTCCTGGACAGGACAAAGGTGGGTCATGGCAGATGAGTAAGACTTGAAATACAGGGAGCAAGAAGCCAGTCTGTGAGAAACACTTCCAAATACTAGACATGTAAAGTTGTAAGCAGAGTATTTGGTTCTCACTATTCCCTAGTTGAGACAATTGTTTTCTCCTCACAGGAGTATGTTCAAAATTCAATGAATACAATTATAACATGCCATACATTCTTCTCCTTTGTGATGGGGAATCATGTGAAGCAGAAGTTAACAGAAGTTCTGTGTTTGCAGGGCAGAAACCTGAACCAGTACTCCAAACAGTGTGTTGTGTATGAAGCTGCGTGTTTGATTCACCCCAAATATCAATAATAAAACACATTTTGATCAGTTATACTAGAAAGACTGACTTATTTCTGTTCTCTCTGTAGAAAATGATATAAAATTACTATTATATAAAGAGGTCATCAAAGAGTATGCATCTAAAAATGAAGGGAGGGCTTCCCTGGTGGCGCAGTGGTTAAGAATCCGCCTGCCAATGCAGGGGACACAGGTTCGAGCCCTGGTGTGGGAAGATCCCACATGCCGCGGAGCAACTAAGCCCGCATGCCGCAATGACTGAGCCTATGCACGGCAACTACTGAAGCCCGCTCGCCTAGAACCCATGCTCCGCCACAAGAGAAGCCACCGCAATGAGAAGCCCGTGCACCGCAACGAAGAGTAGCCCCTGCTCGCTGCAACTAGAGAAAGCCAGAGTGCAGCAATGAAGACCCAATGCCGCCAAAAGTAAAATATAAATAAATAAATTTATTAAAAAAATAAAAATAAAAAATAAATAAAAATGAAGGGAAAATGAAGTTTTAGAGGTATGCTATGCAGTTAATATATATCAGTAGAAATATTATATAGTTTTATGTATAAATGATACAAATAATTATAATATGACAAAATATATCATATTACATTAATAAAATAAACATTTAATTATTTTTCTGTATGTTGTGAAGTTTACAAATCTAGCAGTTTTAAAATATATTATACATTATTTAAATTGTATTACTTTTTATTAATATTCTAATTCTAAAATACTCAGCTAATAATTAGTTATTCATTTATTATTTAATTTTTTTAAAAAATAAATTTATTTATTTATTTATTTTTGGCTGTGTTGGGTCTTCGCTTCTGTGCGAGGGCTTTCTCTAGTTGCGGCAAGTGGGGGCCACTCTTCATCGCGGTGTGTGGGCCTCTCACTGTCGTGGCCTCTCTTGTTGTGGAGCACAGGCTCCAGACGTGCAGGCTCAGTAGTTGTGGCTCACGGGCCTAATTGCTCTGCGGCATGTGGGATCTTCCCAGACCAGGGCTCGAACCCGTGTCCCCTGCATTGGCAGGCAGATTCTCAACCACTGCGCCACCAGGGAAGCCCTATTATTTAATTTTTAGATAAAATTCATATAACATAAAATTGGTCACATTAGCCATTTTAAAGTGTACAATTCAGTGGTGTTTAGAATATTCACAATGCTGTGGAAACATCACCACTATCTAATTCTGGAAAAATTGCTCATATGGCAGCTCTATGTTTAATTTTTTGAAGAACTGTGAAACTGTTTTCCACAGTGTCTGCAGTGTTTTACAGTATCACCAAAAATGTCTGAGGGTTCATATTTCTTCATGTCCTTGCCACACTTGTTGTTTTCCATTTTTTAAAATGATAGTCATCCTAGTTGGTGGAAATTGCATCTTACTGTGGTTTTGATTTGCATTTCCCTAATGACAGATGATTTTCATGTGCTTATTGGACATTTGTACATCTTCTTTGGACAAATTAGGTCTATTCAAATTCTTTGACTATTTTTTAATTGGGTTGTTTCTCTTTTTATTACTTAGCTGTAATAGTCCTTTATATATTTGGGATACTGGACTCTTATCAGATACATTATTTGCAGATGCCTAAATAGACCTATGTTTCCTTCCAAGAGTTTTATAGTTTTAGCTCTTAGGTATAGGTCTATGGTACAATAGGAGTTAAGTTTTGTATATAGCATGAGGTAGGGGTCAAAATTCATTTTTCTGCATGGGGATATCCAGTTGTCCCAGCACCATTTGCTGAAAAAAATTATTCTTTCTCCAATGAATGGCTTCACATCCTTGAAATAAATTGACCATACATGTATGGGGTTGTTTTGGTTCTCAATTATACGCCACTGATTTATATGCCCATTCTTATGCCAGTACAAGACTGAATACTGTAGTTGCATATATAGTAGTATAGCTTTTCCAACTTCATGGGGGGTTTTATTTTTTCAAGATTGTTTGGTTATTATGTGTCCCTTGCATTTTCTTATGAATTTTAAGATAAGCCTCTCAATTCCTGACAAAAAGTCAGCTAGGCTTTTGATAAAGATCATGTTAAATCTGTACATCAGTTTGGGGGAATACTGCCTTCATAAAAATACTAAGTGTTCCAATCCATGAACATGAGATGGCTTCCCATTTATTTAGGTCTTCTTTAATTTCTTTCAACAATGTTTTATGGTCTTCAGTGTACAAGACTTGTACTTCCTTGGTTAAATTTATTTCTAAGTATTTTATATTTTATTCTTTGTGATGGTATTGTAAATGGAATTGTTTTATTAATTTCATTTTTTGATTGTTCATTGCAAGTGTACGAAAATACAACTTATTTTTTTTTTTTTTTTTAAGATTTATTTATTGATTGATTACTATGTTGGGTCTTCGTTTCTGTGCGAGGGCTTTCTCTAGTTGCGGCAAGCGGGGACCACTCTTCATCGCGGTGCGCGGGCCTCTCACCATTGCGGCCTCTCTTGTTGCGGAGCACAGGTTCCAGACGCGCAGGCTCAGTAGTTGTGGCTCACGGGCCTAGTTGCTCCGCGGCATGTGGGATCTTCCCAGACCAGGACTCAAACCCGTGTCCCCTGCACCGGCAGGCAGACTCTCAACCACTGCGCCACCAGGGAAGCCCACAACTTATTTTTTAATATTGATTTATATCCTTCAACTTTTTTTAAAAAATATACTTATTTTATGTATTTATTTTTGGCTGCGTTGGGTCCTCGCCACTGTGCGGGTCTCCTTGTGGTGAGCGACGGCTACTCTTCGTTGCGGTGTGCGGGCCTCTCATTGCGGTGGCCTCTCCTGTTGCGGAGCATGGGTCCTAGGTGCGCGGGCCTCAGCAGTTGTGGCTTGCTGGCTCCAGAGCGCCACCTCAGTAGTTGGTGGCATACGGGCTCCAGAGCGCAGGCTCAGCAGTCGTGGCCCAGGGGCCTAGTTGCTCCGCGGCATGTGGGATCCTCCCCAACCAGGGCTCGAACCCATGTCCCCTGCACTGGCAGGCAGACTCCCAACCACTGCACCACCAGGGAAGCCCGTTTCAACTTTTTTGAACTCATTTATTAGCTCTAATAATTTTCTTTCTCTCTCTCTCTCTCTCTCTGTCTCTCTGTGCATGTGTGTGTTTTAGAGTTTTCTAAATATCAGATCATGTCATCTGCAGATAGAGATTATTTTACTTTTCCTTTCCAATCTGGATATTTTAAAATGTTATTTTCTTGACTAATTTCTCTGGCTAAAACTCCCAGTACAATGTTGAATAGAAGTGGCAAGAGTAGACACCCTAGTCTTTTTCCTGTTCTTAGGGGAAAATGCTTTCAGTCCTTCATGATTAAGAATGATGTTCGTTGTGGTGTACTTTTTCAGGTTGAGGAAGTTCCCTTCTATTTCTATTTGGTTGAGTGTTTTTGTAAGAAAGGGTGTTTGATTTTGCGTCAGTTGAGATGATCATGTGAATTTTTTCTTTTAGTCTATGAATATGGTATATTACATGGATCGACTTTTGTATGTTTAACTAAACTTGCATTCCTGAGATAAATCTCATTTGGTTAAGGTGTGTAATCATTTTAATGTGCTTCGAGATTTGAGTTGCTAATATTTTGCTGAGGATTTTATGCACCAGTATTCATAAGGTTTATTTATCTGTGGTTTGCTCCCTAGTGATGTCTTTATTTGTCTTTGATACCAGGGTAATACTGCCTCCATAGAAGGAATCGGGAAGTATTTCCTCTTCTTTTATTTTTTAAAAAGTTGAAGAAGAATTGGTGTAAATTCTTCTTTAAACATTTGGTAAGTTTCACCAGTGAAGCCATCTGGTCATGGACTTTTCTTTGTTGGAATTTAAAAAAAAATACTGACTCATCAGGCTCTAAGCTTGTTATTTGTCTATTTTATTTTCTATTTCTTCTTGAGTCAGTTTTGGTAGCTTGTGTCTTGCTAGGGATTTGTCCATTTTATTTAGGTTATCTAATTGTTGGCTAAAAATAGTTTACAGCATACTCTAATAATCTTTTTTATTTTTTGTAAGGTCAGTTGTGATGTCCTGCTTTTATTCCTGATTTTAGTAATTTGAGTCTTCTCTTTTTTATTCTTCTCAGTCTAATTAAAGATTTGTCAATTCAGTTGATGTTTTCAAAGAATCAACTTTTGGTTTGGTTGATTTTCTTTATTGTTTTTTATTCTCTATTTTATTTCTCCCTGCTCTAATCTTTATTATTTCCTTCCTTCCTCTTGCTTTGTGTTTAGTTTTCCTTTTTCATAGTTTCTTGAAGTAGTTTAGGTTATCGATTTGAGATCTTTCTTCTTTTTTAATGTTCATGTTTACAGCTGTAAATTTCTCTTCCATACTGCTTTCACTGCATTCCATACGTTTTGGTATATTGTATTTTAATTTTTGTTCATGTCAAAGTATTTTCTAATTTCCAAATTAAATTCTCTATTGACTTCTAATTTCATTCCATTGTGGTCAGAGAACATATTTTGTATGATTTCAACATTTTTAGGTTTATTAAGACTTGTTTTGTGCCCAAACACATGGTCTATTCTGGAAAATGTTCCATATGCATTCAAGAAAATGTGTATACTACTGCTGTTGGGTGTAGTATTCCATAGAAACCTTTTAGGTCTACTTGGCTTATAGTAATGGTCAAGCCTTCTATTTCCTTGCTTATCTTCTGTTTAGTTGTTCTATGCATTATTAAAAAGGGTATTGATGACACCAACTATTATTTTTGAACATTCTATTTCTCCTGTCAATTCTATCCACTTTTGCTTCATGTAGTTTGAGTCTCTGTTGTTAGGTGCACATATGTTTATAATTTTTATATCTTATTGATGGATTGATTCTTTTATCAGCATACAGTGTCCTTCTTTGTGTATTTTAATAATTTTTGTCTTAAAGTCTCTTTTGTCTGATATTTGTATTGCCACTCCAGCTTTCTCTTCAGTACTGTTTGCATTGAACATCTGTTTCCATCCTTTTACTTTCAAAGTATTTGTATCTTTGAATCTAAAATTTGGCTTGTATAGTTAGACCATTTAAAAAATCCATTTTGCCAATCTCTGCCTTTTAGTTGAAGAGCCTAATCCATCTATATTTAATATAATTACTTATAAGGAAGGTCTTAAGTCTAACATTTTGATTTTTTTCCTATGGTTTTTGTTCCTCAGTTTTTCTATTGCTGTCTTCTTTTGTGTTAAACATTTTCTTATCTTCATTTTAATATCTTCATTATTTCTTTAAAGTACATTTTAAAGCTATTTTTTTAGTGGTTACCTTGAGGATTATGATTAACATTTTAATTTATAAAAATTAGTTCAGATTATTACCAACTAAATTTCAATAGGATACAAAACATTGGCTTTATATAGTTCCATTCTCTCCCCTTTTCATGCTGTTAGTATCACAGATTACATCAGTATATGTTGAGTGCCCATCAACATGGATTTATAATGGTTGTTTTATGCATTTGTCTTTCAAGTCATATAGAAAAAAAGAGGAGTTACAACAAACAAAAACTATTAATATTGCTTTTTATATTTACCTATATAGTTACCTTTACCAGTGTTCTTTTTTTTTCCCCATGTGGCTTCCAATTTCTGTCTTGTGTGCTGTCATTTCAACATGAAAAACTTCTGTAAGTTTTTGTTTTTGTTTTTGTTTTTGTTTTTGGTAGAGCGTGTGTGCTAGTTTGATTATCTGGGAAAGTTTTACTTTCTTCTTCATTTTTGAAGCATAGTTTTGCCAAATATAGAACTTTTGGTTGACAGGTTTTTTTGTGGTTTTTTTTCCCCTTTTAACACTTTGAATATTTTATCCATTGGCTTTTGGCTTCCAGGGTTTCTGATGAGAAATCAGATGTTAATGTTTTTGAAGTTTCCTTGTATGTGATGAGTCACTTCTCTCATGCTGTTTTCAAGATTCCCCAGATAAATCTAACTGACTTATCTTTGAGTTTGCTGATTATTTCTTCCATCCAAATATGCTGTTGATCCCTAGTGAATCTCTCTTTTCAATTATTGTATATATCAACTCCAGAATTTCTGTTTGGTTCCTTTTAATAATTTTTGTCTCTTTATTGATGAAACATTATTTGCATGCCTTCCTTTAATTATTAGACATTGTTTCATTTAGCTCTGTGAAGATACTTAAAATATATGATATAAAGTCTTTGTCTAATAAATTCACCATCTGCACTTGCTCAGGGAAAGTTTCTATCAATTACTTTTTATTATTTTCCCTAGGTCATAGTTTCTTGTTTCTTTGCATGCTTCAACATTTTTGATGAAAACTGAACATTTTGAATACTATAATGTGGCAACTTTGGAAGTCAGATTCTACCCCTTCTCTGAGATTTGTTGTTGCTCTCTGTTGCAGTTGTTGTTTGTTTGTTTAGTGATTTTTCTCAACTAATTTTTTAAAGTCTGTATTCTTTGTCATGTGTGGCCACTGGTATATTTGTTCCATTTGCTTAGTGGTCAGCTAAATATTGGACAAAATTTTCTTTAAGTATTTTGAATCAACAAAAATTCCTAGTCTTTGCAGAGGGTCTCCCTCTTTATTGGGGTATGCATTTAACTCTTCTTCAAGCAGTTTATAACTCTGCCTTAGCTTTCACTTTTTTCCTGCATATAGTCTCAAGGTTAGCCAGAGGTGAGTGCTTAGGATTTTCTTGAGTCTTTAGCATGCACACAGCCCTGGGCATGTGTGTGGCCTTCTAGATTCTCAGAACTATTTCAGAGCCTTTCAAAGCTGTCACTTCTGAAAGCTTCTCATTCCCTAGCCTTTCCTTCCAAGCTTTCTGGTTAGTCTATTGTTTTCTCCAACAGTTATGCATCACCTCTGACGATAGCAACTAAAACATTTACCTGTAAATATTTTCAACGAATGTACCAACCTCAGCCTCCTATACCTACCCACCATCCATTGCAGCTTTAGGATTGGGCATGTTCTTAGTTAGGTAAGATAAAGACAAACCTTTTGAGCAAGACTAGTCAAAACAAAAAATAACAATTCTTTGCAAATAACATCCGTTCTTCTTCCTCCAGCACCAGTGCTGGGAATGTGGTCTATTATTTTTAAGTCTACTACTGAGGGAGCTGGAATGAGACTAGAGTAAATTAAAATGCCACAGAGCTCATTGTTCTTTCCAAGAATCAGCCATTTTCTTGAAGAGGCACTCCCTGAATTGCTTCAAACTTTCAGTTAGTTTCTAAAGTTCAAAAGTTTTGATTCTGCCAAGTTTTCAGTTTTGTTGTTGTTGTTGTTGCTCTTATGAAGGGGTGGACTTTGGGAGGTCCTTACGTCACCATTTACACTGATATCACCCCAGAACATTCTCTTTTGTAACTATATTAGTACTTGTAATTTTATATTCTTTTTTCTTGGGAGGATTCTCCAAATTATGTAAGCATGAAGCCCTATAAAACCTGAATGTATTCTTATACATGACAGTGAACGACTGTGAATGAAGTCTTTTAGAGGAAGGAGGCACTATTGTAGAAGGGACAAAACATTTTAAGATGAGGGGATTCAAGAGGAATTTAAAGTGATCCTTCATGGAACAATTATATTTTAATAGGTAGAGATGGAGAGGCGGTATGGAGAAGCTGAAAAGATATTTCAGGCCATGAAAAGCAGAAAATTTAGATTGTGGGGAAGCTGACGTCATATTTGGGGAAACAGAATGGGTCCACTTGACTTGGGTGAAGAATGTTTGGAGCGTGGTGAGGGAGATAAGGCTGAGGAGGTAGCTTAAGGCCTCAAATGCCCAGATTAGAGGGTTCTATAACAAGTCTCATTATAAAAAAATAATTGTTTCACCCTACATCTTCTTTTGCCCTCAGGTTAGAACCTCACAGTCTATTCTGTAAATAGCAGTGTGATTTATCCTGGCATGTACCTCTGTCGTCATCTGCAAGCCATGTCTTACTCAGTATTCTCTACCCTTAAATAATACAGTTGGGAGGAAGCTATAAAGCCTTATTGAACCTAAACATAATTTTAAAACCCTGTATGTCTGGAGGAGATCACATTTCAGAGGCTCATTGATCACCTCTCTAGATGAACGTTTAAGTACTGGGTATCATGATTCTGGAGTCAAAACGGACCATGACTGGGAAAGAAGAAAGTGTGAGTGTGACAGAATTACACATAATTACTCAGAGCCAAAAGGAAACACAAAATTCTAAAGTCTAATTTTTGGAACTGGTGAGGCTTTATAATAGCTATTCACTTCTAATCATCCTCAAATAATAAATGAATAGAACAGTCAGTGCTATTAGAATAATTTACTATTCATCAAGAATAATAAATGAGGGGAATAGGTTGTTATTCACATTTCTCTAAAAATAGCAGAGGAGGAGGAAGAAGGAGAACGACTATTGTTTTGGAGTCTGGCAACAACTTGCGCAGTGGTGGTAGGATCGCTGGGACACCGAGGCTGGCAGAGGGGAAGATGGAGCCAACTATGCTTGCAGTCAGGCCTCTGGCTTGGCTAGACACCAAAGTCAGCGGAAACAATGATGAATCCTCCTGGTTATTCCAGCTCCAAAAAGCAAAAGACCTTCCTGCTTTACTAATGTTTTGCCCCCAGTGGGTTGCCTTTTCCTCTCGTTAATCTTTAGTTTATGAACTCTATTGGCAAGAGGCACACAAATCATCCACAAGTCACACACAGAGGTAGATGGCGTTGACAGTTCCTGGATACGTGGGCAGTTCATTCACTGGCAGTAGCTCTGAACCAGTATCAGCCTCTACATCACTAGTTTAGCCACACAATTCAGATGTGATGCAGATGTGGTTTGGTTGTATTCTTCATCTGTAACTCCTTTCCAAATCCTCTCAATGAAAATAAGAAGCGGGGATGAGCACAGGGGCACAAAGTTGGGCATGGGAAGAAAGGGTGAGAATTCTAGACCAGCCTCCCATCAGTTCACCTACAGGTCTTGAATTGCCATTAGCACCATCAGGTGGCTGTTAGTGGCAACTGCTGAGCACCAAGCTGAAGCCCCAGTAAGGCGCTATTCTAAATGTATCCCTTGCTCTCACTACTGAAGATCCTGAGAATTCACACAGTCCAAGGCAAGCCAGAACCTGTATCCATCCCCCTTTTGCAACTTGGCTTTGTTGGTGGAGGCAGATCTTCAGGCCAGCTTCCATCAGTATTGATGGTGAGTTTCCTATCAGGGGCTCAATTGTGTTTTTCTGCAACCCAATCGGATGGGCTGGGCCACCCCAGCCAATTATTTTTTAAAAAATTAAACTTCCCATGGGGCTAATGAAATTCTAAATCAAGATCTAAAAATTTTTTACACCCAATAGGCTCCTCCACACAATGTAATTCACTAAATCTAATTTATGGGAAAGGGATATCGCCCAGCTCTCTCTGGCAACATCCAAGACCCAAATGGCAGGGGATTTGTTGGGAGTGGAGAGTTGATAGCTTAAGTCGTCTCTAAACGCCTTGTTACTGAAGTGAAATTTCTATATGGCCTGTACTAGCTTGCAATATCTGTGGTTGAATATTTTAAAAAGTAGCTAATAAGTTCATCTTTCTAGCACAAAGGGGTAGGATTCTCAGATAAAATACAATTAAATTTAAACTTTAGATAAACAATAAATAATCGTTAGTATAAGTATGTCCCCAATATTGCACGAGACATACTTACACTAAAAATTTATTCATTGTCTATCTGAAATTCAAATTTAACTTAGTGTCCTATATTTTATTTTGCTAAATCTGGCAATCCTAGAAAGGGGAGGATATCACATAAGTATTTGCTCAGTGTTGGAAGAAATGCTGCTTTGTGTATGTGATTAGGAGCCCTTCATGGAATGTGTACCTTGTGGAATTACTCATGAACTTGTTGAAAAGGCAACGCTCTAAAGTCTCTTAAACTGTTATTAACATGTGACTTATATTGTGAATAAAACACCAATAAATATGTATTATGCTAAAATAAATAGCATACACAAATGGTTCCAAACACAATATCATTTGATTCCTAATGCCATAATCAAATGGTTTCATGCAAGTGAAATAGCTCTGGTAGTTATCAGTGTAATGAAATTGTGTAACAGCCCTAACTGTCAGGTAACCTTATCTTTTATGCACTTTTCAAAATGCCTAAAATGTCACACTAGCGAACTTCTGGAATTAAATAATGGCTTGCTATTTCTGAGGTGAGAGGCCTGCTGAGTTTAAATCATTAAAAAAAATAAAGAAACGCTGGTAATTTTTCTATAAAATTAGGTAGTTATCTGATTCCATGAAAGAAATACATTAACATATCTTAGGTTAAACTAAACATTTTGGTAAATGTTTAGCTACAACAGTCAATAAAATGATCATTTCCAAGGATAAGTCAAAAGATTGAGCTGCAGAGTTTGAATCTCTCTGTATAAATATCCAGAAGGTCTTAAGATAAACTGAGAGTTACCATTGCTCACTGAAGTTTCTACTCTTTTTTTATTCAGCAATACTGATGTTTTCCTGTCAGGCTCTTAATTCCTTGAATCTCTTACCCACTCCATTCCTCACTGGGGCTGTTTGATATTTTTTGCTAGGTACACCCCATGCTAGTCTCAAGCACCATAATCCCAATCTAAGGCAGGAGAAAATTAAGGAAATCTGGCCAATATTTGGTGATTTTGCATCTCATCACCATCATAGCCTGTCTATTCCTGGTCTTGTGCCTCAGTAACAGTAATCATGACTGGTTTGGCTCTCAGATAAGAAACTCAAAGTAGATTGTCCACCTACGCCCTATCAATAGGTGGTTCCATGAGTTTCCAATATTCAAAGTGATCTTTTCCACCCAGTACCTCTCCCCTTATTGAAGTAAAGTTCCTACAATTTAGAGTAAGACAATAATACCATAAGGTGGTAAAGCGAAGCCCCACATAGTAATAGGGAGGGGAGTTTTTACAGGTCTAGCCTTTCCTCATTACAGTACATACTCATGTGTTAGCTAGTTGCAATCTTGATACATACAGGAGAGAGAAACTCAGTTACAAAGTTACAGGTCTAGCCTTTCCTCATTACAATACATACTCATGTTTTAGCTAGTTGCAATCTTGATACATACAGGAAAGAGAAACTCAGTTACAAAGAATAATTTAAAGGTAAATCAAGTGAGTGCTGTTGGGTATGGAGAAAGAGAAAGAAGAGAGGACATTACCCTCTGGAGCTCTGAGCACCTTGAGGTTGGGATGCATGTTGCCATCTTGGGAAGGCTTTGAGCTCTTGGGATTTCACTGAATGTGCAGGAAGAAAGCACCAAAGACAGTTTTTCCTTTTTACACATTTTGCCTGATTTTGTTCATGGTTATGAGTTACATTTTCCTACTTCTTTGCAAGTCCAGTACTTATTAAAAATTTAGATGCTAGATATTGTAAATGTTACAATATCCAGTGTTTGGATTTTCTTGTTTTCTTTTCATTGTCTGGATTTTGTGTCTGGATCCTGTTGTTTCTTTAAAGAGTGTTGATTTGTCTGACAGGGCATGGATTTAGTTATAGATTAGCTTGAAACTTTTAAGGCCTGTTTTCAAGCTTTGTTTAGGCAGGTCTAGAGTAGCCTTTCCTCATGGGCTAGTTTGGCACTGCTCCTAAGGCATGACCTTGATGGGGGCTTTACCGAGTGCACCTGGTGTTCACGGAGGGCTCACCACTCTGGTCGGTCAGGACAACCATGTTCAGGCTCGAGTAGCTTTCTAGCTCACAGCTCTCAAGTAGTTATTCTTTCCCTGGGATTTGTTGTTTCCCCAGCTTCATGGAGTCTCACCCTTTACATGTCACATTTAGTATTAGACAGAAGACTTAAGAGTATCTATATTTAGGTTTTTGGAACTCTTTATCTTTTACTCTTCCTTGCAAATTCTAGTCATCTTTGCCTCCCCAATCTCTGATCTGCCTCCTCAGCTTAGAAGACTTCATTCATCCATTCAACAGCTACTGATTGTGCACCTACTCTATGCCAAGCATACTATTCTAGATGTGTGGAAATATTAATGCATAAAAACACACAAAACGCCTAATTTTAGAGGGAGATTACATTTGCATATGTGGGAGACAATCCATAGAATAAAAACAGAATAAACAAATAATAAAAATGTCAATCATATGTTAGAAAATGATAAGCAGCTCTGTAGAAAACAAAATGGAGCAGGTTACAAGACAACAGGGTACGAGAGGTTGCAGTTTTAAATAGGTGGTCAGGGTAGACCTTATTCAAATTAAGGTGAAGGATTTAGCGTGGGAAGGCTGAAGGGACAGAGGAGCGCTCTTGGCATCCTGAAGGATCAGCAGAGTCACGGTGTCTAGAAATGAGTGAGCTCTGTGTGGCCCTTGTTAGCCCTTACAAGGACTTGGCTTCTACTTCGAGTACAGGGAGCCATCGCAAGATTTTTAGCAGATGATTTTTAGCAGAAGAAATACTCTTGCTGCTCTGTTGTAAATGGACAGTAGAGGCACCAACTGGGAACCAGAGAAACCCAGTTATAAGGTTCTTGCAGGGATCATCATCAATGGACAGATGTGGTGGCAATGGAGACAGCACCAAGTGGTTAGATCCTGGATAAATATTTTCAAGGTGAAGGACACAGAATCATAGAAAATAATGACTGTGAACATGAAAGAGAGATAAAGAGGAATCTCAGATTACTAGAAGGTTTTGGGCTGAGACACAGGAAGGGTAGAGCTGCCCTCCAATGAGATAGAGAAAGCTATGGATAAGGCAGATGAGTGGAAAGAATATCACGAGTTGAGTTTTCGTTTGAAATATTAGATTCCCAATACATATTCAAATGAAGCTATCAACAGGGCAGGGGAATAAAGGGGTCTGGATTCCAGAAGAAATGTCTGAGTTAGAGATATAAATTTGGGAGTTATTTGCATAGAAATTCTATTTTAAAACATGAGATTCAATACTGTTACCTGGGTGAGCCTGTAGAGAGATAAGAAAAGATAGAAGAACTAATTCCTGGGGAAGCATAGCATCAAGAGGTCGGGGAGAAGCAGCAGCAGCAAAGAAGACGGAGCAGAAGGGTCTAGCAGGATGGTTAAACCAAGAGAGTATGATGTCCTAGGAGCGAAGTGCTGAAAATGCATCACAGAGGAAGAAGTGCTCACCTCTGCTCAACACTGCTGAGTAGTCAAGTATGTAAGGACTGAGAACTGGCCATTGGGTTTAGAAATGTAAAGGTCATTGGAGACTTGATGAGAAGAGTTTTGATGGGGTGGGTGGGGACCAAAGACTGATCAGAGTTGATTCAAGAGGGAATGAGAGAAGAGGAACAGGAAGCACTAGTTCAGTAAATTTCACCAAGAAGTTCATCAGTTAGGGAGGGGGAGTGAAGGGACGGTAGCTGAAGGGGAAAGAAGACTCAAGAAAGAATTTAAGAAGAAGGAAATACCAGTGAGATGCTTTGCTGATAGGAGGCTCCAGAAGAAAGGGCAAATTGATAACGTAGGAGAGAGGAGATTTGGAGCAAGATCCTCATGTAGAAAGGATGAGATCCACTTACTGCATCAGTGGAGAGGTTGACAATAGGTAGGGGCACTGAGGGTTCATCCGTATAATCACCCAGGGTACAATGCAGGTGTGAAAGTAAATATTTATATCAGGGGAGTGTCACGCCCCACATCTCCAATACGTACTCTTATCCTTACCATCCTCACTCCCAACTGATGTCTTTGCTTCCCATTTCATTGAGAAAGATTGGAGCAATCAGGAGACAACTTCCACAGCTTCCAACAGTAAGAGTGCATTTAGGAGGGGTATGGAGGTTGAGGAGAGTGAGAAGGTGGTCTAGGAGAGTGAGAGGATGGATGAACTTGGGAAAAGGGCACGACTGCCCAGGCAACATCGTGGGTGCACCTGAGGTTCACAACCGTTCATTTGAAGGGAGGCCAGTTAGGGTAGTTTTAAGTTTTTCCCCATCCACACACTGTCCAAATGCAGCCAAGAACTAGGTTAGTGAGATGAGTGTAAACCTCAGCCATGGTTTTGCCATCAAGAATTAGGATGGAATTATAATGCTGGGCCATTGAATTTAAGCTGGGAAAGAGGTTCAAGAGTTCGGAGGATGAACAGATCGCAGGTCCCAGGCAGGGAGCTGTCCAGTCACGGCACAAAATCAAAACTGGCTCAGCATCCCACCCAACCGGGCTAACGTTGGTACTTTAGAAATCGGATCTGAGGAGAAAGACACGGCCGCCCTTACCGAGGTAGCAGGGAGAAATGAGCGAATGCGCCAGCCAGGCGGCTGCCCAGGGCGCTAGTTTCTCAGACACATTAACACACTGTTGAGGTGATGAAACATCACTGGAGATGGAAAAAAAATACAGAAGAAAAATTTTCCCCCTAACTCTTCATAAAAGGGATTCTAATGTGGTTGTTAAAAAATATTCTTCTCAGCCCTGAACTTCACTTTGCCCGTGGACCTTCAGCCTGTACGTTCTTAAACTGCAATAGGTGGCGTCGTACTCCTCATTTTATGATTTCGCTTTTTAATATTATCTCTACCAGGGCTGCTTAGGGATATACGGAGCTTTGAAGCACGGATAGTTGAGTCAGAGCTCATTGTTCACAAGGATCCAAAATTCATTTTAGCTGACTCTGAAAAGAGGGGCCTATTGTAAAACAAAAAACAAAACCCCCCAAAACATCTCAAGGGCACAGTAAGGACGCAGCCAGTCCTCATGAGAAGGGGCATGGGAAGAAGCCAGAACTGGAGCTTCTCTCTTGTCTGGCTCAGAAGCCATGTTGCTGCAACTCCCTCTGATTCTTGCTGTCTGTTCTTCCTTTCAATCAGTTTCCTCTGTTTGCACATGAGCCAACCTGGCCTCCAGCAGCCCTGGCCTATTTGTCCTCATAGGTCCAACAGGGACCCCATCGGTGACCGAGGTCTCTGTGTCTCTATATCAACATTTTCAAGAGGGATTCTGTCTCTCAGGGTTACTCAGAGTTACTGACTTGTCAATTGATAGGATGACCTAGATAAATGTCTATCAAAGGCTAATCTATCAGCTGTAAACAGGGAAAGCTGAGGTTACACAACCATAGGTGCCATAAATGATGATCTTTTCCAGAACAAAGGACTGCAGATGGATGTAACATGTCTATCGCAAGAGAAATCAAAGGACCCCTTTTTAATATGCTTTCTATCAATGCCAATTTCATGGTTTTGATTAAGTAAACAGGAAGGAATGCATAAGCCATAACAGCTCCACCCCTGGCCACTTAAGAATGATTTTTTTTTTAACATCTTTATTGGAGTATAATTGTTTTACAATGGTGTGTTAGTTTCTTCTCTATAACAAAGTAAATCAGTTATACATATACATACACCCCCATATCTCTTCCCTCTTGCGTCTCCCTCCCACTCTCCCTATCCCACCCCTCTAGGTGCTCACAAAGCACCGAGCTGATCTCCCTGTGCTATGCAACTGCTTCCCACTAGCTGTCTAGTTTACATTTGGTAGTGTATATATGTCCATGCCACTCTCTCACTTCGTCCCAGCTTACCCTTCCTCCTCCCCATGTCCTCAAGTCCATTCTCTATGTCTGATACAATGGAATACTACTCAGCCATAAAAAGAAACGAAATTGAGTTATTTGTAGGGAGGTGGATGGACCTAGAGACTGTCATACAGAGTGAAGTAAGTCAAAAAGAGAAAAACAAATACCGTATGCTAACACATATATGTGGAATCTAAAAAAAAGCATGTACAATGCTTGGTGTCAGTCTATTTATCTCTTGTAAAAATAAAATACAGTGTGTGTGTGTGAAAAAAAAAAAAAAGGTTCTGAAGAACCTAGGGGCAGGACAGGAATAAAGAATGAATTTTTTAAATTAGATTTTTTTCAGTTAGCTTTGTATACAGACTCTCTGCTAAAGCTGCAGGTGATAAAGGCAACAAAGTTAAAACGAAACTGAGTTTTACCAAAAAGCTTAAAAAGGAACAAGGGATCTATGCAAGGGGAGGGGGAAAAGGGCCCGAGTGAATATTTTAATTAACTCACATGCAATTTTAATTAAAAACATAATGTGTCAGGAAAATGAGTAATGCCTTAGGGCAATAAAATAGCTGGGTTTCTTGCTTAATCTTCTGCTTCATCTCTCTCATGGCACATGTGTATTATGATTAAGAAAAGATTTTCTTCTTCTTCTGTTTCATAGTCAAAGAGAAACCCTGCTGACAAAATGAGCTGAACAAAATAACAAAGTTGTAGAGAAATATCCCGTGTGAGGGCTCTTCTTTCCTTTCTTAACTAGGAGTCCCTGATTTCCTTTGGCTTGGTCACTTCCTCTCTTAGAAAACACCCTTTCCAGAAGCTGATAGTGGATTTAATCAAGACCTCTAAACTCATTCTTGACAAAATTTATTATCCTTTTGTGATTAGGGTTGTAACGAAAGGGCAACAATCTTTTCCTTCCCCCTACATGTTAAATGTCCAAGAGTGCCTTGTTCCCTGTGTGGTGCAAAAATAGCCCTGACTTGGAGTCATATGATTTGGGTTTTACTTCACCTCTTTTTGCAAACTAACTGTAAAGTTCCCTAGACTTTAGTTCTCTTACCTATCATCTATGGAGAGTAATTCCTACCACCCAGGGCTGCAGAGAAGAGTACATGGCACCATGTACATGGAAGTGGTCACCTATCCTTAAGGATTTTACTCTGGTGTAATAGAAATATTTTGTTGCTTTGTTGTTGTCTCCTAAGGGGAACTGGTCTCTGCATCATTAATAGGGGAGGATGGGAACCCATACTGTGTGATCGAAGAACAGAGAAGAAAACTATTGTGGGTCCCAGTTAGGAAGATGAAAGTTTGGAAAATAAACATATCCAATGAGCATTTTTAAATGATATACTGATGATGTCTCCCTGGTAAAATCTGCAGAAAATTCCACGTTGCTCACTATCGATCTGTGGGCTGGTGGATTCTTTATGGAGACTGCACAGAGCTACAAAGTCCTGTCCCAAGGAGTCTGGTAGAGAGGACAGCTGACACCTAAGTTTCACCAGGATTGGGACAACTGCCTGACCCTTCTAACCAGAAGGACTCACCACCATGATATTCTGGCCTCTAATCCCAGTGGCAGCTCCCGTTGGCTTCCAGGGCCAAAGAAGACGTTGTCCCTTACCATCTTGCCTTTTAGAATTACTCTTGGTTCCTGGAAGTCCCAAGGTCCCTCTTCTATCACCTCTAAAAGCCAAATTATGGAAAATACAATACTCAGCATCAATAATAGCAATGGCGTTGCCCAGTTTGTCTCCAGAACTTGTCCAAAGTCTTGTGGTTAAGCTAGGAGGACAAATCTCTGTCATGTCTTCTGAAAAATTCTGAGGCTGGAGTAGAGTGAGCTTACCTAAACTACCTAAAACTACAAAGGATGCCAGCATGAGAGAAATGGACAAGATCAAAAGTCGGGCTGGAGTGTTAAGGTCTGAGAAATCAGAATTGGTGTCCACACATCGTGAAGGCCAAGAGATCCAGCAGCTAGTAGTAAGTCAGGTCACTGAGTTAGCAATATGGGCTCCCAAAGGGTTCACTTCCTAGGAGTCACAGCTGCATATTCCCTTATGAACCAACCATGGTATAGCCTATGGGTGGCTTGGCCTTGAATGAAGGGCCAGCATCACATAGTCAACTATGCCCTGCAATTTTTCACTTGTAGCCCCCTGGCCAGGTCCCTTACTCTGCACTGAGGGAGAGCCCAGACCCCCTGGCTCTCCCTAGGCTCAAGGGGAGCTCCTACAGTCTGGAGGGGTGCTCTCTGTTCCCTACTCCCCCTCTGAAGCAGTGAAGTCATCACCCCAGTAAACCCAGGGGACTTGAGAAAAGCCTCTGCTTATTTCTTTCCATAAAGCACTTGTTCAAATTAGTTCCCCAATCCATCTTAGTTACCCTAAACTCAATATATATATACTCTAAATCCTAATACTTGTTCCAAATTTTCCTAAGGGAAGCATCCTCTATCTTGACTGAGATCTTGGGACTTCTTGCTCACTGTTGGGATTTCATAGTAATTGTATTTTCACCCAGATGTACTGAACAGATAACAAATAAGAATAGGTAGATAACGTGGGGACTTATTTGCGTGATTTTGCCAAATAAATCACAAATTAGAGATGAAAGTTCACACTTGAATTGGTTGCGTGCTGAAAAGATAGGATCAAATTTTCTATTGATATTATAGTTCCTGCTATTGTGGTCATTCACCCCAGATTTCCTTCTCCTGCTCAGGCTGCTCTCCTGAGATGGGGTGGAAGTTCATTCAAAGAATTGTTAATTCACTATCAGCTCAGTATCCTCTGGGCTAAAGATAAAGAAATATGAATACAAAAGTGTGATTAGTCACACTTCCTAAAGTGTGCTTCTCCAAAAGTGGCCAATTTAAAGTTTGGGGATTTATATTTTATTGGTTCCCAATCCAAGTCTCTAATTTTTAAGTCCACTGGCTAGAATAAGAGGTTTTCACTGAATGTTAAAGGTAGAGGCAAAGAAAAACCATGAAGTCTCAAAGTTTCCTCCGTAGAAATAACAGTAGTGCTTTTCTGCCAGCATGGTGACTGTGGTACAACACAAGTCCACACACATATGGGAACCAATTCAGATCGTGTCCTTTGTGAGAGAGGTAGAGTCTGAGCCCTTGAGGTTTTCATATGGCTGCTTCGAGCCCTACAGCCCCAGGTGACCTTGTGACCTCTTCCTTCCTCTTTCCTGTAGCAGCCCAGAAAGGCAAAGGACAAATCAACAGAGTAAGTCTGCTGGACTTCCCCTTCCGTAACCATTAGGCTCTTTGCCTTCATCTAGGGCCTGCCCAAATCTGCCTTTGAAAAGAACCCTGTTCTGCACCAGTCAATTAGAGGTAAACTTTTTATTTTGAATGTGAAGCTTTCCATTTACTAACAGTCCTTAAGTCATTCTGGCTTCATGTCAATCAAAAGTGTAAAGCAATTTAAAATATTGCACAGTCTCAATATCGCACGGACACTTCCAGAAATCATCTGGGTTCTCTCCCTATGCCTTCTTTCTATACCCCAAATTTCAGTAGGAACTCCATTACTATTAAGATAAATCAATTAAGATATATTTTTACCTCTAAAATTCATTTACTGTGTTTCTATCAATATTTTGGGGAAGAAGTCAGCTAGAATAATGACATACATTTCGTTGTATAGTAACTTGGGCCCTGGAAACTTTACATGCAAATGAGGCAGGTGAATGCATGTGAGTCTATGTCACCTATACTTGGCTGCATGCCTAAATTTCCTCCAAAGGACCTTTAATTGGTTAGCTTGGAGGGATTTGATTCTGGTCACAATGCAAATAGCCCTTAGTTTTCAATCTCTACCCTACAGCGTAGCTAAATTCCTGAAATTTTCCTGAGCTCAGTTTTTGGTAGAACAAAAGTGAAGTGTGTCAGGCTCAGGTGAGACCGAATAAGACTGTGTCATGAAGAGAAGTGGTAGGAATTGTGAGCCTAGGGATGATTGGATTTCACATTCATCACAATCTTGACTATGACTAGCCTGCAATCAGGGATTTCCCAGGACACTGCCCGTTCGGGGGGTGCTAACAGCTCCCTTGGCAACCACTCCGGGCTCTCTGGGACAACCAAAGCTCAGGGTGGTCCTTCACGACATCCATAGAGTCATCTACTGGCCTACTGCAGACAAAGCAGCATCATTCACTAAGGATCCTATTTCTTCTCCCATTGCCAAAGAGGATGTTGGTGAATGGACACCTGTTTGTCCTTCCCTTGAAGCCACAAATAAATGAACTGTCCTGACGGCCTGGGACAGCCTTTTGGAGAAAGGGACACTTAAAGAGAAAAGTCTATGGTATAGAAATTCAGAATATTCAGGCTGCTTTGGGTGTGGGTTCTTGTCACTGCCATGGCAATGGGAATAAAATTATTTTCCAACACACAGGGGACTTTCCACTTCCACTGGATATAAAGTAATTTTTATTAGATTATTATCATTTTAATGAGTCCTAATCAGCTGGTAAACATATGGGCAAAGCTTATATCAACACCTGTTCTCTGCTGGTATGGAGAACTCTTTGCAGCGTTCCGCATACATAGGCTTAGTTCATTAAATACTAAATACTATATTAATAATTGACTTCCTTGGAAACGAATTGCCCCCAACGCTATGTGTTCTGCTTTAATTTTCCTTGTAGAAGCACAAAACACATAGAAAGCTTCTCGTACAGGGTATTTTAACCAAGTAATCACAATTATTACTGCAAACCACAGTTCTGACGCTTTTTTGCTGATTTCCAGGAACTTGTGAAAAATTCCCCTTTTTTTCCCTTTGCAAGACTATTCATTTCATTTAGCTTTTAAAGGCTATTTGTATCCAGTTTCAGCTGCAGGATCTCGCTTTCTGAAGCCAAAATACAACCTACTTTTTCTTTCCTTTTTTTCTTTAGGCAAATAAGAAATTAGAATCTTATCTACTTAGCTCAATTTATGAAATACATTTACTAAATAGCTGCAATTTGGATTCAACATTATTTTTTAAAATAATTTTTAACTCTTCATTTGATATTTATTTAATTTGTAAGAATAAGGATAAAACAAGGAAACTAAAATAGAGAAATAAAGTCAGATGAAGCCAGTAAAATAGAGTAAGCTCATTTTTTAACCAGCAAGTCATGGTAAATATGTTCCATTTGCACTCCCACTGGGAAGCGTAATATAATATTAATAATGTGAATGCTAATGATCATTTATTTAGTGACTACTGTGTGATATACACTATGCCAGGTGCGTTGTTTAAATTTTTTTTTAAAAAGCCTGTAAGTAGCTATTATTATTTCCATTTTTAAGATGAGTACACTTAGGTTCAGTGAGTTTAAATTCTCTGAACTACTGAGTGCTAAATTGGGATTTAACCTAGGGCTCAATCCCATGTTCTTCTACTATCTTATGCTGTTTTCTCTCCCTGACAATAACAGTTATGTTTACAGTACTAAGCTTCTACTATGTGTGCCAGACATTGTATACCTATCATTTCTAATCTTTGTAGCAACCCTCCGAGATAGCTATTTTAATCTGTCTTTAACAAGAACAGGTTTAGAGAGATCCAAGAGATTCTTGTTCAGATTTGCACAGTTAGGAAGAGGGAGAATAAGATTTTAAACCTCGATCTGCCTGACATCAGAACTGGGGGTTCTTTCCATTTGGTATCACCACCTCATCAGGGATCAATGGTGGATGGACGGGGAAGAAGAATACATTTCTCAGAATTGACCTTGCAGCTCATTGCCGATGATAAATTAAGGTATTAAGAAATAAACACTCTATCTATAGGATACTTGGTTTACATATTTTCACAGGTCTAGTAAATTAATCAGAAAAGCTTTGCAGCTTATGGATAGGTCAAAATGTAACCCAGCATCTTATAACTACATGAAATGCTTGCATCTTATATTTCATTTTTCTACCAGCTCTGTTGATCTTAGTGCCTGTTTACTATCTACTTGGATATTGGGTAACTTACTGAACATCACAAAATGAGAAGAGAAGCTCCATTTCAAACCTGAGGTTCTTGATTTTCAAAACCAACTCGTTCTAAAGTACAACGAATCCTCTCTATCAGCTATTTGGTCTTTCATATTTTAAGAACAAAAGACTTGTAATTAATGCTCTGGAAATATGGAAACCAAACTCTACCCTTTAGGATACATGTCTTAAAGGAGATGTGTATCGTAGGATTATGTTTTTGAACTCGGAAGATACTAAACAATAATGACATAATTCTGTTTCCTCATGTTGTTTACATAAGAAGACTGGTGGGGCTATGTGTGTGTATTGGGGGTGGGGTACAGTGGGATACACAGAAGATTAGGTCTTTCTTAATAGATGGGCACCTCTATGACCTACAGTAGGTAAGTCCCTATCTCATTTCCCAAGCCTTTGCCTCACAATTAGAATGTGCAGCTCTGCCCAGTTTGAGAGGCAGTCACGATGTGCCGAGAACCATCCTCGTACAACCTCGGTTCCCCACACTGGGCTAGGGAGCAGCCACTGAATCAAGGTATCGAGTCCCAGCTCTCCCCATCCACAGGCACCCAATGGCAAGGCTTGCAGCTTTGGTCTCACTTTTTTTAAAAAAAATTATTAGCACCTTTTAAAAAAATTATTTATTTATTTTTTTGGCTGTGTTGGGTTTTCGTTTCTGTGCGAGGGCTTCCCCTAGTTGCGGCGAGCGGGGGCCACTCTTCATCGCGGTGCACGGGCCTCTCACTATCGTGGCCTCTCTTGTTGCGGAGCACAGGCTCCAGACGTGCAGGCTCAGTAGTTGTGGCTCACGGGCCTAGTTGCTCCGCAGCATGTGGGATCTTCCCAGACCAGGGCTCGAACCCGTGTCCCCTGCATTAGCAGGCAGATTCTCAACCACTGCGCCACC